>NC_092461.1:42017220-42320496 GCF_047495875.1 Pithys albifrons albifrons | reverse complement strand
CTCTTCTTCTGTAAGACAACTTAAAAGTGTGTACAAACAAACACACACATTGGTACATATATATGTATATATATACATATACACATACATATATTCACTCTTATATACACACCTACAATTACATATGGATCAATAACGCTGCAGAAAAGGAACTTTCCAGGCACATTTAAAAATAGAAGCTCTTGCACACACATACAATTACTTTTCGAAGTATTCACTTTTTTTCGTATTTCTACCGTCACTTTGTCTATCAACAGTTTTATTTTTGTATAAAATTTGAGACTCTGATCTTGATGATAGAAACCACGAAATACGCTGCCTGAGATCACGGAATATTGACAATATTGTCAGTCTCAGCAGAAGATCAGAGTCAGACTCCCCTTCACAAAACCGTAAGGCTGGGTGAAAAATCAATTTGAGAGACTGATCTGCTTTCCGATTTTTCAGTTTTTAGAGTCATATTTCCAAGCTGTTCTCTACAGTTCATGAAGGGTCAAAAACTTCTTTTTTATTGCTTAATGAAAGCTGAAAACTCATAATTTCACATGACTTCAGAAGCAGTAGCTCATAGAGAAATAACAAATATTGTCACAGTCATGATAAACTATATGATTGGTCACAGTTTTAAGATTTTGAGGGTTGAAACGCAATCTTCAGCAGCAAGTCATGCAGACAGATTTTTAAGCAAGGCATAACATGTAAAAAAATCTGGAAAATAATTTTTTCATAAGAGAAAAGACAGAATATTGCTATTCTATAAAGAACTCCAATACAGCATGGATATTTTATAAACTTTTCTGCAGGGACTGCAGCAATCACAATTTATTTTTAAATTCACCTACTTTAACCCAGTACATGTAGCAATATTTTAAGGTAGAAGATTTCTCAAAGAGGAAGTAATGCATCTGATATCCCACGCTCTTCCATGGATTCAGATGTAGTTCCTTGTTCTTGATTGCATTTGCTACTGTATTGCAACATTTTATGATTAAGTCAGTAAACAATATTTAAACTGCAGTTCTGATTAGAGAGCTTAAAATACATGGAGAGTAGTGAGGTTACTTTCCAAAGTACTTGGCTTAATTTTTCTTCCACTGTAATAAATGCTTCAGAGAAATAACACAGCAATACCATGTATTTAGAACTAAAAAAAATTAAACCCCTCCTATGATTCTATTTGCCCTCTTGTGCTTTTTCTACTGTTTTCGAGCCTACTGCTTTTCTTGAACTTTTTAAACTTTCCTCTCCTAAACTGACAATTTGTATAAAAGATTTGCAATATGAGAATAGAAAGAGCCATCCCCAGGACTATGCAATGTAAAATTTACTAAAAATGTTAATACTTCTGAAAGATCATCAGATGTTTCTATTCACAAAAATGACTTTCAGGGTCAATACTAATGACTGATCAGTTCTGGAGAAGTACCATGTTTCTCTTACAGACTTTTTTAATATTGAAAGAAAATTTTAAAATATTAAAAAGGAAATAGAACAGTAACAAGTGTGACATGTAAAGACTCCCCTCTCAAACTGCTATCTAGAGAATGAGTCATATGTTCATTTACAGTTAAGCTTGGATTAAATTGCTAGCAGTGAATCTGAAAGCAGAAGAATAAAACCAGAACTACTGTCCAAAGATTAACCTCTCATTTCAGAGAAGAAGCAAAAGTATTTCACTATATATTCCCCAGTGTTTGCTCTTTTAAGCAAACTGAAATACAAAGAAATTTTAGAAAACAAGAAAAATCTAATTATTAAAATGTTTTTGCTAAAACCTATTTTATGATGATACAAAGGCCCTCTGTTTCCTGCAATGCACTAGCTGCTTTACAGAATTTTACACAAAAACAATGCATTCAACACCTATTCTACAGACTGCAATTTTGTTGACAGGGTAAGACCGAAAGGCATTCAATACAGAAGTTCAGACCCATTAAGTTCTCCACAGCCTGTGCCAGGTGTGGCCAAAAAGGGCATGTGATGTCTGAATCGTACTGATCTCCATCTAAGAGAACCCTCTGCCATGGGCAGGGAACCTTCCACCAGACCAGGCTGCTCAGGGGGCCATCCTGCCAGGCCTTGAACATTGCCAAGGATGAGGCATCCACAACTTCCTTGGGCAACCTGCTCCAGTGCCTCACCACTCTCATAGTAATAAATTCCTTCTTAATCAAATCTAAATTATTCCTTGTTTTTCTAGAGAACAGAAAAGAAGTTAAACAAAATGTATGCTAAATGACACACAATTTCAAAACTTAAATAAGTAATTTGCTTTTGCCTAGGGATTGTGTAACTCATTTAATCAAAATCTTGCAGGATAAGAAGAGGTCAATCTAAATACGAGGTTGCACATTTGCACAAGAACATAGTTTTCATAATATTAAGATATTTTCCCTTCCTTCATTATCCTTTAGCAAAATGACACCAGGCAGCATTTTACAGGTACTGCAGGTGAGGTTGTAACCCGTTTGCAAAACCCACTTGCAAAACTGCTCCCAGGATTTCTTGTTTTCACCAGATGGTGTTAGGGTGGGATCGGCAGCGAGCACCAAACCTGACTATTTCTGTGCTGATTTTTTCTGAAAGACTTGCTGACAGCAACATGTGAGAAGCAGAGCTGTGAAGTCGTGCCTCCTGTGCGTGAACTGGGTTTTTCACAGCGTCAGTCAACTGTCTGGGAAAGATAGCCATCCCCCGTATGCTCCCCGTCTCCTTCCACCAGCCCCTTCCAAACAGTTAAAAACAAGTCCTGACACCAGCCAACATTTTTTTGAATATACATTATCATGCCAAGAAATCTTGATTCTTTGGGCTTTGTGTTACATTTCAAAACAATATGCAGCAACGTGGGTTGTGGGACAGTCAGCAGTGCAATCATTCTTTCATTTACAGTAGAACTGATACATAAAGGTTTATCTTGGATTATATTTCAAGGAGACCCAACAGAAAACATAACCAGCTTGTCAACACTGTGATGGACCTGGTGTGTAATTTTGGTAGGGTTTATAAACAGAAGATGACATAAGAAAGAAATATGATTTTAACTGAAATTACCCAGGACAGGCAAAAATCAACTCTTGATGTATCATGTCATTGTTCTAGACTAACTTTTAACAAAGACAAAGGCACTGTGGGACTGTGAGTGACTTCGAGCTATTTTATCATGAGAGCCTCCTTAAGTAGCAGGCATTCCTTCATCACACTTACAGAAGGCAAACTTCTGAGTGCATTTGGTCATGTTTGAAAAAGGGCCCTCTTTTACCCCTGCCAAGCAGTTTTCTTGGAGAACTGACATTCTCAGAAAAGCATCAGGCCCTGCCATTATTAACATCAATGCTTAAATATTTAATAGCATGCAATGTCTATGTATCTTAATATCTTTGACAATAATGATCTCAAATATTGTGCAGATGCTTATTCATAACCCTTTTGAGACCTTTTCTCCTTTATTTTCAGTCTTCTCCTCTACACTGCAATTCAGTTAATCTGCTTTCAAACTTCAGCTAATCTGAAAACACACAAAAGAAAACCTGCCTGCACTTGCTTGATACTATTTTGCAGCTAAGGTTAAAAACAATGAGAGGTCTTTCATTGTATGCACAACACCTTCACTTGGACTGAACATGTCAGACTGCCTTCAAGCACCAGCTGTGAATGCCAGGAAAGCTGGAACGTTGAGACTGCAGTTTTTGGGAAAGCTGCAGTACATTTGGGCTTATCTGGGTATGAATGTGTATCATCCAAAAAGTGTTCTTTAAGCTTTTTGAAAGAAAAAGCTTTCAGAAAGAGGAGGCAAAAATTAGGTACCCAACCACACTATTTTTGCATCTAAAAATGACTCAGCATTAACAAGGATGGATCACTCCCACATTCCACCTCATGGAATGGCACCCACAGACTTGCAGCACTTTTAGGCTTAGGCTTCTTAATCAGAAACTCCCATCTGACTGTGGGAGCCAAACGCTGGCAGTTCAGCAAAGAGTTCCTGGTCTGCCAGTCTAGAGAACGACAAGGTTCAGCCCTACCATGGCAAACAAGCAGAGCCGTTCATATTACATTCAATGTACTCTGTGCACCCCTCCTTAAGAAACAAACGTGAGCTCCAGTGAGTCTCATGACCCCTTGTCTTAATGTCATTCCCATGAACTCTTGGAGAAGCTGGCAGTCCATGGTGCACTCTCCACTGGGGTAAGAACTGGCTGGATGGCTGGGCCCAGAAAGTGGTGGTGAACGGTGCTGCATCCAGCTGGCAGTGGTGTCCTGCATGGATCAGTGTCCTGCTTAATATCTTTACGGATAATCTGGACGAGAGGATAAAGTGTATCATTAAAAATTTGCAGATGACACCATGTTGAGGAGGAGTTTCAATCTGCTGGATGGTAGGAGGGCTCTGTGGAGGGATCTGGACAGGCTGGAGAGATGGGCCAAATCCAACAGGTTGAGTTTTAACAAGGCCAAGTGCCCGGTCCTGCACTTTGGCCACAACAACCCCCTGCAGTGCTACAGGCTGGGGACAGAGTGGCTGGAGAGCAGCCAGGTGAAAAGGGACCTGGAGGTTTGGATTGACACCAGGCTGACCATGAGCCTGCAGTGTGCCCAGGTGGCCAAGAAGACCAGTGGCATCCTGGTCTGTATGAGGAATAGTGTGGCCAGCAGGACCAGGGAAGTGATTTTTCCTCTGTGCTTGGAACTGGTGAGGCCACACCTCAGGTGCTGTGTCCAGTTCTGGGCCTCTAAATTTAGGAAGAATATTGAGGTGTTAGAGCAGGTCCAGAGAAGGGCAACGAGGCTGGTGAAAGGTCTGGAGTACAAGTCCTACAAAGAGTGGCTGAGAGACCTGGGGTTGTTCAGCCTGGAGAAAAGGAGGTTCAGGAGAGTCCTTATCATTCTCTACAACTACCTGAAAGGAGGTTGTAGCCAGGTGGGGGTCAGTCTCTTCCTGGGCAACCAGCAATAGGACAAGAGGACATAGTCTTAAGCTGCACCAGGGGACATTTAGGTTGGACATTAGGAAGAAGT
Organism: Pithys albifrons albifrons; assembly: GCF_047495875.1. NCBI lineage: Eukaryota > Metazoa > Chordata > Aves > Passeriformes > Thamnophilidae > Pithys > Pithys albifrons. Next base: position 42,315,477 of record NC_092461.1, on the reverse strand, counting down.
TGTACACAGAAAGAGTGATTGGGCATTGGAATGGGCTTCCCAGGGAGGTAGTGGAGTCACTGTCCCTGGAAGTGTTTAAGAAAAGACTGGCTGTGGCACTCAGTTCCATGTTCTAGCTAACAAGGTGGTGTTAGGTCACAGGTTGGACTCGATGATCTCAGAGGTCTTTTCCAACCCAACTGATTCTGTGATTCTTTGAACTTCAGTAAAGGAAAGCATAAAGTCCTGTCTCCAAGGAGGAATAACCCCAGGCACCAGGACACAACTCAGGCAAATGTCAGCAAAGCAGCTTTGCAAAAAGGCTCTGGGGGTCCTGGTGGACACGAGGCTGTCCATGAGCCAGCAATGGGCCCTTGCAGCCTCCTGGGCTGCAACAAGCAGCATCGCCAGCAGGGCAAGGGAGGTCATCTTTCCTTTTGCTCACCACTGGTGAGGGGTCAGGGGTGCCGTGTCCTTGCTGGGCTCCCTGGTATGACAGAGACATGGACTTACTGGAGCAAGTCCACGAAAAGGCTACAAAGATGATTAAGGGACTGGAGCTTCTGTCACTGGAGAAAAGGCTGAGACCTGTGCCTGTTCAGCTCTGATGAAGAGGAGGCTTAGGGGAAACTTGTGCCTGTGTGTCAACATGTGATGAAGAAGCGAAGAAGATGGAGCTCTTTTAGGCAGTGCCCAGTGACAGGTCAAGAGGCAACTGGCATCAGTGTAAGGGAAATTCCACTTAAACCTAAGAAGATACTTTTTTCCTGTGCTGGTGGTCAAACACTGGAAGGTTACCTGAAGTGGCTGTGGAGTCTGTATGCCTCTAGATATTCAAAACCTGACTGGGCAGTCCTGAGCACCCTGCTCTAGAGGACGCTGTTTCGTGCATGGGGCTTGGACTAGACAATCTCAAAGAGGTCCCTTCCCACCTCAGCTATTCTCTTCTGCAATTGGTTTTTCCAACAATGCAAATTAATTTAAGATTTGTAGCTGTGCTTTACTTAAAGGCCTCTAATTTTCTAAGTAAAACAGTGTAATATTTCAGGAATAAAGCAGAAGTAAATTTAATGCTAATTCAACTCATAAGGTACCCTATGGTGAGCTTATGATTGCACAGTTTACTCAAATCTCTATGTATCATACTTCATCATCTGGGGTGGGTAGACATCCAATTCAACATCTTGTCCTCAATCTACAGAACTAAAACTGTTTAGCAATGTCCTCAGAAAAACTTCAGAAATAAAATTTACAGACCTATTGAGACCGATAGGAGGCTTAGGGCGAGACCTGAGAGGAAAGATGGCCATGAGTCAGTGTGTGAATGTGGAATACAACTACCAGAACTACAGCCCAGATCCAGCCCCTGCAAAAGCTATGCATACAAATTTGTCTCAGCCCTTACCAAACAGGGATACCAGTAAACATCACAGTTAAATACTTCTTTGTGTGTGTCTATGTATGTAGCTCTTCACTCTTCTGAAGCATTATTTCTGTGCATTACTCCATGACCACGGAGTTTCAAAACATTCTGCATTTGTAAATATCAATGAAATCCCACCCTGACCAGTGCATTTAAACATCCTTTCATCTACATCATAACTGCTTTGGCTTAAATTCTTAGTGAATGCTCAATAAATGATTTTTTTTGAGCCTTGCCTTATTAATATTCAGGAAAAAGCATTTTTCATTTACAAATGCTTTTTTCCAATTCACTTGCTTTAAACAGCCAGCAATCCATTTTTGCATTTTTAATGTAAACTCTCAAAAATGCAGATCTTTACAACAGCACTAAAAGGAATTTTATAATTATGTCCACCCCAAACTTAACACATATTTAGAAATCTGCCTTTATGTGAAATCACACTTAAACAGTAAATGGATTAAAGTCCTGATTCCGGTAGTCAACTGACAGCTGAAAAACTAATTTTAAAAAAGCAACCTTAGTCCTTGTATTTCTGGTTAAAGTATTTTTTTTTTATTCTACAAGTATAATGAATGTGGCTGAACAGCTGCTACAGCCACTGCTGGAGGAAAAGAAGCAATTTAATAAAGAGTAAAGTGATAATTATCCAGCATCCTGATTCATTTTAAGATATGGCATCTTCAAGCAACAGAACACACATACTCCCTTTAATTGATAACTGAAAACATTTCCTTGGGCTAACTAAATATGTAGTTGACTGAATTTTCATTAAAAAAAAAGTGATATGATCCCCCGGGGAGAATGTTCTTCAATTATAAACAGCCATGTTTCATTATATATTCTTCTCTCATACCTTCTTGAGAAGCCCACATCAAGCTCATGCCGTAAATCTCTTCAGAAGCAGACAGCATTTACTATCATTCATAGTTTTCCCAGATCAAGAATAAATAAAAAGGCATCCTCCAGATGTGGACAGCATTGGATACTATGTATTGCCAGCACTACTAAATCTCAAATCTACCCTCAACAATTTTCCTCTGCAAATGGCATCAGCCACATTTCATCCTTCACAGTGAACTGCACCTTCTAAAAAGCTGGAAAAGGGAATGCTCTCAGGAGATGACCTTCTGTTATGCCACTGACCTGGGGAAGAGAAAGCTGGGCCAAAAGGAGAAGGTTTATGGCAAATGAGGGTAATTGTTTTTGTTCCCGCCTCATTCCTCAAGATTTTTTTTCTAGTGTAGAGGGAATGTAGTAAAGGCAGAGGAACTCAGCTGGATGATCTCTCCTAAGCTCATTTTACCCGTGTGTGCCTCTTTGTCAGTCCTTCCTACTGCTGCCTCTCTTCTTAAATTCCTGTTCAGCTCTGCAGCTCTCTCAGTGACAGCATTTGGTCTCAACTCTATCAATGCAGATCTATGGATGTGCATCTAGATTAGTAGATCCTGCTGATCTATTAATCCATATGCTGTCAGCACTTTGAAATTTATCCTTCAATCTCTGACCACATCACACATTTTCTGCCTGACACCTGCTCCTCTTCCACTCCCACTGCCCACTGATTCCCCGCTGCACTCAAAATGTGGGCGCCATCACTTGCCCATGCCTCTGACAGCTCTGCCCTTGTACCCTCAGCATCTCATCTTGTCTCTGACTTTCTCACATGGACATGCCCTTCCGACCTATAAAATTTGCCTAGAAGAGATCTTTCAACTTAGACATACACCTTGTATTCTGGCTTGCTTGTTCCCCCGCAAGAGACTCACAGTCTGAATGAAGAGAGCACTCACAATTGCCCACCTTCAGGGCTTTTTTAGTCTTAGCCATAACTCCTACTTTTCAGCACCATTTAAAAGCAGCCAGGCAGATGGTAACTGCCATTCCTCTGGCTGCTGCTTCTGAGTATATTCCTATGTGGAGCAACTCCATGCCCAGGGGACAACTCTTCCTTGCCCAGTTCTCATCCATCTGATTCCTTTCAGGCTGCAGACTCTTCAGCTGCCATTTACTACTATTTGTCAGTCACTGAAGCTGGGAGCCCCTGCACTGGTGCTGCAAACACCTGTGTGGCAGCTAACCCTGTGGAAGAAGGGTTAGCTGACACTTCTGTGACACTCATGAACTGCGGGGAGAACTGGAGGTAAAGGAGGAAGAGGCAATATGGACCAGTTCAGAAGAAATGGAAAGGTGAAGAAAGCAAAGCAGGAAGAAAATCTATCATGTTATCTATCGTAACAAAACTTTTGCTGATTTGTTCTATAAACCTTTGAACAATGGACTTTGGGAGCAAAGTCAAGCATTAAATTAGTACTATCCTTTGTGCTCATATATGGCTGAGATGAACTATATCTCCAAGGCTCAGTTTAAAATACAGGGCAGAAACATGCTATAAAATGCACCTCACCCACAATTATCCCATGCTCAGTTTTAGGCCCCTCACTACAAGAAAGATAACATTGAAGGGCTGGAGTGAGTCCAGAGGAGAACAATGAAGCTGGTAAAAGGTCTGGAGCAGAAGTCTCATTATGAGGAGCAGATGAGGGAGCTGGGGGTGTTTAGCCTGGAGAAGAGGAGGCTCAGGGGAGACCTTATCACTCTCTACAACTACCTGAAAGGAGGCTGTAGCCAGGTGGGGATTGGTCTCTTCTTCCAAGTAACAAGTGACAGGACAAGAGGAAACAGTCTCAAATTGCACCAGGGCAGGTTTAGATTGGATATGAGGAAAAGGTCTGTCAAACATTGGAACCATCTGCCCAGGGCAGTGGTGGAGTCACCACCCCTGGAGATATTTAAAAGACATGCAGATGTGGCACTGAGGGACATGGTTTAGTGGTGAACTCTGCAGTGCTCAGTTAACAGTTGGACTTGACAATCTTAAAGGTCTTTTCTAACCTAAACAATTCTATGATTTAATGATTATTCCCCTCCGACAGACAACCTGAAGAGATCGCTGGAGCATCCTGTGAGGCTCCGCAGCTTGGGATTTCTCTGTTTATGAAGTGGGTGTTTGAGTCTACTGAAAAGAGGGAACATCACTTTGGAGCTGAGAAGTAGCTAGATCCAGGTGCTGGAGAGCAGTACTGGATCTCACAGTATGGATGCACTATGGACACCATAAACATTATCAGTGAGCAGACAGGTTCATATCAATGGATCACACAGTAGTAAAGTGAGCAAAATGGTAATTAACAGGCAATCCCTGTCTATTTCAAGCTGCTTGAGGAGTTCTCAAATGTACTTTTTGGCATGGACTTGATTTTGAAAAAATCAGCTGAAATTAACCAAATTATATTTGCAAATCATATATTCAAACTATAAAACCATTTAAAATCTAACAGTTCATAGAATCATAGAACCATAGAATTGATTGGGTTGGAAAAGACCTCTGAGATCATCGAGTCCAACCCTTGGGCCAACTCCAGTCCATTTACTAGATCATGGCACTCAGCGCCACGTCCAATCTCAGTTTAAAAATCTCCAGGGATGGTGAATCCACCACCTCTCTGGGCAGGCCATTCCAATGCCTGATTACTCTCTCTGTAAAGAATTTTTTTCTGATATCCAACTTAAATTTCCCCTGGCAGAGGTTAAGCCCATGCCCCCTTGTCCTATTGCTGAATGCCTGGGAGAAGAGACCAGTCCCCACCTGGCTATAACTTCCCTTCAGGTAGTTATAGACAGTGATGAGTTCTTCCCATACACTTTGATATTCAGATAGTTTAATCTCTGTTATGAAGCCTTATTTTCAATACCATGAGCACAGTTATTTATTGAACATTTTCAGGCCATTGTTCAGTCCCCTTAGGAAAGGTTTCATGCAAACAACAGCAGCTCTCTACAGAGCAGAACAGCCGGGAGGTCAGTGGGTACCTTCCTTTTTTCCACAATGGAGAGCAACAGACATTTTTGGTGTGCAGATCACCTCCTCCATCTAGAGGCAGACATTTAAACTAGGCAAGATGTAGGTCAGATCATCAGGTCCATAGTTAGAAGACAAGAGCCCAAAATTACTCTTTCTCAGATCCAAGCTCAAATGACCTTCCCTATGCCTTGGTCAAATAGGGAAGTCCCTATCAGGTAAGAGCTTCGGAAAACATCTCCTAGAAAATGCAGGGCACACGACAAGAATTTAGGGTGTCTGATTCTGGGCTTTCAAGTGTAACACATCACTAACCACTTAACACAAAAACTAAATAAAGTCCCATCACTTCAGAAAGTTTTTGTCAGAAATGTAGTGGCATCATTGTTGCAAGCATTACAGTCACTGATGCTTGTAACCGAAAGTAAGTTATTTTTAACAAGGTCCTAGGACTACCAAATACCCTCCTGTCATACATTTTGCATCAACCAACTGCAGAGACATTCACTGAGGAAAAGAAGTGACAAACTTGTATCTCTGGAACACAAGAGCAGAACCTTTAAGACACTTACAATGTCCTTCATTGGACAGAGGCACTGCTGCACTCAGACCTGCTTGTTGAGCCCTCCTGGCCCACAGCAGCTCCTGCTTGGAGCCCTGTGGGGTGTTGCAACAGGTCTGCTGATGGCACCAGGGAGGCATGGGGCTGCCTGTCCTCACCCTCCCTGCTCTAACAGGATCTAGCACAGTCAGATCATGCTGCATATCCCTTCTTCAAAGGTTTTTCTGAGTGTGGGAAAGGAAGCTGTTAGTTCTGGACATTGCCATTAATTTATATGCCATAGGAGACTATTTTTATTATTAATCTTCTGCACCTGTGCCCAGCATATTGGATAGGTGAATTTTAAATAAATTACATTTTGCATACTCACTCCTTTTGTGATTTTATTATGCAAATAATGCTCCTCTTTTCACCTCTGAAACCATCCACATGCCACAATTTCAAAGTCAGACTAATTTATAAATATGCTGAGAAAGGCAGATCTTTTTTAAGGACTGAATACAATAAGAACTGATTTCTGTCACTTTGTAATCTGGAGGGTAAATGGGAGAGCCCATTGTTTTCACGTGGTTTTTCTTTTTCGGAAAATAGAAGTTTAATTGTAATTTTTATCTACGGTTATATTCTGTTCTCTCCAGATTTCTGCAGGTCATTTTAAATGCCTCCTGTTCAGCTGGCTGTGGGTATTTTATGATTTTCTGAGACACAGACTGCAACTCTGAAAGCAAAAACCACAGTCCTTTCTTGAGGTGGTTGGGGATGGATGAATTCCCAAAGTAAGGGGGGCCAGGCAGGGGAGCAGGAGAAGAGGACAATGCGGAGGTCAACAAGAGGGAGAGCTGGCAGCTTTGTGAACATTTGGATTGTTCTCCAGAGGTTGCCCTGGAAATCAGTGGAGTTTGCAGCAGCATGTATTGAAAAGATATTGAGCACATAATCCTCAGCTCCTTCATAAATGCTGATCCACAGCTGGGTCACATCAGCTGCTGCAGAGCAGGAGTGGTTGCAACAGATGTCACCAGCACAGAAATATGTTGGCTTTGTTAAGTGTTGGGTTTTGCAGAGGCAGACACAGACTGGTCCCACATGTCATGCTCATTTTTGACTCCTTGTGAGGTTTGGGTGAAGAGGGACTCCCTTCACTACCTGTTTTATCTATTGGTTCAGACAGCAGAACCAGTTTTCTCAACATTTGGGGCCATATTGCCCAAACTGCAGCCTCTCAATAAGCACTGATTACTTACTTACCACTCAGAGCACAGGTCGGTTATTCTTAGCTAGAAAATTATGAATATTGCTCAATGATTTCTTGACCTTAGTCTCAAAGATTAAGTTAGCCAGCTGTCTCGGTGGACTTAATGCAACAGTCCTGTCTACTGGAGCTGGTCCAGTTCCAATTCTAGAAACTCTTGGAGGACATTTTTCTCTTTTAGCGTTTTCATGTACTTTTTACAATTGAGCCTCTTTTCAGCCTAACTAGGAAAGCCAGTAGTCAATATTTCTGGTTAGAAGTCTTTTCTTCATTATTATCTCCAGTTAATATTTTAGCTTATTTTCTCTAATGAGTGCCCTGTCACCTCTGTATCACACAAGATTTCTTTAGTGATCCAAACCAAGCAGTAACTACCAACCCCAAAGACACCCACTCTAATGATGAATCCAACAGATCAGATAAATAGAGAAATAATTCAAAGGAATCATTAGAAATCTTAGCTTGAAAAAAAAAAGGAAACAATAAAAAAGTATATTTGATCTGTTCACATTTAGCATCAATTATAGAGATAATGTAAAGCCGACAGATTTAAAATTTTAATTACCTTTAAATTTGCATAGTGGTTTACTAAATGCCTTTTTGTTTAAGTCTGTTTAATATGGTATTTAATTAAACCTCATTCTAGGTCAAAGGAATTTAATTAAAAAAAAATTCTTGCCTGTAGGTGCTATATAAACAGTGTTGAGCACACCTTGTGCTTGGAACTTGTATCATCACCAACAGAGTTGCCTCATTGCTCAGGAACAAGGATTACTTATAAAGCTCAATTACTGGAAATGGGGACAAAGGGAAATGCTTTGCCATTGGTAAATCCCAACACCAAATACAGCTGTCCCAGAGGAAAATGCCTCTGTACAGAGGGGCTGTTGTGCTGTAAGTAGGATCCTGCACAGAAGCCCAGCACACATCCTTTTCTGAGCGGGAACAGAAGGAGCAAAGGGATACATTTATAAATTATACTCCAAAGGATTTTAGTACGAAACACTGAAAAATTCCCAAACATATACATTCCTCTTCTCCAGGGTGTACCTAAAACAAGGCTTGTGGCATTAGGATGTCTTTAGGTACCCGTATCTGGCCCAAAGGATGTAAAATTTGATGTACAACAATCCAGCCATCAGTTAAAATGTAACAGTTCCAACAGTGCTGTGTCACGGATCTGGGCAATCTTGCACAGATTAAAAACATATTTAAGTCTTGGCAGTATTTCCCTCTTACACTTATAATATTTTTCATTTCCAAACAGAAATTTGTCTGGGTTTGTGGCTGTTTGGAGAGGTAGGGTCCATCAACTGTGGGTCCTAACAGTTCACAGATTCTCCTGGTCCTGCTTTCCCTCCATTCAAAATGCTGCCACAGAGATTATTTTCTGTTTCCGTGCTTTGATGATAATGGATTTGTATTTGCATCAGAAGACTCAGAAATGTCTGAAGACTCTGAAGGTCCCTCCAAGTAGAGCCTATCTTTACCCATCAGTTCTAATTTGTTACTGAGTTATTGATCCTAATTCTGCCAGGGACACCTGCCTTTGCTACCTTGTCAGAAAAATCTCTGAAGACAATCAGATTTTTTCTCAAGAGGCTCTCACTTCTGGGCAGAGTTTGTTCAAAACACCTGTGAGCCACCCCATACTGTCATCTTGAAAAATCTTAAAAGAAATCTAGAAAGACTTTCCTTTAGCATGATGTCTACAAAAAAATTGACAGATTTGTTTGGATTCTGGCTTAATTTAAGAGAGAGCCACTGTCTTATCTTTCTCCCGTATCTATTTGTTGCTTTTACCTGCTGCTTTCTGACAGTCAGTGTGCAATCTTTTGCAGCCTTGGCAGTCCACATTCATAAAGCACCGAGAGCAGAGAGGGGCTGGCCACAAGGAGGGCTTCTGGAATGCTGTCATAATATAAATAAGTGCAAAGAAATAACAACAGCAAGTGGAAAGGATTAATTGCCCTCTCTGGTTTCATCAGTAAAAAAAGAGGACAGAAAATAAGGAGTGCATATTGCACACAGACCACACGCACCAGTTAACGTGCAAAGAAGGATTTCACAGGATGCCTCCTGATTGCCTTCACAGGGAATTAGTGTGCAGATCTGCAGAGGAACTTCATACTTGTTGATGACATGGTAAAGGAGAGTCCAGGCTGAAGCACTCTTAGGTACCTTCGTGTCTGATTTGCCTCATTCTTGGGTCCTTCACCACAGTTCTCTCTACTGGGGTGGGGGCACAGGAGTCTCAAGAGGCCACTCACTGGATTCATGCTCTTTGGTTCAAGATATCAAGGATATTTGGATTAGTGGCATGCACTGTCACACAAACCACCTCTCTCCTCTGTTCATCCTACTACAAAACTACCAATAAAAAAAGAAAAATATGAACCTGATAAGGCAAACTAGGAAGTTTGGGGCATAGTTGCTGCTTGATTTTCAGAGGTGCAGGGCTACCAGAAGCTCTTTGCAGGTCTCTGCTCTCTCAAAATAAACCTTAAAGGATTTAAAGCTGAACTTTTGACACCCATGGTTACCTTGGAGAAACCAGGCTACCCCTGGGAACATGTGTACAAAAGCAGTCACAATTTTTTGTAGGCTGTGTGGCCACGTGCAGTTGCTTATTTAAGGCAAGCTCTGAACTCTGAATGAGATGCAGAGATAGAAGACCTTGCAACACTGTGGGCAAATTATGTAAATATCACATACATGGAAGCACCCTCAAACAGGGATCTTTTTTGTATTCTCACTAAATTTTCATCAATGTAGCTCCTTACTACATAAACACCGTTCATCTTGTGTTGTTATTTGGAGAAAGAATCCAGAGGGAACTATACTTCTCTGAACAATGTCCTAGAGCTTTTTAGCTTAAAACCTCCACCACCCACATCCCTGGACATTTCTACATTCACCTGCAAAAATTAACCCTTAATTCTGCTGTATCTTTCCAGATCCCAAGGCAATTGGTTACTAGGCAACCACCCCCTATATTCCCTGGCTTTCTTTTAATTGAAGACTGTGCTAAATAACATCACCAGAAAAGAAAGGCACTCTAATGCTGAAGAGTAATTACTGAAGTCATAGAGAGAGAGGGCTTTGGTATGAGGGGGATGGGTACAGGAAAGCAGTCACCTCCCTAAAATTTCCTCTTGTCACCAGCAAACAATTGGTAAATATACAAGGAAGGACCTTTTGCCTGTTTGTCTTCTTAAGCATGCAAAAAGAGGTCCACATGAAGGTGAAGTCTGTGCCATGTGGTGACCTGCCCCAAGGTTATCTCATTCTTCCTTCTGCCCACCTGCCCATCTCTCACCCCCACCCCCTGACAGAGCCCTCCACAGATGTGGGGAACCACTGAACTGCCCAGCCTCCCTCTGGGAAGAGACCTACACCTGTCTCTCCACAGACAGCACCTGCAGCTGATCTATCCTGTCTGCCTAAGGAACAAGTGACAGAGAACCTTCAGAGAGCAAACAATCTACAGAGCTCCTGGTGTATGTGGGTAAGCAACTCCACTGCTGGAGTTTGGGGCCACTAGACCCAAAATACACAACAAGTGTTTTGGCACAGATTTTCAAGGAGACCAAATCCACTATGCACCATTCCCACACTGATACCCTGCCCATGCAGGAGGTGGTCTGAAACACAGCTGGAATTTTTGCAGCAATTCCTGAAAGCTCAAACACAAAACGTGCCATCTTACAAAAAGTACAAGTCCTTCTGCTTTTGGTAGTACTGTCTCTCAGAGTAAGGTGGAAACATGGAACAGAAATGCTACAGTTCCATACTCCAAATGGAACATGAACAAGCTTGTGTGCAGGCAGAAGATGAGAACATACTTGTGATGAATGTTTCTGTACACAAGCCCCTGAATGCTTTGGTAGTCATTAGTTATTACAGTGACCAACTCAGCAAATCAGTTCTCCACACTGATGTACGAGTTTCAAGAGAAGAGTTACGAGCTTGCAAGAAGTTGGGGAGGATAAGCTGTAGCAGCCTGCACCAGATGACATTAAACTGCTACAGAAACATCTCAAAAACGGAGCCATTCTACTAAATAATCTAATTGCTGTGTTAGGTGGAAAGTTGTGATGGGTGGGGATCTTGCTGCCATCATGGACATGTCTACAGCAGTAGGTGCACAGCACTTGAAAGCAGATGCTGACTCAACCTGCCTCAAGCCTGGACTCACAGATGAATTTATGTAACATTCACACCAAAGGAAACAAAAAATAAATCTATTAGTTTCCTTATTTAATGAATGGAGAATGAATGATGTAACTGATTTTCAGGAAGAAAGTTTTATGAGAGAAACAACTGACCTAAATCTTGGGCTAAGTAGTAGTGGTATCAAACATTTTCATAAAGCAAAAGCCGTGGAGCAAACTCTCTTCCACTAAAGAGAGCTCTGCCTGGCTTCTCCACAGAACTCTTTCACTTCCTAGAAGACAAATTCTTGTCCAAGTAAATTCAGCCATGCTGCAGGGATAGACCTTACAAGCTCACTTCATCTCACCAAACTGAAGACATTTAAATAAATGCCTTTGTAAGTTTAGAACCTGATTACTTTATATTCACTGGAGGAAGAATACTGCCTCAAATTTGAACAGCTCTCTGGAAGCCCATCTGAACTGGTGGCTTAAAAGCGGTTTCTTATCTCGCAAGTCCAGGTGTATAATGCCAGTTTGGTGGGAAAACCCAGGCTGTACTATGTCATGGCCACAAGTTTCCAATACCAGGGAAAGCAACACTTCTCCACTGTGCCTCATTTGCTCCTCTGTGCCAAGAGAGATTTTCCTAAGCAACAAGAATTAAACATTTAATGTGAGATCTCCAAGAACTCAGCATTAGTTTGTGATACCTGAAATAGCACTACTGATACACTTCTTTTATATCTCATCCTGTCTCATGACATGTATCTTCGAGACATCCTCTGCCAGACAGCCGATAAGACTTGGTCTAGGGCTCTAAATGGCTAATTCATAAGAAAATATCTTTAAGAATGCTTTTAATTTTGTGTTTTTGACATCTTTATATACGTTCTGTGAGATGATAAACACTTTCTCACCAGGTTTCCATTGGTGCCATATGGTGGCTCACAAAAAGCTGAACAAATTAGGTGTAATGAGGCTAATAAATAAAATAAAAAAGGAAGATCTACTACTAAGAGGACTTTTAGAACTTGCAAGAAGGCGGTCAGGTGGACAAGATACTCCATACCTTGCTCCTCTGCGTAGATGACTCAAGAAAATGGGCCAAAATGGATCAGCAGATCAAAACGAAGACTCTGTTACCACTTATTTCAAGGTAGTTGACCTAGTTAGAGCGGCCAGGACCCATTTATCACTATGTGGGTGTAACCAAAACTGTGTACTCTACATCCTCTGTGTCATTTCTGAGGAACTGTTAATAATGGATCGTTCGCAGCAGCCGCTCAGGGCACACCTGACACCTCAGGCTACAAGCTGGGTGTTAGAGAACCTGTGAGATAGGGGAGTATTCCTGGCTTCATACCAATGACTGAATCATGATAACTCCCCTCCAGGGAGGCATTAGATCCTCCACACTCAGCCCGAGGTGTCATGTCTGCTAAGGGGCCATCAACGATTCCAAAAGTATCCCATGACTCACAATGTTAAATCACCCATTGTGAAACTCCTTGACCAGGGGGAGGTACTGGGCATTCCCACCTGAACTTAAGTATGTCCAATCCTCAGGTTTTGGGACTTGAGGGTACCACTCATCAGACCCAAAGGAGGACCAGAACCTCAACAGGACTACGACTGCCACCCTCAACAAGACTCCAACCATCATCCTCACCAACAGGTTTTCCTTTATTTTACTTTGGACTCAGGGGAACTACATGGGGCTCAGCACAGGGGCTAATGAACACCATTCTGTTTGTGCCACAGGGTGCTGGGTTATACATCTGGGTGTTGTGGGTTAAAACCATTTTTTTCTCTGTATCATTGTATTTATTGTGATCTTTTTAGTAAATTGTAACTGACTTGTAATCTCTCTTGAGTCAGGTTCATTTCTCCTGCTGGTTTACCTTTAAACCAGCACAGTAGTCTGTCACATTGAATCTAACCCTACCATTATCATTCTGATAGTAAAGTCTAGTACCAGCACGGCACTTAGCCTTTCTTCATGTCTTTGTATTTCCACTTCCCTCTAATTTTAATAGATTTGACAGTAACAACAACTATTGCATCTCTGACCTCTAGCCATTTCCTAAAGCCTATGCCTTCACCTAAACCCATCACACTGCAATACTCCTCCAGAGGATTCCTGTTTTAGACATTAATGTCTAAAATAACGTCTTCAATAGAAGCAGCAGATGTACAAGGCAGAAATAAAGACATACAGAGCAGGAAAGAGGGAGGACAGCACTGATTAAGTTTTGCTCTGTTACAGCTTGTTCTTCCAGAAAGGCTTGCTGTCAGCTGTTCTCTAGCACTGTGCATGTGTCTCTTCTGGCTGGAAAGCACTGCATTGTGTGTCAAATGCAGCACAATTCCTCCTGGCTACTGCTCACTAATTGCAGACCCACTTCAGGGTCATTCACCCTCTGCTCAACAGGATGCTGCACTTCACCTTTATAAAAAACCCTTCCTGGGGCATATTATGCAGCAGATCCTACAGTGAGAGACATGATAAACTAATTAAGTTATATCAGCTGTATAATTTCTCACATCCCATATAAAAGAATGGTGTACTTCTCTAAAACCTCTGAAGATACAGACCAAAGTGTAACTAACCAGTGGGGAAAAGAAAGGTCCTCACCTCTTCTGGCCATATATCCTTAACAGGCCCCTTCACAAGAAAAGCACTGTTAAGCTGGGAAATGAAAATAAATCATATTGATTCAGTCTGGTCATAAATGGGCAGATAATAGTGGATTAATGTATCAGACGTTATCAAAATAGGAGAAAAAAGCCAATTTTTGTACTTATTTACAACCTGTTCAAATATCCAGAGAGAACCCATGTAGCTCCTTCTTTAAATTTCCCAAGCTGGAGAGACGTTTATAAGACTTCACTACCTTGACTATATTTACCCTATTTTATGTTACCACAAAAAGGACTTAGAGATGATAAAATATACTTCCAAAGAGTATCTCCTGTTGGAATGATGAGTTGCCATTAAAACTGACAGGTATTTTCAATAATTTCCCATGGGAAACTATCCCCTGACTCCTCTAAAAGCTTTTCAAACCCCACTGCTGCTGCCACTCACAAGGCACAAGCAAAACACCCTGCTCCTGCTGTCCATCTCCAAGAACTCTTCAAAAACAAATGACAAATTCCCCAGCAAATTGCTACTGAATACGATTTGTCTGCCCTCCTTGATTTTGTTTTTAGGAAGAATGTTTTGTTCACATTACTCTTCCTGCCAAAACCATATTATCACAAGTTAAAGGCAGAAATTACTTTGTGGGAGCCTTTAATTAGAAGAGGGTTACATTTCATTGCCATTTTCTCTGTGATAGACATTGCTATCCCTCCTGTCTCCTTTCTCAATCTTCCAAAAACCAACCTGGAACAGGTGGGCACAATGGTCTTTTTCTGAATACACATCATCACCCAAATCCACTCCCTTTATACACTGTCAGAATGCAGCACTGCACAATGCAATAACTGTTTTATTCACTGAGGGCTTACCTGGCACTGGCTGTCACACTGCTCTTTCTAGTACTGTGCAATAATTACAAATTACAATTTTTTCACCAGTGTGTTTATTTTGCATTAAGAAATAATTGCAAGGAGCACAATATCACAGCCCAGCCTTTTTTTTAGTTATTTTCTAGTCCCATTAATTGTATCTGAATTGTTCAAATTTTAATGTGCTCTTGAGAGTAAAAATTAATTAAGAGCACCTTTTCCTATATTGTTGACTTTTCTCTGAACTAGGAAACTAGTTTCTCATGCTTGCCATGAGTCTAAGTGAACTGCTATGTTCATTTTCTCTCAGAAGAGAGATAATGTTGTGTGAACGTGTGTTTTTTGAATGATTAGATTCTTTACTCTGCTTCACTTCTATCTTCACTTCTATCCAGCTCACTGAAATACCAGTCAGAGGCCTGTACTAGACATATCAGTGCCATTTGTGATCAGATATCTTTCCAGGATTTGCTGCCTGGAAGACCACTGCAAGATTTTAAAACCTTCTACAGTAATTTAATTTTTTTTCCTGGAAAGAGAATTTTCTCCTCTTTTGGGGCTGATAGACATCTATGAAGCATACCTTACTTTCCTTGCTTAAAAATTTCTGGATCAGCAGAAGTGTGTGCAGCAGTAGGTGGTAAAGAGTTTCTTTGACAGTATGAGGCATTTGGATGGTACACTCCTAAGATGATTTCAAAAGAAGCTACAGGGGGTTTATTTTCACTGTTATACAGCACAAATTTATCACAATTGGAATAAAAAGACAGCAAAAAACCCATAAGCACGTCCTTGTCAAGAAATCATTATCTAAATAGCCCCTGAGATGTGTCAAAACCACATTCTATCCTCAGGAGATGCCTTTCAAAGCCAAGAGGCAAAAAAGGTATGATAAAATAAAGGGTTCAGAAAAAGATTACTTGGATTGGACAAGTGTACCCTCTCCTAGATTAGGAGCTGGCTGGAGGGTCGGGCCCAGAGAGTGCTGGTGAACGGAGCTGCATCCAGCTGGCAGCCGGTCACTAGTGGTGTTCCCCAGGGGTCTGTGTTGGGTCCAGTCCTGTTTAACATCTTTATTGATGATTTAGGTGACGGGATTGAGTCCATCATCAGCAATTTGCTGATGACACCAAGTTGGGAGGGAGTGTCGACCTGCTGGAAGGCAGGAGGGCTCTGCAGAGGGATCTGTATAGACTTGAGAGATGGCCTGATTCCAATGGGATGAAGTTCAATAAGGCCAAATGCCGGGTCCTGCACTTTGGCCACAACAACCCCCTGCAGCGCTACAGGCTGGGCACAGAGTGGCTGGAGAGCAGCCAGGCAGAAAGGGACCTGGGGGTACTAATTGACAGGAAGCTCAGCATGAGCCAACAGTGTGCCCAGGTGGCCAAGAAGGCCAATGGGATCCTGGCCTGTGTCAAGAATAGTGTGGCCAGCAGGATCAGGGAAGTGATCCTTCCCCTGTACTCTGCGTTGATGAGGCCACACCTTGAGTACTGTGTTCAGTTCTGGGCCCCTCAGTTCAGAAAGGATATTGAGGGGCTGGAGCAGGTCCAGAGAAGAGCAACAAGGCTGGTGAAGGGACTGGAGCACAAGTCCTATGGGGAGAGGCTGAGGGAGCTGGGATTGTTTAGCCTGGAGAAGAGGAGTCTCAGAGGTCACTGTCTAGAACTACCTGAAGGAAAGTTCTGGCCAGGTGGGGGTTGGTCTCTTCTCCCAGGCACTCAGCAATAGGACAAGGGGGCACGGGCTCAAGCTCTGCCAGGGGAAATTTAAGTTGGATATCAGAAAAAAAATCTTTACAGAGAGAGTAATCAGGCATTGGAATGGGCTGCCCAGAGAGGTGGAGGATTCACCATCCCTGGAGATTTTTAAACTGAGATTGGACGTGGCACTGAGTGCCATGATCCAGTAAATGGACTGGAGTTGGACCAAGGGTTGGACTTGATGATCTCAGAGGTCTTTTCCAACCCAATCAATTCTATGATTTTATGATTCTAAGGTCTATCCACTATAAGTCAGCATACATGAGGTCCAATCCAAAATATGGAAACATTGAGGAAAATTAAGGTAATCAACCTAAAGAATGAAGTCACTGTGTAGGAGGTTGTGTCCCTCAAACCAACAAGTAGATGCTTTCATTCAAGCATAAAGCAGTCATAACTCTCAATGTTGTAGTTTTCCTTAGAGGATTTTATGAGCTCTATCACACAGAATTAAAGCATTAGCAGATTTGGCTTATCTTTCCCCTATGTATTTGGGCATATATGACCTTGCTCGGTGATGACTGATTTGAAAGTTTAGCTCAGATTTAACATGGCAATTTGCTCTATTGCTAAAAATTTCTCTCACCCAAAAATAATTGCAGGAGTGGTGAGGAAAGGAGAGAAGTCCTGAGCACAGCCAAAGCTATAGAAATATCTCCTGAACTCTACTTTGAGTCAAGTAGAAACATTTGAAACCCTTAAAGCTTTAGTACCTCCACACCATCCTTCTCAGGTACTTCTGTGAACATGGCAGGTTACAGCCAGAGTGCTGTGCTGTCTTGGTCCTCTTGGTAGGAGACAATTGTCATTACAGGACAACAGAAGCTAAGGCTGTTTAAGAAATGACATTATAAAAGGCATTTGAGGAATCTGAGTTATAAAAGCTGTGGTTCTAGTCTAAAGAATGAGCCCATTAAAGAAAGCGTCACTAGATGTTTCCATGTTTATTATGTGCTAGTAACTCTTGGCTGAATGTGCGCAATTTGTGAGTACAAAGACATTTTTCTTCTAACCGCCAATCTTACAAACTCAAGCTGGGATCTGAGAGGTGGAGTAGGCTTTTCATTCTCATACCTCATTACCAGGAAAACATCAATTAATGTATACTTGCTTATGCAGCTGTAACCGATCCTTATTATTCTATTATTTTAATCTTGAAACCCAAAGTTTGAATACAAGAACCAAAAAACGCAAACCAGACTACAGAGTTTACACAAGGATGACCCAGTGTGTATCCACCACAACTCGGCACATGTGAGCACAAATTGAAAACATCTGACAAAAGCCACAACAGTTGCAAAACTAATAACCCAGATAAATGGTGAAGATACCACTGCTTACAGTCAAACCCTCCCCAGACAACTGCATGGGTTGTTATTGTCATCTGAACTCCTGCCAGTACCTTTTCAGGAAAGAGTGCTCAGGGCTCAATGTATTACCCTAGACAAAGTCACAAAGAGCCAGATAGGAGGGCTATTACCTCCCTATATTATCACGCAGTATCTCTGTCATCACTTCCCTGGTGACAAGCATACAGTACTGTGAATTTATATTTAACCTAAGGCTTAAATGCTAGAAGGGGAGAAGTTTATCAAAAAGGCTTTGAGCAACAACTTGTGCTCCATCCACATATGCTATAAACCACCAGCCCAGCTTAGATGAACCCAACCTAGAGCTCCTGCCTCTCCCTGGGGTCAAGGAGGGAAGCAATTCAAGTCAGTAGCCATTCTGTAATGAAATGAGATTTTTAGAAGACTATCCTAAATTACAATTAGTTCATAATAATTAGCAATGAACAACAAAAACAAAAATAGCATTCATTCACTTAAAATTATTTTTAATGCTATAATGACTGGTACATAATTATACCAGAGAAGGGCTATTTAAAAGAGGGAAAAAAAAGAAGATGACTTCAAAAGAAGAGAATTCATTTGCTGTTTATTTGCTTCAGGGTTCTAATTACTCTGGAAACCAGCAACCCTCCTGATAGGATTACTGACACGAACGCAACTGCAGCTGCAAGGAACGCTGAGCACATCAGTTTTTTAGCACCATTAAAACAGTCCTCTATAAATACCAGATGCATCTATCTATCTATTTCTCTCCCTTCTCAGCACTTACTAGCGGAGTGGTCGCAGAGCATATCACAAAAATGAAATGTGTAGCTGTGGCAGAACTGGCGCAGTAGAGCAAGTAATTTGTATCAGGCTGTATAAGAGTTTAGGTTTTATTATTAAGTATATGTCACAGATATACTAGCACCAGTTCATCTTCTTTCCCCTTATAGATCAGATTTATACACTTATTAATAAAATCCAGACGGTCATTTCAACAAACTCATTTAGCAAAATAAGCCAGTCAAATCTGGTCAGAGTCGCATGGACTCCATGTAGCAATGGAGAGAGCCCTGGCAACTTTAATTGTTGCTGTCTAGAAGAGATTTATGATGCTATCCATTTTGGTCCTAGCTAATAAATCACATCTTCCTCCGGTCTTCAGTGGGTAGGCTGGATGAAAAAGGCTGGTAGGTCTCTTTAGTGCCTTCTGAAGGTGGCACAGAGGTAGGAAGGAAGACACCAGGCTTGGCACTGCTTTTGTTTTTACCCATATGGACTCTCAGAGAATTGGTTTTGCTGAAGGGGGTTGGAAACCATCAGGCAGAGGATTTTTCCTTCAGGAACAGAGATTGAAGGAACCTTGAGCTGCCATTCTATTCTGGTCCCAGCACCTAAAACATTTGGCTTGGTGCCTCTATGCCTCATCCTCCAGGGAGCAACGCTCAGGTGACACTTCCTACCATTTGTTTTGGTTAGAAGCAAGCTCTTCAGGAGAGCCACTGCCTTCCACCATGCCCATGCAGCCGTTGTCATCAGAGGGTGGCAGGTACAAGAGCAATTAAAAAAAATGCTAAAAGAGCTGAAAAATATTCTCAAATGTCAAGTTTTTGCATTCCTTCCCTCCCCCTCACTTTTCTAGCCAGCTAATAAGAAAAACCAACGTTTCAGAGCAGTTAGGCATTTCTTAGGTCCAATGGGAGCAGCATCAAGGAGAAAGAAGTATAAATGCTCTATAAAATAATAAATTTATCAAAACACTCAAGAGACAGGGAAATGCCAAAACAGCAGTTTCCTTAAGAGATCATCCTGTAATGGTCTTTAGGCAGCAAAATCTGAGAATAAATTAAAATTCTTACATGATACTCTAAATAAATGTATTATTGAAAGACATGCAAGAGAGGCAGGGAGCCTACACCGATACAATATCACAGAACAGTATCACAGAATATGCTGAGTTGGAAGGGACACACAAAGATCATCAAGACCAACTCTTAACTGAAGGACCCATGTGGGGATCAAACACACAACCTTGGTATTATTAGCACCATGCTCTAACTGAGATAATCTGAAGCCTGGTAAGACAAATTAGATAGGACAGAAGAAGCACATCAGTAAAAAAAAAAAAAAAAGTGGTCTTCCAGTGTTTAATATCTTCATATGCAAGCTGGATGATGGGATAAAGTGTACAATTTGCTAATGATACCAAAGTGAGTGGGCAAGCAGACACTTCAGAAGGGAGAGCCACCCTGCAGGTAGACTGATTAGGTTGGAATAGTGGGCTAAAAAGAACCTTATGAAGTTAAACAGGGACAGGTCTAAGGTCTTGCAGCTGGCAAAACATAACCCAAGAGTGCAGCACAGCCTGGGATCTACCTGGCTGGGGAGCAGCATTGTGGAAAGGGATCTGGGGGCTCAATATGAGTGAGCAGTGTGCTGCTGTAGCAAAGAAAGCCCACAGAATGCTGACCTGCACGAACATGTGCATCCCCAGCAGAGACCAAGAAGTCATTATCCCACCCTACTAAGTGCTTTTCAGGCCACACCTGGAATACTGCATTCAGTTTCAGTCCCTGCTATACAAGAAAAGATGTGGACAAGCTGGAGAGGGTCCAGAGAGAGGCCACAAAGAAGAAAAGGCTGGGAGAACTCAGTTTGTTCAACCTTGAGAAAAGAAGGCACCTTATCATCATGTTCCAGCATGTAATGGGTAGCTACAAAGAAGATGAAGACAACCTTTTTATAGGGAGTCACAGGGGAAAGGGGAGAGGTAATGGATATATGTTACTATTGGGGAGATTCTGACTGGACACAAGTGGAAAATATTTCACAGTGTGAACAATTGGAATAACCTCCCCAGGGAAGCAAGTGAATTCCCCAACATAGGACACTTTAAGATTCAGCTGGACAGGGTGCTGCGTCATCTTGCCTAGGCCATGCTTTTGCCAAGAAAGGTTGGACAGATGATCCTTGAGGTCTTTTCCAACCTGTTATTCTATGATTCTATGTTTTTTCTTGGCATTATAAGGCATCTCTGTGATTTATAGAAATACATTGCTTGCTAAGTCATGTGAAAACATATTGATCTATTAATAATGGAAATATCCCCCTACTCCTCATGTCAAGTGTGTTCTCAGTGCAAAATAAACAGAAAGTCTGTGCTTTAGAGTGTAATGTACAGCACAGCGATCCAAGTTTAAATGAGCTGGCTCAAGACAAGGAGCTACGGTAGCAGAGCACTAAACTTTTCCTCCTCCAGGCAGACTGCTCTGAGCTCCCTGGCTGGGTCATGTTTCTCCACGACACGCTGCAGAAGGCAGTACAGACGTACCCAAAGACAACACAAATGGAGCAGATGCAGAGACACATGGAAACAGTGAGCCACTGGTCGGCAAGACACCAAGCAGCCAGCACACTTCAATGGCTCAAATGCTGGCAAGCTTTCAGCCAGAAAGGTACAGTCAGCAGGTGGGATCTAAAGGAGACTGTGGGGTGACTTTGTGCTAGGGAGCTCTTCCCAAGGAAGAGCAGAGGTGATACCATCATTTAGACATGGGTGGAATTGCAGCAATGGGGAATGACCTCACTAGCCCATAAAGCTGCCAGGGAGGGAGTGTGCCTAAGCAGGGCTGGAGCAAAAGAGAAGTTTAGGTTTAATACATACACAAGAAGCAGGCCTGAAAAGAATTCCCAATCACACTGGGTTGCAGTTTCCCAAAGATTGGAGTTCACTTTGCTTGCACTGATAGGCATCACAAAAGAAGGTTCATAAAGACTGTAACACTGGCCTCAAAATGTTGAAATCTTCACTTACTTCAGTTACACATGTAACAGTAGGAAAAGACTGTATTGTATCTTTGTTAATGACCTGATTAAGAATGAGACTCAGTGCTGCAAACCCTAATTGCTGGCTAATGCTTAAAACAGCAAATAGTACCTATTTCTTGAGCAGTCAGTCACATTAAACATCAAGTTTACTTCTCCCTTACATTTCCAAGATGGTGTTCAGCTTTCAAAGGGGAAGAGAAGGAAAAAGAATGCTACCTGCAGTCTCTAAATAGTGTCAGTTGTGAAAAAGACTCAGCTTCATGATTTCCAAACTTGCTATTTTTGTCCATGCTTGGAAAAATCACAGCTTAACAAAACTTCACAATCAGCGATCCTCACAAAATGTTCGGCTTGTATCTGCCAGCTCTTTACTAAGCCAATTCATTTTTTTAAAAGCGGCTCAGCAGAGATAACCACTCAGATTTAGAGTTGAATTCTTCTGTATGACATTTGTCAGTAGAAATGAGATACTTTGGAGATAAAAACAATCATATTGTTTCATTAGCCTGAAATATTTCTGATGGGGTCAGCAATAAAAGTGGATAGTTTTTAGATATGAGCACAGCAGAAAAAGCACATTTCTCAGTGAGAGTTCAGAATGACACTGGCAAATAACCTGCTCTTCTAACAGAAAAAGTGTGAGTAAGGTCAGGTCAGCACGTGGACCAACTTGTTTGGCTGATGAAGGTCTTGCTGTTCTTTGAGCTCTCTGTGTTGTGCATCCTAATACACTGAGTTTCAATGCTTCCCAGTGGTTGCTTATCTCATGGGGAAAAGCAAACACAGTGGCAAATGTTCCATAAATTCCAAAAACGGAGCCAACCTTATGATCTACACACATTATTTTCCCTGAAGGCAAGTCAAAGCAGGATGCCTTTCACATGTAGATGTCTCAGAGTGTTCTTCCTCCTTCAAACTCCTGATGAGACATCACTCCTGACAGGAAACATTTGTGAATGTCCCTTTCTCCAGGTCATCACAAGATTTCAGGAAGGTTGTGGAAGTCATTGTGAGCTCCAAACCAGATTTTAATTAGTACTCAACTGACCTCCTAATGCAGTCATTTCTTTATGGAAAAGTTAAAAATTACTTTCATTAGAAAAAAAGGCATTTTAGAACCAAAACACTATTGTACAAAGCAAGTAAGAAAACTCCATACAAAATACTTATTAATTTCATTTAATCCTGGAAAGTTACTCAGACTTCACTAGAATACACCACCATAATCTGGTAAAGCTTTTTATCTTGACCAGCAGAGTACCCTGTGGCAGCCAATTCCATGATATTAACATACAGGAAACAACTTAGAACTTCAGTTCTAAGAGACAACTTTGAACTTAAAAAAAGAATTAAACCAAAAGATATACTGAAATTCAACTGTCTTTCAGATTAAAATATTATTGGTTTGTATCGCTGAGATTTAATTTTTAAACTTCTGGGATACATCACAAGTTATTTTGGACCTTAACTCAAACTATGAGGCACAAGCTGACATTCTGAGGTATCATCAGAAAGATTACAGTGAAATGTTGAAGGCAAGAGTTATTCCCTCTAGGCCAGCTGAAGCAGGAATGGCACGTCCTCATCTCTCCCAGTCCATCACAAGCCCTAAATTGTACAATAGCACACTTCAATTATTTCCCTGGTTTCAGTGCACTAAAAATAAGACTGACATCATAAACCGATTTTAACTAATATTACAAAGCTAAGTGCTTGCCAATGTGAGTAAATGAAATATAAAATTAATTGTGCTGCAAGACAGAAAAATCTTGTGAAAGAATTCACTGTAGTAGCAAATGGTGAGCACTTTGTATGCCCTCAAGCTTCACTGAAGTCATTAATACTTAGATGTCATGAAGGCTGGTTTCAAAGTCTTTTTCAACATGGTGTTCATAGTTTGTTTTCAGAGACAGAAACCATCCAGCCAAACCCCAAGACTCACTGACATTAGCCTCTTGTGATTCCAGGGGGCAGTGGCCTCACACTTGGCGATCAGGGGCTCTTTGTAACTTATCTTTTGAAGGAACACAAGTCTGTCTCCTCTAGAGAGACAATTGCATCATTTTCGGAAACAAAAATTTCATGTTCTCAAAACAAGTGATCATTAACCTAGAGAGCTAAAACAAGCACAAAAGTAAACAGGGGAACTTTTAAAAGCTGGCACTCAACATCTCAGCTTTCCACACAGCCTCAAGTGACTAGTGCTTACTTTCCTGGACAAACAAGACTTGACTGCTCTTAGCAATATACTCGCAGTGCAACTATGGATGGGCGAACAGCCTTCTATATGCTACCTTCATGCCTTAATTATGGCACTGCCAGAGACAGTAGGTCTCTTTGGGTGGTGATTATCTTAAGAAACATGAAGCAGGCAGGTACCATTGGCTGGACAGCACAGCCAGGGAGGAAAAGGGCAGCTGGTAGGTTGGAACAACAAAAGGAAATAAAGATGTTGACATAATCCATAGGAGAGAACACAACCTTTTAGACTTGCTTTTTAAAAGTCTCCTTTTTCCTCACAAGAACTACAGTTAATGAAGCAATAAAGGAGGACTGAATTTGATACGGAATAGTTTTAGGACCAGGAGCTACAAGTAGAGAAAGAACTTGTTCCAGGCTTCCCCAGGGTGTGTGAAATGCAGGTCTGAGTGAGTCACTGGACAGGCAGGGGAGTTCAGCAATACAAATGGCCAATTGAACAAGTATGCTAATGTTCACTGAAGGGAATGACAATTAGAAGAGCAAGCTGTGTTTTAGGGATGAGATGAAGGGACAATGAGGAGATGCAGTTGTTTGGAAAGAAATGTGTTGAGCCAGGATCTTATCTATGCTCTCTACCACTGACATCCTGACTCTGCTACAAAAATATTGACTGTACTTTTGTTCAAGATGGTTTAAAACCAATCTAAATATCACACAAATACATTTTTGTACATAGAACGTGGTCTTTGAAGTCCCTGCATCTTGGTCCTGTTCTGTAGAGGGGAATATTGCCTACTACACAGGGAGGAACACCAGTTAAGTATAAGGCTGTGACCATGTGGTGCTGCAGAAGGAAGAAGCATTAACAGCCTTATGCCCAACATTGCTCTTGGTCAAAAGAGATTATACTAAATACATATAACCATAGCAGTTCTATAATTAGTAAGAGTAAGAATAATAATTTTCAGAAAATCTGTGGCTATGCTAAGACCACCAGTTCCTCAAACACTTAGACAGAGTGTAACTTTGCTCTGTAAGGTCACAGTTTGTGGTGTTTACATCCCAAGGTCTTAGCATTCACGATTGAAGAACTGGTTACCAACACCATACCACAAAACTCCATCTCCATGTATAATTTAACATGGCCATGTGAAGCTTACTTTAATATGCAAAGCAAAGATCACATGAAGTGATAAACATTTAATGTGAGTGGAGTTGAAGGTGACAACTACCATAAAACAGAAATACACAAAACCATATTTGTTCTTCCTGTCATCCTCTGCTAGACAACTTGATAACAAACTGACACACATGTATTTCCAGACCTAATCTGGATGCAAAACAAAACCTAAAATTTAAACTAGCAGGCCCCAAGGATCTGGATCCAAGAATAGACTATGCCAAGAGAAAACAGTGAAATCTGACGATTACACTTTTCAAAAGAATGATCCCTCAAATGTGTCATGCCAAGATTATAAATGTAACCAAATATCCACAGAACCTACAGGCAAAATTTAAACTAAAAAACAGCCTTTAAATACCAGAATGACCTGAGTGAACCATGAGCATATTTTTCTTTAAAAACAATTTTTGCTAGTTGTTTATTTTCAATGTATTAGTCATTAACGTGACACTGACCAGTTGATTCTTCTTGCTCACACCCCATTAAAAATAAATAATAATTTAAAAAGTCCTACATCTACTGGAAAACCAACTTTCTTTCCCTGCCAATTTTGACCTTTTCTGTTGGGGAGACATTGATTTTTTTTACCGCCTGTGTTTCTAATGGAGCTTGAAATTAACATGGCTTTTTTGTTTACCTCCTAATTTGTGCACCACCATCATCAGTGCTGTCAGCACAGCTCTGGGAATAGGGCTTGTTTACTGCTTCTGCATAACCAGCAAGTGGAAGCATAGGAGCAGAAAATAGGTTTGGTTTAGAGTTTTTCCTTTATTTATTTTTTTTTTGTCCAGGCCCTTTTATAGGTTACATATTAATGACTTGAGTGATAATGTGGCCCATGTTGTCAATACTCCTTAAATGGAACACAGAAGGACTTGAGCTAGGTCAGAAATAATGTTGATTTCCTCTAGTACATGTATCATAAGAAGTTGGTATTATTGTTGTGTCAGTTCAAAGCATCTGTCAGCCCTTTGCACAGCAGGAGTTTCAGCAAGACCTTGCACCACCTGTCTGATGTGGAGTACCAGCTAGAGAAGTCCCACAGAAACTCATCCTCTGAGTTACAGCTTTGGCACAATATCCCAATCTCTGCATTAAGACAGCTTCCAATATCGAAGTCCCTCCAATGGTATAGGAACAATGACACCAAATCAATACTCAGGATCAGTACCCAGGCCTGTACACTTGAAGATCTGCAGCCTTACCATTGCTGGAAGAATAAACTTATTTCCCTTGGTCACCACTAAAGTGTGTGGCTGGGGCCTGGTGACATACAAATTAATTTGCATAAGTTACTACATCATTATCATGTTCTTCAGCAATTACATGGCTGCTACATGATATGTCCACTTAGTATTATAATAGGTCACTGCATAATTGACATTTTGATACACTATCAAACCATTAATATTGCCAACTAAAAATAACTCTATGCATTTTCCAGATAGTACGACAAATTGTATGCACTGATTTTGTTTTAGTGCAAAGAGATGGTTTACATCAGCTGTGAAACTCGGATATCTGTTTTCCAGATGTTTTGTTTTCCTATGAAACTTCGTGGTCCAAGGCGAGAGAGAACAATTCTGTTCCCAAATAACCCCATGCCACTCTGCCATTGACTCTTGCACGAGCACTGCCATAATCTGTACATGCAAGAAAACTATTTGCTCATAAAAGTAATCTAAACACTTCTAGAATAGGTGTTCTAAAAAGTCCACCTTTTCAAGTATTATGCCCACAAAAACATTTAAGTCTGGCGATGTTCTGCAAAATAATCTTAATAGTGTGAGTTTTTTGTTGTTCCTGTAGAAATGTATCCCTCTTCCTCAAATACAGTACAACCTCCTACTATGCTCCTCAGTTTCCTTCCTGCATATAATATACCACTTCATGATTCTGAGAATTTAGTGCTGCATCGATTCAACACCTTTGATGATGTGCATGCAACATATCTAGCCATTAGGCATTCATTAATAAAAATCCTGCTTCATTCCTTGTGAAGGATGAAGAGCTGTGTTTCAAATAGAGTGATGTGGTAGGTTGTCCCTTACCTGCTCTGTCAACTGTGCTTCTATGTCAAAATAATAACTTTCAGTTAACTCGAACATACAGTGTATTCCAGTTGTTTCTTTTTCTGTATTCTCTCCCAGATGACAGCCTTGTTGATTTCTGCTTGTATCTTCATGCCTAAAGCCTTTTTCCCCTACAGAAGGTCATTAAGTTTCAGAGGGGCTTTTTTACTGCATGAAGCTACCAAAATTAGTTTGTCTCTCAGCACCACGCTGTTGCGCATCTCAGAGACTAAACAACGCTGCTTCCTCTGGAGACAGGAACTCAGAAAGGTCATCTCCTGACCCAACCAGGCTGTGCATATGCACCCTGTATCCCCTAGGTTCTCTATGGGCTCAGTATAAATCAATTCCAAGTAGTAGAAAGACAAAAGTTAATCTGATTTTTAATACACATGTTCTGAGACGGGGGAGGGATGGGCTGGAAACAACAACTTGAACCAGAAAATAATCAAACCCCACAACAAAACAAAGCCTGGAGACTCAGTTCTTCTTCAGCAGAAAAACCTGAAAGGTATGAGTGAAAAAAGGACCCCAAACAATGCAATTCCTGGCCTCCTGAACTGACCCTAAAAGAAAGCATCATATCCAAGGAGAAAGAGAGGTTGACTAGCCTTGGAAAGTGGTTACTTGGCTGTTCAAAGAGAGAGATGCCCTGGTGGCAGTTTGTGATGAGGACACTTGCACTTCAGTGGGCGTGTTTCCTAAGCCATCCAATCTGATTTTATTCATCTGTTTACTTCTGGCCTGAGCTACATGGAAGTGAATGACCACAGAGACTCCTAAGAGTCTCCTGAGCAATGCAGACTTGGTGGATTTTCTCAAGAATAGTTTAAGCAAAAGATACTTGGACACAAGCACAGTGGGACAATTTGGGACCTAACAGTGTCCAGAGGAGAAATTTGCCTGCAGAATAGGAAAGTATTCTCTCCTCTTTCTCTGTAATGCTATAGTGGGAACCATGACTAATAAACATTTGACATCTCTTGCAAATGAAATAAAAGGGCTTCTCCCAACAACTGCGGTTAACACAGATAACTGGAGTGATGTGATGTGATGCTTTTTGCTGTAATTGCTATAGCACTGTGCATCTGGTTAACCAGCTTATTTGGACCACTCCTGTAGGCTCAATGCAGGTTTAAATGGACCATGGTCTGATGGGAAAACCAATTTCACATGTAGTTTATCCCTGAAGTACAAAAGCAGTTTGCTAAGCAGATCCCTGGTTTTATGTTCACAGGACTCAGATAAGGTTCAAAGTATGCTGGAAGGACTTCCACAAGTGTTTTGTCAAGTTTACTAAACTAACTTGTTTTGTAACAGCATGCAAATATTTACCAGGGCACAAAATCAAAGGATCTTAAAGACATAATCTTAAAATAATGAAAATTTATGTTTGTATTCTTATCCACTGCTATTACAATAATTGTCTTAAAAATAGATTCATGCATTTTTCTGTTTTCATTTCAACTTTTGTCAAAGACTGATGTACCAGAATGTTAATGTTATATAATTATATATTCTGTAAATTAAAGCAGCATGGCATACTGGTTGGGAACAGCACATTTCATGCTCCATTACTTCTGCTGCAACTCAACCAATGTTAAGTTCTGAATCTTCAGTTTCCAGCAGTCAGGGTTTCTTTGGTTGTTACTTTTTTTTTTTCTTTAAAAGTGTTTCTGGTCCCAGGTTCTTTGTCACTTATCTGCAAGCTATACTGTCTTCAGTGAG
Source organism: Pithys albifrons albifrons (assembly GCF_047495875.1). Taxonomy (NCBI): domain Eukaryota; kingdom Metazoa; phylum Chordata; class Aves; order Passeriformes; family Thamnophilidae; genus Pithys; species Pithys albifrons. Next base: position 42,286,616 of record NC_092461.1, on the reverse strand, counting down.
GGACATGTGGATGGCGATGATGGAAATCTGGTGCTTTCCTCCAGTAACAAACAGAGCTAACAATGGAAGTGAGTGGTAGGTTTGGGAAATGTATCCAGTGAGCACTGCAGAGGAGACAGAACTGTCACCAGTGGCCCAAAGTTCAGATTACCATGGAAATGTTACAGCAAATGGACCCAAAAGCTCGACTATTTTAAAGCACAGCATGTGTCCCAAATTCATCAGACTAGGACAAATACCATGATGCAAGATTGCTTCTAGGCTGTGAAATTGGTAGGTGAATTTTTAAACACAGAAGACCTTTCTAACTGATTCGCAGAAACATATAAAAAGAATACACTTGGTGAATTAAGAGAAACCAAAAATGCAATTAACAACTATGTCCTACTTTGACACCTCAGAAAATGCTATTTGTGCTGGCCCTTTAAACACAAAGTAACCACCAAGGAATGTGCATTTTTGCTACTGTAGCTATAAAAAGATTAAACCAAGATGCCACTAAAGCCTACATTTTACCTCTCAGCATATTTCCATACTGATTTGGAGACAGTATTGATACCAGTAGTGAGAGCAGAAGATATCTTTGATTTATTTTGATGGGTACTGCAGAAGGAAGTCACAGCAAGTTATAGACTTTTCATTTGTCTCACAAAATCCAGATGTGCTGAATTCAAATTGGTAATATTGTCAGAATGGCTGAAGTATTAAACTGTAAACAGAAGAGAATTCAAAGAGTTTTGGGTCACCTTTAAAAGATAAAAATATTTGAATATTTAAATACGGGTTTAAAAACTTATGAATGATGGAACTAGCCATCTGTATGACATCAGCTCTAACCATACCACAGATGGGAGCACTGGTAAGTCGCAATGCTTATTCAGTAGCTGAAGGCTGCACATGTGGATTTTCCAGGCAGCAGCAGGAGTGCCCTATCTCCCACTGATCACATATCTTACTGCATGCCACAGCAGAAGCAGCACCCTCACAGATGTGAAATCTTTCCCCATCCAGACCACAGACAACTCAACTCAGAGCCTTTGGTTTCAGTTTGGCTTCTAACCAGCAAGGGGAATGTATGCAACAAAATCTGCTGCTTTCAAAGTCTGTGCAACATGCACAGACGGCATCAGTGGCAGAGCACAAGGTCCTTTGCTGTGAAGTTCCATGAGAAAGTCTCTTTTCCTGTACCTTTTAACTCATTCTGAAGTAGGCCCCTTACTGAAGCTGCAGGTTACACTATGCTAACAACAAACTGATTCCCTGGGGATGCAGTTATACACCATTTCACAGTTTTTCCCACACTTTAAAGGATATAAACCCTTTTTAGTGTCATAAACAAAATCTGCCATCACTGCAATGGCACAGACGCTTCTATTTAAGTAACTTCTATCACGTCCTTGTGCTTTCAAGCACCATGAAATACCAAGACTCACAATACCACCAAATTTTATGTCTGGACCATCAAGGCAAATACGGGTTAAGTTTCTGTCAGGTATCACTTGGGAAGTACAGAGCAGAAATAGAGCCAAGATGTCCTGAATAGCAGTTCTGCACTATAACCCCAAGCACATCCTTCCATAAAGGTACTTTATTTCAAGATGCACATTTTTCTTTCCAACTTGGCAGCTTGACTTCTTTTTAAGGCTTTTAATTATAGCTCCAATTATGTTCAGTTTACTTTTCCATGGCTGGTTTTTTCCTGTCTCGGACTCGGCTGTTTTTCCTCTCTCCCGGAACACCAAATGTTTTTAAATCTCTTTTGTTGTTAGTAAGCAGGAAAGGAGGAGAAATTTTTGAAAATGTCTCTCTGCTTCTACATGGAGGAAACAAAACAGATGTTGTGCTCTCCTCAGGGAGAAGGATCCCATCACACAGCAGGTGTGAGCGAAGGCTGCTTTGTGTGTGGAGAGGAAAGAGCCTCATTAAAGGATCTTGCTGGAAAAGCAAAACTGATAGCAAAAGCATTTGTTCTTTTGAGTTAGAAAGAGAAGTTCATTCACCTAAAGAAAAGAAGGAATATGGAGAAAGCAGTAGGGAAAAAACCACTCTGCTTTGCATTGGCAGGAGGAACAAGGGCTACTGCCAACTTTCCCAATATTAATCCAGCATTTCCCTTAAAGCAACAGTTCTACAAAACAGGGAATGGCACGAAAATGTCTACTTTGGTTTTATAAAAGGTTTAATGCTTCAGCCTGAAACCAAGAATAGCCTGTAGACTCCATCTCCCAAAACATTCAGAGCAAAATGTGGGTTTCTTTTAAACTTATTTTTTTGAAAAGGATCAACACTGGCTTTTTTAAGACTTCAGGTTCACATTACTGGATAACTTTCACAACCTGAAAGATCTTCTGAACCCTTCTACTTTGATGTCAAAAAATAACTTTAAAAATTCTCCAGTAAAATAAGAAACAATTACTTAAATATAATTTCACCTTTTGGAACACTTCCTTTGTATATATGTGAATCCACAGCTAGGAAATAAAAGTATTTGTGTTAATACCAGTAAATCTTAAGACAACTCAGTCATGACAGAAGCACAGCCCATTGCATATGGCAATAATTACACAGAAACTGGCACAGTTAGTTCCAACCTCGTGATGCTAAGCTCACTTAGGATGAAACACTGATGCTCAGTCTCTATCACACAGGGGTAAAACGGTTAGACCAGCTTTCTCCATCTCCATGAAGACTGGTCTACTAATGTAAAGGAAAAAAGTATTTCTTTTGGAGTTTGAATTTTTGTTCTCCCATAGATCAAAGAGTATCTTCTCCTGCATGAATTAAGTCGTGTTTGCATAAATGTCAGCTCACTTTTAAGGACACCCCTGTACTACAGGCAGCCAGTTTTATCTGCAGAGCTCAATTTAAAAAAAAGGAGACATCAAATGAGCTGGTTCCAGTGCTGCTTCCAAGATCAAATTTAAGAAGGGACAGGTGTTCATAGGCATGATTTGTACTGAAATGCAGGCCTAGATGCATTCCTAGAACCTCCAAACTTCTTCTGTCACCCTCCCCAGCATCTTTTTTCTTTTATGTGGGAATGATGCTACCACAAGTAAGACCCTATTTCCTTAGGAATGAAAGAGCTATGGTATTCAGATACCCTGTTGCTTGTCTAGTTCATTTGTTTAATTTTGATGGATGCATTTTTGATAAGTTCTCGGTAATCAAAACTGGCTGGTTTACACAGGGGGCTAAGGGTGCTGGAGGACAGGCAAGGCTGCTGCATACCCACATATATAAACAGGCAACAGCCAAACACTGCTCAGAATTGCTGAGAAGAGTTAGCACACTGTGTCATGGACACCACAGTTGTACAAATATCACCACTGAGTGCAGCAGGAAATCAATGGAGTGCAGCACCAGAGGTGCAGGAGGAGAACATGGAGCCAAAGCTACAGCAGCAGACCTCTTCAGAAACACCCAAACCCATGTTCCCAGGATCTGTATGCCTTGGAGCTGACACCACAGCATAGCAATTCATCAGATCATTTTCTGATGCACAACAGAGCACAAACTTCTGTTCTTTGGATTCGTTATGGCAGAGACCACAGCACTGTCACTTCTGCACAACCTTTTTCCCACAGGTAACAGTGTCAGAGTATTGCGAACAAATCTTCTGCTCCTCTGAGGACTGAAAAGAATAAAAAGCTGCTGGTTTGAGCTGCTTTTGGCTGAAAAGTGAGGCCAGCCAAAGTTTGGAAGTGGAAACATTGCCTGAAATAACTACCAGCAATATTCTAAGACTCCAATTCAGTTTTACATAGGAACACTACTCTAAAGCAAAGGATAGCTAAAAACCTGATTATTTTCGTTTTGTGGCATCATATTCTAACTGCAAATAGCCATTGTGGCTTCAGTGTTACCTTTCTGACCCAGCAGCAAAGGGAGAAGGGACAGGTCTGTGCATTGGGCCAGCACTAACGCGCTGCAGTGGCCAGGGCAGTGGTTCATTCTCCTGGTGTCAGTGGCAGGCCACAGAATCTCACCAAAGCAAGTGGCATCATCAGATCCTATAGAGCTACGTTTTGTAAGAACAGAAAAGTGATCCCAGGTCTACACTGGCTTTACCTTTTTACTCTCTTTGCAGTGGAATGAAACATATTCTGCTGCATACATGAACCTCTGGAAATACTGAGGAGCCAGGCTAGGTTTGTCTCCGTTACCCAAATACACTGTATTTTCTGCTCTTGAGAAACAAACTGATTAATAAGTTTGGCCCATCAAACAATAAATAATTTGTGTGCACAAATAGATTTGAATGACAACAGCCCAATGGTGCATGCTACCAACACGGCAACCTGCCTGCTGCAAGAGCAGTGTGTTCTCCAGCTATCAGAAGGCAAAGGGATACAGCTGCAGAAGGATGATGTAAAATTAAAGAGGGAATGAAATGTGTGATCTTATTTAATCACACCTGGTGCTTCAATTTTTCAGTAACAGCACCCTGCTAGACTGTGTCAAATCAGTTCTACAAAGAAAAAAATTATAGTTGGAAAAATGAATTAACTCTTTCATCCCTGCTGTTAGTATGTTATTCTGGTCAGAAACATCTTTGGCACTGGCTGTTAAAGATCCCTTTTTCTCAGATGAAAGGTGCTCAGCATCTGACTAAACGCTACTCAGTGGATAACAGGGCTCCTGTGCCAACAGGTGAGTGCCCTACTCACTGAGAGAAGCACAGGCCTTAGGTGTGTGAATAAGCTATTACTGTACACAAGAAATCTTCCTGGTCAGAATCAACTCAAAGGATCGAAGTGCCAACTGGGACCAGTCGTTTCTACTTGTTTCCTTAGGTGGGTGGCACATATGTGCAGGGACAGACAGGAAGAAGGACAGCTGGGGACAGCAGAATGCAAAAGGGCAGAAAGCAGCTCTTCCCTTGACTAGGACACACTGCTCAACACACATTTCCTGTACAAAAATAATTTATCCAAGCAATTCCCTGGTTTCTGTTTTCTTTGGGGCTTTCTTTTATTTAAGATTTCATTTGTTTGTTTTACATCTTATTTTGAAGTTTGGGTTAATATTAAACATTAAACATAATTTGATTCTGCAGGCATTGCATGGTGTGATTACTGTGTCTCATTGGCTGGTCAGACACTGCTCCTCAGTGTGCCCCATGTACTAATAAATCACTTGTGGTAATAGACAGTAAAGTGCTCTATGTCATGTAAAAGATAGCAATTGTGGTCAAATGTTCCAGTCTTTGGGGAAAAGGAAAAAAAAAATCCTTCTACATTATTTGAGCAGCAGAAAACAAAAAGCCCAGGTATAATTAGGTAAACATAAACATCTTTATATTAAATTCATAGAGAAGAAAATCAAACATGAAAAATAACTCTCAGTCCTACATTCTGGTCTCCTTATTGAATTAATGTCACCAGCATGACACTGGATAAAGTAAGATATACAAGGCTATTGTCTGGATGAGCTGTGTGTTTGGAGAGTAGTTCATTTTTAGAGGGCAGAAATTTCTTCATGCAAGTGTTACTTGTTAAAGAAATTGGTATTTATTTGGACAATACTGTCTCATGAGATGTCTAATTTTTACAGTATGGATTCAACCAATTTACTAAATACTGTGGCATTAAAGCAAATACCTCAGAACAATTTTAAGTACCTTGTAGTCTCTTCATCATTACTTGTATAATGCATATTCAGAGAGATTATCACACCAAGGAGCATTTTTTAATAAATAAAAAAGACCGTCATAAATAGAAGATGGTAACACTGCAACAGAAGGGATTCATTTAAACCAGGGATATTTAAAATGTTGAATATAACCACAGTTCAAATTAACAAAAAGTAACTCCTAGTTTAAATCAGTTTTATTCTCATTTTACATTTTTAATATGTGTTTTCCTTTAGTGGACAGAACCACAAACAGAACTGAAATGGACTTAAAAAAATAATCTAGTCTACCCCTTCACTTAAGGCCAAGGCAAATATCCACACAGGTGACTCTCACCTATTCCTCATACCTACAATCCTGTTCTACTCCAGTTCCCCCAAATACTCCATTGCAATACGCTTACAATATGTTTCTAATACCCAAACGAAACCTCCCTGGGTGCAAACTGAACTAATTATTCTCCTTCTTACTTTTGGGTAGATGGAGAGGGCATGGCTAAACACCACTCTGTATCACAAATCCTTTAATATACCTCTGAGATTGTTTCTCTTTCCATCTTTGTCCTTGCATCCTGGACCTAACTCTTTCAGTGTTTCCTCACTGGTCTTTCCTAAGTCTCTGCATACTCCTACAGCTCTTTTTCTGGCATCCTCCAGTTTGTCTACACAGTTCCATGGTGTGAAGTCAGGGCTGGACACTATCCCAGCAGAGTGCCAGACAGCCAACAGAAAGAGTGAAGGATATCCTATGGTTTACACACAAGACTCAGAGTTGCATTAAAGTCTGGTCTCTTCCCCTTTTTCCCCACCAGCCATAATCCCACTGTGACTCATATCCCAACACCACATGCTCTCTCACTGTTACTTATTCAGGTATCCCTTGTCTGTATACATATATTTGTTTTCCTTCCTGGGGAAAACACTTCACTGCAGGCTTTACTTACATGTGCTGAATTCCCATCTTACTCATTTTAACCATTTCTCCATTTTATGAAGTTCACTTGGGAAAAAAACCTGCCCTCCACTATATTCAAAGCCTACTGGAGCTTTTAGTCCCTCGCACACTGCGCTCTCCAGCCCACTGTCCAAGATGCTTCATGAAAGCTGTGGGCCCGACAGACCTGGGGCAAATCTAACAGCATTGCACTTCAGGCTCCCTCCCTACCTGCTAAGAAAACAATAACTGTGCCTTGAACACTGTACTTCAACAACTTGTTTACCTGGCCTTACAGTAATCTACCCCAGATGATTTTTTAACCTGTTTACTTTTAAGAAGATTATATGGCTTTCAAAACACTGTCAAAAGCTGTACTAAAGACACACCTACTACTTTTATCTCCTACACCTCTTATTCCACTCAAAAAGGAAATTAGAGAGGTTTGACACATTTTTTTCTTAATAAATCCACACTTTCTATCAGCTTATTATCCTCTAGGTGTTTACAAATTGATTAAAAATTTTCAGGAGCATTTCACCATGTATCAAAGTTAAGCTGACAGGCTTCCTCATTTTCCTGTTCAAATTTGCCCTTCCTCATCCTTCACAAGTTCTTAAAGATAAAAGTTAAAGTTCAGGGATGGTCTCATCTAACTCCCAGGCATGCAGGGGGCAATTTCAAGAGACCAGGTGATTTGGCTGTGTCCAGCTTATCTCTTATTACTTCATCTCTGCCTCCCATTCCAGATTGTGTTCTTTTCCCTCTATGTAAGTTAATTTAAACTGTCCCAGGCACCCCATCACAACTAACCTGTTTGGGAAAACTGAATCCAAGAAAGGCTGGCGTTCATCCTCCTCTTTGTGACCAACTTTCCCTTCCTTGTCCACAAAGTAACAGAACTCTAATTTCCTGCATTTTCCCCTTATTTCTATAGTATTGCAGAACCTGAATGTTAATATTCCTTGTAATTTCCACTCATTAAACTAGATGATTGTGCTACTTTTTAGATGTGTCCCTTTGCAATTCTCTTGTCATTAGTTACAGTATTCCTGATTTTCAAGGAATTGCAGAGGGCCTGAAGTACTTGTGATATTTTGTGTTTTCCTCCTTCAGTTGGATGGTCTGCTGCCATGTCTATAATATCTTGTCTTCCAAAAGCCTGTCAGCTCCCTTGAACTTTCTTTTCTCTCCTTTTCTAGCCCTTACCTATCAATTCCATAGTTCAAAGAAACCAGCTCTTTTAAAATTCTTTGACATTATTCAGCTGCTTTTACTCATTCCTTCCTTCCCTTCAGATCAGAAACTCTTTTGTGATCATTTTCACTCACGTTGTCTTGTCTTCAAATTCTCAACCACTTTCCTCTGATGGCTCAGAATAAAGCATAAAGTAAATTCCTTCACTAATTTCTTTTGCTCTCAGAAAGAAAAGTAACCCTCTTTAGATTATTAGGCAGCCTGGACAAGATTCACTCGACCAAGGGTAGGCATCTTTTCACCTTGTCACCACCCCAGAGAAAAGGCTCTCCCAGACTGAGATTCAACTTATACCATAGTAAATGCCTAACGCCAAACCACATCAAACATCTCTAATAGTTCCTATTTTCCCTAGAGTGACTCACAACAGGAAGCTTTGAGAACCAGCTCACACACTGGCATGCATCAATCACAGAAGTGTGCCTGAAGGAAAGGACCTCTGGAGGCCTCTAGTCCAACTTCCTGATCAGCAGGGCAGGAGTAGTGTTAGAGCAGGTTGCCCTGGGCTGTCCAGTTGAGTCTGACATATCTACCACGAAGGAGATTCACATTTTTTCTGGGCCCATTCCACTGTTTCACCAGCCTTTCCCCCCTCCTTATATTTAGTCAGATTTTTCTGCATTACAACTTGTGCCCATTGCCTCTTGTTCTGGTCTCATGCACATCTGGAAAGAATCTGGTTCTGTCTTTTCTGCTCCCTCCCAACAGGCAGCTGCAGAGAGCAGTAAACCCACCCAAACCTTGTCCTCAGGCTGAACAAACCCAGCCCTCACCCTCTTCTCTGCATAATATGCTCCAGCCCCTGACCACCTTGGTGACCTGTCCATGGACCCACTGCATGTTTCATTGTCTTTCCTGTGCTGAGCACAAAACTGCACAGAGTGCTCAAGGTTGTCATTGTGCTACTGCCAAATGGCAGGGAGCGATGGGTTGCCTTGACCTGCTGGATACACTGCTGCTTGTACAGCCCAGGATGCTCCTGTCCTCCTTTGCAGGGAGGGTACACTGCTTGTTCATACTTAATAGTTGTTTATCAAGGTGTTTTTCAGCAAAGCCAGCCAGCCCCCAGCCTGTCCTGGTGCTGTGGGTTGTTCCACCACAGATGCAGGACTCTGTTTGTTGAACTTCCCAAGTCTCCGTCAGCCCATTTCTCCAGTCTGTCCAGATCCCTCTGAATGACAGTGCTGACCTGCAGCACATCAAGCCCCATCTCCAATTTGGTATCATCCCACAAATTTGCAGAGGGCACACTCTGTCTCATCATCATGGTCACTAACAAAACCATTTGGCCACTGCTGTCCCCTTTATCAATCCCTTAGGATTCCACTACACTCTCCATCCACATCTTGCCTCCATGTTTGTTCCATAAATCAGCAATTTGGTTACAAGGACACAGTAGAAGACCACATCAAAGGCATTTTTAAGGTCAAAGTATACCATGTGCACTGCTTCTCCCTTGCCCACACAGCCAGTTCTCTCATCACAGAAGGCAATCAGGGTATTTTTTCCTCAGTAAATCCATGTCAGATTGTCTGGGTTTGAGGGGAAAAACCAAAATGTTTTACCCACAGGCAGGGGAGGGGCCTCCTCCACAATAATCACACCACTCTTTATCAAATTTAAGAAAAGGAATTTTAATACAAGAAGGATAACTGCTATATATATATATATATATATATATATATATGTAAACAGACTAGTGCAACCCACTTCCCCAACACCATAAGAGAAAAAAAAAACAACAACAAAACCCAGCAGGTTTTCCTCCGGGAGAAAAGGTTATACTTAAGTGTCCTTGTCACAGCCCAGCTGGCTGCAGAGTGAGTTTCAGTCCCTCTCCAGCGAAACAGACGAGCAGTGGGCTTTTCAGATGGACTCAGTCTCTTCCCCTGTGTTCCCCGTCCAAGAAGCAGAAAGGTACGAGCAACCAGCAGCAAATCCAAGGCAGGCAGCAGCACGGCAGGAAAAAAAAATAGTCCGAAGTAGGCAGCGGCAAGACAGCCAGGGAAAACCCCAGCAGTAACCAGCAGGGCAGCCTGCCTCCTTGGAGCCCCCACTCCCCCGTTCCGCCGAGCCAAGACTCCGGAGAATATCCAAAAAAAAACCCAAAAGAGACAAACCTGCCCCCACCCCAGCGATCACAGTTAACTGCTTCTTTTGTTAACCGCTGGCCTGGGCAGTTAAGTGGCAGGGGAGAGAATTTACATAATAATCCCAAACTACAACATTATCCACCCCTAAATTCTCTTCCATGCCGATACTCTACATTAAACTTAAATTTTCTTTCAAATAATTAAGTGTTTACAAATACAGTAATATGAGTCGTTTTCCCAGAGATAAGTTCCCCTTGAGGTACACATCGTGTCTCTCCATCTTCCTGCATCACCCACCAGGTGGAACCAGATCCTTGAGCAAAGACAACCCCACGAATGGGTTTGCCTTTGCCTGAGGCAGGGTTGATCCAGACTGTTTTCCCTAGCATACCTCTCAGGTGTATTACAGGGACTTTGTCTCCATCTACAGTGTGAAGGGGTTCTGATTGGGCAGGGCCGGCTCGATTGACAGAGCCTCTAGTGTTGACTAGCCATGTAGCCTTTGCTAAGTGTTGATCCCAGTGTTTGAAAGTCCCTCCACCCAACGCCTTCAAAGTGGTTTTCAACAGTCCATTACACCGCTCAACTTTCCCGGCAGCTGGTGCATGGTAGGGGATATGATACACCCACTCAATGCCATGTTCTCTCGCCCAGGTAGCAACTAAGCTGTTTTTGAAATGAGTTCCATTATCTGACTCAATTCGTTCTGGGGTGCCATGTCGCCACAGCACTTGTTTTTCCAGGCCTAGGATGGTGTTCCGAGCAGTGGCGTGAGGCACTGGGTGTGTCTCCAGCCACCCTGTGGTTGCTTCCACCATGGTGAGCACATAGCGCTTGCCTTGGCGGGTCTGTGGCAGTGTGATGTAGTCAACCTGCCAGGCCTCCCCGTACTTATACTTATCCCAGCGTCCACCATACCACAGGGGCTTCACTCTCTTAGCCTGCTTAATGGCAGCACATGTCTCGCAGTCATGGATAACCTGAGAGATAATGTCCATGGTTAAATCCACCCCTCGGTCTCGTGCCCATTTATAAGTGGCATCTCTGCCCTGATGGCCCGAGGCATCATGGGCCCATCGAGCCAAGAACAGCTCTCCCTTGTGCTGCCAATCCAGATCTGTCTGTGATACTTTCACTTGCGCAGCTCGGTCTGCCTGTTGGTTGTTGAGATGTTCCTCATTGGCCCGATTTTTGGGCACGTGTGCGTCTACGTGGCGGACTCTCACAATCAGCTTCTCTACTCGGGTGGCAATATCTTGCCATATATCGGCAGCCCAGATGGGTTTCCCTCTGCGTTTCCAATTGGTTTTCTTCCATCGGTCTAACCATCCCCAGAGAGCATTGGCCACCATCCATGAGTCGGTGTAGAGGTAAAGCTTTGGCCATTTCTCTCGTTCAGCAATGTCCAGGGCCAACTGCACGGCTTTAAGCTCTGCAAACTGACTCGACCCACCTTCTCCTTCAGTAGCTTCTGCAACTTGTCGTGTGGGACTCCATACAGCTGCTTTCCATTTGCGATTAGTCCCTACAATGCGACAGGAGCCATCGGTGAAGAGGGCGTAGCGTATTTCCTCTTTTGGCAATTGATTGTATGGTGGAGCTTCTTCCGCACGTGTCACCTGCTCTTCCTCTTCATCTGCTAGACCAAAATTTTCACCTTCAGGCCAGTTTGTGATGATTTCCAGGATCCCAGGGCGATTTGATTTTCCTATACGGGCGCGCTGCGTAATCAGGGCAATCCACTTGCTCCAGGTAGCATCAGTGGCGTGATGTGTAGAGGCAGCCTGTCCTGACAACATCCACTTCAGCACTGGTAGTCGAGGTGCCAGAAACAGCTGTGCTTCTGTGCCAATCACCTCTGAGGCGGCTTGGACTCCTTCATAGGCGGCTAGGATCTCTTTCTCTGTGGGGGTATAGTTGGCTTCAGATCCTCTGTAGCCTCGGCTCCAGAATCCAAGTGGTCGGCCTCGAGTCTCACCAGGCACCTTCTGCCAAAGGCTCCAAGACAGGCCATTATTCCCGGCGGCGGAGTAGAGCATGTTCTGTACGTCTGGTCCTGTCCTGACTGGTCCAAGGGCTACAGCCTGAGCAATCTCATGCTTGATCTGGTCAAAGGCTTGTTGCTGCTCAGGGCCCCAGTGGAAATCATTCTTCTTACGGGTTACCAAGTAGAGAGGGCTTACGATCTGACTGTATGCTGGGATATGCATCCTCCAGAACCCTATGGCACCCAGGAAGGCTTGTGTTTCCTTTTTGCTGGTAGGTGGAGACATTGCTGTGATCTTATTGATGACTTCTGTTGGAATCTGACGGCGTCCATCCTGCCACTTCACTCCCAGGAACTGGATCTCTTGGGCTGGTCCCTTAACCTTACTCCGTTTGATGGCAAAGCCAGCTCCCAAAAGGATCTGGATGATTTTCTCTCCTTTCTGAAAAACCTCTTCTGCTGTGTCCCCCCACACAATGATGTCATCAATGTATTGCAGGTGTTCTGGAGCCTCACCCTTCTCCAGTGCAGTCTGGATCAGTCCATGACAGATGGTGGGACTGTGTTTCCACCCCTGGGGTAGTCGGTTCCAGGTGTACTGCACGCCCCTCCAGGTGAAAGCAAACTGTGGCCTGCACTCTGGTGCCAGAGGAATGGAGAAGAACGCATTAGCAATGTCAATAGTGGCATACCACTTTGCTGCCCTGGACTCCAGTTCATACTGGAGCTCCAGCATGTCCGGCACAGCGGCACTCAGCGGTGGGGTAACTTCATTCAAGCCACGATAGTCCACAGTCAATCTCCATTCTCCATCAGACTTATGCACAGGCCAGATGGGGCTGTTGAAGGGTGAGTGGGTTTTGCTGACCACCCCTTGGCTCTCCAGTTCACGGATCATCTTATGGATGGGGATCACAGCATCACGGTTCGTTCGGTATTGCCGACGGTGCACTGTCGTGGTGGCAATTGGCACTTGCTGTTCCTCAACTTTCAACAGTCCAACAGCAGAAGGACTTTCTGAGAGACCTGGCAATGAGTTCAATTGTTCAATCCCTTCTGTCTGTACAGTGGCTATTCCAAAAGCCCATCTATGCCCCTTTGGGTCCTTAAAATATCCATTCCTGAGGTAGTCAATGCCCAGGATACATGGGGCGGCTGGACCAGTCACAATGGGGTGTTTCTGCCAATCTCTCCCTGTCAAGCTCACTTCAGCTTCTAGCACAGTCAACTCTTGAGATCCCCCTGTCACCCCAGAAATAGAAATAGTTTCTGAGCCCACATGTCCTGATGGCATTAATGTGCATTGAGCGCCAGTATCAACCAAAGCCTTATACTTTTGTGGGTCTGATGTACCAGGCCATCGAATCCACACAGTCCAATAGACACGGTTGTCCCGTGCCTCTACCTGGCTAGAGGCAGGGCCCCTCTAACACTGATCCTGGTCATAGCGGTCAGAACCTTTTCTCGATGAGTACACCTGGGAGGTGCCCTCCTGTGGGTCAGATTCTTGCCCGTGGGAAACTGGGACTGCACTTACTCTCACTGACCTTCTTCCATTCTCCTTCAGTTCTTGTACTCGGGCTGCAAGGGCACGGGTGGGTTTCCCATCCCACCGTCCCATGTCTTCTCCATGTTTGGCCAGGAAGTACCACATCTCAGTTCGTGAGGTCTGTCCACTTCCTCTGGCTGGGGGGCGTCTGGCTCTGACTTCAGAGGTTCTCATTCGCACTGGTGCCACTTGGAGACTTTCCCTAATTTCCTCTCTGATCGCTTTTACCTCTGCAGGCAGCGTCTTGAGACTCTCAACCAATGTCTCTACAGCAGAAATACGGGCCTGCATTGGGCTGTGGGTCATGCTTTCATATATCCGGAGCTTATTTGCTACAGCGCCCACTGTTTCATGGTTCTCTTCCCTATACATGGATGCCAGGAAATCGGTGTATTCAGCTGGCCCCGAGCGTGAAAGGTCCCACCACATATGTGGTGTGCATCTGACCTTGTCAGGGTCATTATTGGCTTGCCCACCTCTTCCAAAAAGCACGTCCATCATTGCCATCTCCCTCAGACGTAAAATTCCTTCTTCCATCATCTTCCAAGTCTTCCTAATATGATGTTCCTGCAGGATTTCTCTATAAACAAACTTCTCTCTTACACTCGTTAGAAGTCGTGCCCAGAGTGAAAGGGGCTTTGATTCCCTCACGAACACCTGTTCAATAGCCACGTCCTGGGCCAGAGCCCCCAAAAACCTGGCTTCAGCACCATCCAGTTGTAAGGTTTCACCCATAAGGTCCCAAACTCGGATCAACCAAGTCAGGATGGGCTCACCCGGGTGTCGAGCAATGTCTTTCCGCAAACTACGGAGATTATCAAATGACAATGACTCAGTGATGATCTCAGGCTCTGGGTCTGCTTGCTGTGGAGGTGCAGCAGTCCCCTCATCGTCTGCTGGATGGTCTAATTTGGTCTTATATTTCCTTTTCTGAATAGGGGCAACTTCCATAGGCTTGGCCTGTCCTCCTGGTTTAGCCTCATCCTTTTCTCCCTTCACTGTGGCATCAGGGGTTTTATTCTCTCGCTTTTCCCCCTTCACTGGGCTAGGTTTCTGAATGCATTCTGGAAAAACCCTGGCCCTACCTTCAAACATTCTGTAAGCTGCAGGGATACAACCCTGCAGAAAAACCATAAAGAGCAAGATATCTCTGGCATCCAGGGAGAATTTAAACATCTCAAAAGCTGTTGTAGCAGACTTGAATGGGGAATGGACAAAGGGTTGGGAGAAGAGATTCCCCTTTGTTCCTTCCCAAGGGTCCGTACTATTATCACTGAATCCCCAGAGGTAGCAGCTTAGGTTGCGGCAGGAAAACAGCCTGGAGAGCACCACCCACATGACATCCAAAGGCATCGAATTCATGGCACCATAAATCCAGAGTAAGAACTCAATAATAATTGCGGCTATTTGAGTTTTGCTCATTGATTTGTTGATAAGACTTAAACCTGCCGCTCCTTTTGGCATGAATTTGTACCAACAAAAAGCCAATATATTATACAGGATGGTCCTGATGAACCCTAAGCTCAAGACCCACATGGTGCCACAAAATAGCAGTTATCCTTCTTTGTTTACAAGCCCCACACGTTGGGCGCCAAGAAATGTCTGGGTTTGAGGGGAAAAACCAAAATGTTTTACCCACAGGCAGGGGAGGGGCCTCCTCCACAATAATCACACCACTCTTTATCAAATTTAAGAAAAGGAATTTTAATACAAGAAGGATAACTGCTATATATATATATATATATATATATATATATATATATATATATATGTAAACAGACTAGTGCAACCCACTTCCCCAACACCATAAGAGAAAAAAAAAACAACAACAAAACCCAGCAGGTTTTCCTCCGGGAGAAAAGGTTATACTTAAGTGTCCTTGTCACAGCCCAGCTGGCTGCAGAGTGAGTTTCAGTCCCTCTCCAGCGAAACAGACGAGCAGTGGGCTTTTCAGATGGACTCAGTCTCTTCCCCTGTGTTCCCCGTCCAAGAAGCAGAAAGGTACGAGCAACCAGCAGCAAATCCAAGGCAGGCAGCAGCACGGCAGGAAAAAAAAATAGTCCGAAGTAGGCAGCGGCAAGACAGCCAGGGAAAACCCCAGCAGTAACCAGCAGGGCAGCCTGCCTCCTTGGAGCCCCCACTCCCCCGTTCCGCCGAGCCAAGACTCCGGAGAATATCCAAAAAAAAACCCAAAAGAGACAAACCTGCCCCCACCCCAGCGATCACAGTTAACTGCTTCTTTTGTTAACCGCTGGCCTGGGCAGTTAAGTGGCAGGGGAGAGAATTTACATAATAATCCCAAACTACAACACAGATACTCTTAGCTACCTCCCTGTTCATCATGTGCTTAGACCTCTAAACCAGAAAAGATTAATTGCTCCACTGTGTCATCCATACAACTGCATCCTGTTAACAGTTCTTGATAGTTAAAATGCTTCTTACCTCTTGCACCTTTCCTACCAATACTTCTGTTAATTATTCAAAAAGTACAAAAACTACTTGTCAAGCTTGTGGGCAGTAGATTCCAAATGTTAGTAATTTGTCAGCTTGTTGATATAAAGACAGCATATATAAATATGTATGGCATTTCTTAGTCAACACAACACACACTTATGTATTTACATGATTTGCACTTTTATATGCAACTCTTCCTTGATTTCCACTCCTTACATTCTCATTATATTTGGGTATGAGTAATGATAGATTATGCTAGGTAATTTTTTTTATTATCTGGGATTCCCATTAAGTTGTAAGACAGATCTCAGTGTAAAAGTGAAATGCAATGTAAATGCTGAAGAACAGTATTTTACAATTAAGCTACAAAATCAAGGCAAAAATAAGCTTCTCGTTTTGTTTTTAAGTAATCAGTCTCATTAAGCAAGGAAGCATTATGTTGGTGAACTGAATGTCAGTTCTGGTTGCCATATTTCTCAAGAGCATAGAACTGGTAGATCTCATTCTCTACCACACAGATTTTGTTTATAGATTCAAAGACAAAAACAAGCTTTTCAGCTTTTTTTTCCCCTCCCAAGTGGTTTCTTATTTTTTAATGTACTAGTCACTGAATTGAAATAGCTGAACAAACATGAAAAAGATATTATCTCTGCACCTGCAGAAGTAAAAAAAAGTTTAGCTCTTCAACAACAGGTGTTTAACCAGTGACTTTCACCAATCCTGTTGCCTGACTTCCGCTGCATTTCAGCAGCAGCCACTGCTACACATAGAAAAATATGAATTTAAGTAATTACAAGAACCTGTAAGATCTAACTTTAGTCTGCAGTCTGGAGTTCAAATAAATTCAATGTACTTTTCTTTAAAAAATTAAATATGTAGCACAGTTTTAATTTAAAGTGACATTAAACATTTTATACAGACTTTGCACTGCACAGTTTGCAACTGTTGAAAATATTGCAGTATGTTAATCAATTTTTAGTTCTATGATTTTTTTGAAGAGAAAAATTAACCCCATGACAGGAACCTTGCTGTGAAAAAAGACAAAGAAGCTTTCATCCCTCCCCACAGAACCCAAGTGTGTGCTGGGGAGGGGAAGAAACAGGAATGGGGTAGATGTGAATACAATTGTCTTTTGATATCCAAAACAGCGTTGAAATAATTTTCAGGCAAACATGTTGCTGGCTTCAAAAAGCTTTTATTTCATGCTTTTGCAATTATAACATAGGTTTTAAAATATCAAGCTGTTCAAGCTGTAACAAGTAAAGTATCTTGCTTCACTACTGCCAGTATGGTTCTGGCCTCTTTGCATTGTTTGACATTTTTGCTATCTCAGACACAGCTTTTAATGAAAAAGCTGAATGTTCCAAACAAGGCTTTTAAAGCCCACAAACTGGTGTGCACTTGTAATACTTTGTCTCTTTCTTCCCTTAACTATAAATGAAAATTTCTCCTAATTTATGCCCAAGCTAAGTTAGAAAATAAAGAGAACAGTTCTAAATAGCAACTAGAGATGCTGAAACCCATAGTGCTGGGCATGGATAAATTTTGTTTTCTGTTTGGCACATCTGTCAAGTACCTAGATCTGAAGTGCTGATAAAACAAGACAGCTTACGGCAATAAACATGTCAGATCCATCTGTTCTTCAGGACATGGAGAAGAAAAGGAATTGCTCCCTGTGGTATTCTGTACACTTGAGATCACCCTGGAGAGGTTTCCCTCTGCTGCTGACAGCAATTCAGCTCTACCACCATAAGCCAGTGGGTTTCCAACCTTGTTCCATGCCTTCCACCTGAGCATGTTGTGTAGTCGTGGCTTCCTCTCCCTCTTCTCCACAGTCTGAGAACTAGTTGATGTATGTATGGTCAGACTTCATGAAGGAAGATTTGGGAAGGACTCTCCCCACGTGGGTGTGCCCTTCCAGCCTGCACAGTGGATGTTTTAGGTGAGGCACAGCGTGCACAGAACTGGCCCCACCATTTAAGTCCTAAGGTCCATTTGCCACGGCCGAGCGAGCTTGGACAGTGACAGTGAAGTCCTCGGGACTGTCACAGCACCCGGTACTAACTGGGGCTGACCCTGCTCAGCATCCAAGATCTGACAGGATGGGATGGCAGGGAGGCATCGAACTGCCAGGGGACGGTCCCTACTGAGACTCGAACTCAGAACCTTGGGATTCAGAGTCCAGAGTGCTCTCCTTTATACCATGGGACCGCCCTACTAGTTGATGACACAAGAATGTAACTATATTGGAAAGGCTTTGGGAAAATCAGGAAACAAAACCCAGGAAAAAGAGTGAAGCCCATACTGAAAGCAACCCTGAGCAGGCAACAGGTGCTCCAGGATGTGCCACCATTTGTCAGCTCCCAAAAGCGCAGCTGTGGCCAACACTGACCTACAACACTGGCAGCTATGAAAGTGCCACCTCTGCAGGGCTCCAACATGAACCACACCAGCTGGAGCAGAACAAGCATAAACAGGTGACAGGACTGAGGTGTTCATGACAGAAATCATCTTCCAGTTGGGTTTTAATAGAGACCACATTTGAGCCACCTGCAGCCACATTCAAGGAGTTTGGCAGCCTTTCAGGGTATGTGCTACTTTCTCACAGGAAGACAGAATTAAAGGAATTTTACAGGATATATACCACCCTCTGATGACGGGCTTACTATAATTATCTTTAAGTCAAGTAACACCCATCCATGTCCTGCTTTTGAATGGCATGAGAAGAGAGGGAAGGAGATTTCCAGGCTAAAAGAACACAGGAGCCCCAAATAACAGGCACAAAGTTCAGCTGATTTTTCTAGAGGGAGCATCCTTCAGTTTTGGCCATAAGCTCCTTTTTACCATATACTGGTCAAATATCCACATTATCCAACCCACCTGAAAAGCAACAATGCAAGAAGTCAGAGCTCACTAGAAAAGATCCTGCTTTGCTCGGGCCTTCCCGATGAGTCCCAGTTTTGAGAAGTTTTTAAAACTTCCCCTAAATATTTCAAGCTAACACTAAGCTGCTGGTGTTGAACCCAGGCTGTAGGGGTTCCCCTGATATCACTTGCTCTAGCTGGAAACCATCCTAACTCTCACAAAGCAGGATGGCCAAACAACTTGTCCTCTGATGCACTGGATTAGACATGCAAGGACATACAAGAGTAGGGTATAAATGTTATGAGATGGGATGGAAGGGGCTCAGGGAGTTGGGGCGTGTCCTTTTCAGAAACAGTAGCCTCTGCCACGCATTGCACGCATTGCCAGATGGAGCTGGTCTGGAGATCACAGGTGTGCATATATGGATGTGGCACTTGGATGGGCAGGTGAATTTGTATAAATCATCTTTGCCCTTCAGCTTATCATGTAACACATATGTAAACAGCCTCCAAGGTGGGTCACAGAATGGATAGGGGCTCAGGTGAAGCCCTGCAGAAAATGGGGCAAACCACAGAAGTCTTGCAAAGCATGAGGGAGGACAAAGGTGGCTCAGACCCATACTGTCTAATTCTGCTAAGCAGAAGGGGCAATGGATTAAGTATATCACACAATGTAGTTCGAGAAAGTCATGCTCATTATCAGGTACTTTAAAAAGGCTGGCAAAAATTGTGAAGGAGAAAACTAAGCAATCAGAGCTGAGGGTCTGATTATTGAACCCCAGAAATATCCTTTTGGAAAGCTGGCCTTATTTGCTGCCAATTCAGTTTCAGCAGCCAATTTGAAGCTGTCACACCAGCATGCACTATGTAAGTTAATAAGCATTTAGTACTGATTTAGTACTGATGGTTTCTGCAGTGGCTGTTTAATTTTTAATCATATCCCTAATTTACTGTTTACATTTTTATCCAATTAGAGTATATGCATGCGTGTGCATCTGTGACAGGGAGAACATGGAAACCTGTGTTTATTCAGAAGCACAATGCCTTGCTCTCTAAATGAGGAGATATATGTGTCTCCTGCTTGAATTTTTTCACATAGCTGACTTATTTTTCAGGAGAATGCCATCTCAGGCTGTTGTGTTATGTTGCACCATTCTGTTGTTAGAAATGGGCACCACTGATCAATCTGTGCAATGCTATACCTGGAGTTTGGAATTGAATGTCATTAAAATAGCCAATGCTAAGAAACAGACAGTTTTACTGGCACTTTCCTGGACAGAAATCCCAGCACCGCTTTTCATCTGTAGATCAGGCACTCAGATAACACCCCTGGGTCACCCTCATCCTTCTCATCCACACTTCAACCTTTCATTAGATCCCTACAGTCATAAAAAACTAGATGCACTGAAGGGATGGAAAATGGATCATTTATTTTTAAGCACTGAAAATTTTTCATGGCGATCAACTGTAAAGTTCTCAATTACAGAGGAAGAGTAAATAAACCAAAGGCTTGAGCTTTGGAGAGAACTGGGTGGTGATGGAAGGATAGAGATTAGAACATCTCAGTGCCCAAGAGATGAGGCAATCACAAATAAAATAATATTACATTCGTATTACTACCTGACATGCTGTTTGGTGTAATGCCAGTGATTAAGAAAAGAATCAAAAAAGGAGAGCCAGAAATGCACTCAGTAGAGGCATAATGTGGTTGATATGGCTCCTGGCAGAGCTCTCAGGAGGTGATCCGACACCCAGCACAACCCCCTGTGCCTGTGCCTTCCACATTCAGACTGCCTCCGGTCACAGGCTCAGCTGCACAGCAAATTAGGACAGGCAGTAACAGGACTGCACGCTCCTCACACAGACACTGCTCTTGCTCCCAGCAGGCAGAGGCTGAATGGAAAATGCAGGGCTCTTTGTTTTCCCCATGTAACATCTACTTCAAGGAGGAGACATGATGACAGGTACCTGAGGATCTCCACAGCAAAGATTTAAATGGAGATACCTGATCAGGACTCACAGCTTTCTCCTGCTGTGTTCATGGCTTGACACCTGGATACTCACATTCCAGTGCAGATGCATTCCTTGCATTATTGAGAGCTATGCTGAAAAACCCAGACTGCCATCTACTTAATTTTGTTCTCAGGAAAAAAAAATAAAAAAAAAGATGCAATTCTATTCCTCTGAAAATATAACACCTCCAATTTCACTTATTTTTCTCTACAGAACAAGTAAGGCAAAGATAGGAAATCGATATATTCAGAGAAAAATATCTAAAATTCCCATAAAAGGAAGGAACTACAGGGCCATGACTATAGAACACCTTAACAGGGGCAGAACAGAACGGATTCACGTGCTGAAGTAAAACACAAACAGAAGAATAAACTGCTTTTAGAGTAAATGCTGCATTTTACAGCATCCCTTTCCAGAAGCCAAAGCTGAGGGCACTCACAGGCGGATTCCCGCAGGACTGTTCCTAGGGACACGCAGCGCCGGGAGCGCCGGTCCTGGGAAGGAGCCGCCGCGCTGCGGGAACGGGTCCTGTGTCTGAAACAAAAGCCCTCGGCACCAGCCAGGCGGCTCGAAAAGGCATCCTCGGCTCGTGTTCGCTTCTGTGCCCCCGGGAGCAGGAACTCACAGCAAGGAAGGAGGAGACTGTGTAATGAAAAGGAGACAGGAAGGTCTCCAGTAGGCTCTGAGTACTAAAGATAGCAATGAAAGTAGCACGAAGGGAAGGAGGAAACCACCCTCCTACATAAGAGGAAGCCCCAAAATAAAACCTTTTGGCAGATGGTAAAAGGCTTCAACAAAACGACTGAGCTGCATGAGAATGCAAGAGAGCTTTAAGGGAGACACACAAAGACCAAACAAAAGACATGAGAAGCTTGGGTTTTTTCACTCTTCCGCGTTATTATTTCATTTTTGGGTAGGTTTTACCAGCTTTCAATTGAAACTACGCAATTCATGCTTTTCAACATACATACAATTTCTCTGCCCATACTAATTAATTATCTGAAAGGGAAAAAGTTTTCAGTGAGTTTTCTGAATTGTAAGGTAAAAGTTCAGTTACAGTGAGCATTCTATCTGGAGCTCCCAGCCTGGTCCTGGCCTTCCTGTCAAGATGGGATCCAGCTCCACAGGGGCAACACAATTCACAATCATAAAAAGTAATAAAAATGGTTTAATATTTGTATCAGGCTCAACCACATCCAGATGAAAGAACTCAGAGGACTAAAATCTGTCTAACTGCAGTTATTAAAGCACTCACGTCTGAGAAAAATTGCTGAAGTGCAGGTAAGTTATAAACTTATCCCAAGACAATATATAAATGTGTCCTTGTTGCTTTAGACTAAAGGATCATTTAAATCACGAGTAAGAAAACAACCTCAAAACACTTAACCCAAAACTTGCATCTCCTTAAAGCACCTAAATATTGCTTAGTTCTACTACCAGTGAGCAGCAGTTAGGCTCAGTTTAAAAATGTTAATTAAAAGTTACAGAATATGAAAGACAATGTTATCAATTGCACAAAAAAGGTGTAATTTAAAGGCATAGAATAACCAGATTTTGCTACCAGGTACTGATAAAGACAACAAAATTTCTGTACTAAGGCAGTGAAAGTTTGGTGTCAAATGAACAGTGGGTAACATCACTTGTTATATGCTTCATGCTGAAACGCAAAAAGCAAGAATAGCTACTGTCTACTTTTTCTCCATTAAATTTAGGTATCCCAAATTAAATGAGGAGTCCTCCAGCCGCCAGAGGCAGGAAGTTCCAGGGGCAATATATTGCACCTATCATGAACATCAGTTTTAGAAGGGTACAGATTATCTCTGGGGATGGCTGCTGCTCTTTGTTGATTATTTGAGCATAATGATGAGCAACTCAGAGCAAGCAATGAGTTCAACCAGACACCAAAGTTTTAGCTGGATAATATAAGATGCTACAAAGACTCCTCAGACTGCTCAAGCTAAAAGACAGTATAATTGCTTTTATCTTTGATTATGCCATTTGAGTATAGAGCATGACTAAAAAGAGTAAGATAAAAGCAGCTTTTGGGTTTCATTTCCAGCAGTGATTATGAAATTAGGATTGCAAATAACACAGGCAGCACACATCATCAAAAGAGATTTTGAGATCAAACGAAAAATAGGTTTTATATAGTTAAAAAAGTTGTAAAGATAATAAAATATAAAAATTGTATTTTTGATACAACAAAATTGGTAAGGCGTTGTATTTTTCAGTTTTAGAAAGACCTATGTTGGGTTAGAGAACAGAACACTTATGTTTCTGTATTTGTGGTTTTAATTAAGTTACTAAGAAGGCTTATGGATTTGATCCAAAGGTCAGCAAAGTCATGGGTACCCTTCATTGATTTGAATGGGCTTTATAGTTTTCATGCTGCACAGGAAAAATGGGGTTGATCCTGTCCTCATTTTTACTAGTTTCACATTTTGCTGTAACCAATGGAGCCTTACTCTTTCATCTGCCCTCACAAAACCAAGAGCAAAGTTGAGGTCTCTGATTTTCAGAAAGAGATAATTGGGATATAACTAATTTGTCGCTGGCATTAGACATAAATTTATATTTTTCTTAGTAGAGTAGCTACTCTTGCTATTTGTTCACTGTGCTAGAATTGATACAGAATGTTGAATGAAGAGTAAGGATCAGTTTTAAGTCAACTAAAGACTTTCTCAAAGACTCTAGTCAAATTAATTATAAGCAGCAGAAGCTTAAGGAAGGCACTAGCTTTAGGTGCTCCTAATTTCTAGAGACACCCTTGATAAAAGGAGTTCTTTCTTCTGGTCCCAGAATCTGTTTGCATTCCTTCCCTATACAGCCTGCATTCCGATCATCTGGATCCACAGAAAACACCAAAGAAATTTGTAAAACATATATTATCATACTAGATTTATCATGTGATGAGCAAAGCCACGTAGAAGCAAAATTCCCACAGTAACATTGCCATTACCAGAGAGAACCAAAAAGATGTCAAGAACAGCAGTAACAGTATAAAAAAAGGAAAACATGAATTGCTGACAAAGCAACGGTCACATATTTTAGTGCTTATCACAGCAGTTGATTTGGAAGAAAGGAGAAGTAAAATTTATCAACAAATCTAGCAAGCAAGTATCAAATAAAGAGCTTATTAGGATTAGAAGAAAATAAAACACAATATTCATTATGGTATCTGACAAAAACCTCCACACTTAAAGGAAACGTTTCTAGAAAAAGACAAAAAAATAGCTTATAGATGTCTCATTGAATGAAGTTACATCCCAGCAAAAAGACATTCATTACTTTGATGGGCTATAAGGGCTGCCTTTCTATGACCCTCAAAAAAACACGCTCCAGGTTTAAGCAGAGATGTACAAAAGTCAACAGTATCACTGGTCAGTGTCAGTCAACAGCTCTAACAGATGAACAGTGGCCACACTGCTGGAAAGGAAAACAACTCTTGAGTTTAGAGAAAGATCTGTTCAGAAACTACCTAGGTGACAACTGATTTGTCAGTGGAGCTTTAGAGGTAGAGCTGTCCTTCCCTTCCTCTTTCCTCTCCCTTTCACCTGGAACACACTTTGCTTCAAAGTCTTTCAAGTTTGGTCTAAGAATTGTAACTGCTGTGACTCTGACAGTGATAAGTGTAGGGAATTTTCGAAGGTTTTTCTTCATCCTTAATTGCCTAACACTTTCAAAAGCTGGTCCATTGTCTAAGATGATGCTGATTGCTTCTTCTGTCATTCAATATTCTTTTAAATACAGTTGGACCATCTTGGCACCTTATGACAGGAAATGACAAGGAACCCTGAAAAGTGTTTCACATAGCTACGCTCTCTGACACATGGTAAAGAAATTTCTCACCAGACAACTGTAGTATAATCAGCCCTTTAAACATCCAGGCTAAAGGGAAATCAACAAAAGAAAACTAGAGCAGGAGATACTCATCTCATGGCCCAACTTTAACAACCATCCTGTTCCTCAGGAGTTCTTAAAGGAGTAAAACCACAGAAATAAGAGTAAGAAAGTCTTTCCTCTTTATTTCTCAAGATTAGAATGACCGAACACTTTTAAAAATGAAGGACATGTGATGACCATCCTTCTTCATCTCTACCTCTGACATATGCTGAAGTGCAAAGAAAACAAAACCCATACAGCTTAGAGGGTTTTGGAGAGTAAATTTTAGGAACAGAAGCTTTGCATTCCCGAAAAAGGCAAAATCAGTTGGCAAAAACTATGTCTCGGTGCTGTGCAAGATCTTTTTTTCCCTTCATGTCTTTCTCTCCAAATCCAGCTCCTGAAAGTCCTACACAACAGCACTCTTTCAACACAGAAAAATGAGAACTGAACTTCAGAGTCTGCTGGCTGACATTACCAGCAGTGAGCCTCTCAACTCGTCTCACTAAAGAGTGAAAGAATATGTCAAAATTACTTGTTTCAAGGCCCAGGTGTTGGAGTTGCTTCAACTCCCTCTCATTTCATCAAATGCCACCTGATGGCAGCTGTGTGTGCCAGACGAATGGACTGGGAAGATCTGAATCCTATTTCTAGTGGAGAGGACTCCGAACTCTAAGACCATGTCAATGTATGTGCCCTCATACTGCCCTCAGGCCTGAAGGGGAACCTCGACAGGCCTTTTTGTTCACATACAAAAGTCTCCAACTTGCTTGTCCCTACAGTTCATGAGGGTAATAGCTCCAGCCCTCTTATGTAGTTGAGTGAACATGCCAAGTCAGAGTCCTGACATATTATACTATAATATATATAATATATATATTATATTATATATTATATATATATATATAATATATAAATACATATTATATTATGCATGTCTGGATATAAAATGCCAGGCCATTTCTGAGCCTGGCTATTTTCTAACCAGGCTGTCTCCAGGCAGAAGTCATTGTATAAGCCAAATGTATGTAAACCAACATTTCTAACATGTGGTTAATCTTAACTGAGAACAAGGTGTAAGATGTGGATGAAAACTTAGTGTGGTGAAGGAGCTTCAGAACTGCAGTATTGCCTAAACTCATCACTGACACTGAGAAAAATAGTCAAAGACTGACTCAATGCCCTTACAGGTGACACCTTTGGAAAAACACTGAAATTCTTACAGAGCGACTCACTGCAAATTTTCGGAATGTATCTTTTCTTTGTACAGGTAACTTCTAATAATTCAGGTGACTGGGATGCATTTTTACTGATGCAAGTATTTTTCAATTTTAGGATGATACAATACAACTGTAGCTGAACTGCAAATAGAGAAACACATTTAAAAAAAAATCCTTGACACATTTCCATTCACATTCATGTTGAAAATTAAGGGTGCTGTATTTATGCTGTCATCTGCTGGAATTAACACTTAATAATTTACATGTGCTTCATGAGTACTTAGGCTGTATAGAGGTAAATCATCTATTTTTTTAAAAACTCTTCAGAATTTGCTTATAATTCAAAACCTGAACATCAAGGACCACAAGATCATTGTTAATACACTTCAATTTATTATTTTATAGGGAATCAATTTCAATTAAAATCCATTGAAATAGTGACTGGAAAAATTCTATAATATTGATCTTATGGGGGAACCAGCATAGTTAAAATTATTAATCATACTTGAGCATGTCATAAAACACTAGGCTAGTACCCATGCTTTATGATCAAGTCAAATAAAGGCTTTAAAATAACCCACTCTCTCCTTTGTGGAAGATGCCAGAGATCTGCATACTGCTTAGTAATAAAGAAGCAGTTCATAACACTGCTGACTGCCTATGTATAACTGAGTAAATGAAGGTGCTCTATCATATGAAGCATAAATGCCATTAAAAGTAAACTTTTGCTTAAATAGAACCACAATCATTTTTAAAATTACAGTACAGAAAGGTTTTTAAAGAATGTGAATGAAAAAAGAGAAGCTTTTAAATAAAACAGGTTCTTTTTATACACTTAGAAAAACAACTTTACAAAGGCATAAAAAGGAGAGGGTTTTTTCCTGCCTCCCTTGAATCTTTCCAGTAATTAGAAATTTTTATTGCACTGGCCATAAACACCAGTAACAACAGGAAGAAAAAAGCTTTTGAACTCTTTAGCAATGTTCACCTTTAGGGACTCAAAACAGCAAAACTTCATTTTACATTTTCAAAAAGGCTTTAAGTGACTTTCATGTTTGTTAAAAGAGTCAATATAGTGGAACACTTTACAAACAGGACACATTCATGCAGGCGCCAGCAATACTGGATTCATAAAATCAGAAGGATGGTATTACCAAAACTCATCTGAGCAAAGAGGGCAATCCATCCATCTTTCAGACCAACTTTTTTTAGCGTAAGGAGCTTACATCTAGGCTTAGCAAGTGGTAATTTATCTCACCCACATTTAGACATCTACTGTGTAGACAAACACATCTGCCAGTCATCCCAAGTGTCTGTAATAATCAATGGAGAACAACAGGTATGATTCATCTGATGCGTCTGAGGTGTGACTGGTGGATCTGAAATGCAGAGCATGGGGAGCTACTACAGTGTGCACACGACAGTAGGATTGCTCGGAGTGTTTGGGGAAGGCAGAAGATACCCAGCTGAAGGCTTGCCAAGTTAGGCTTTGGCACTTCCAGCACGAATGAGGCTGCCGGTGACTGTATTTTAGTTTGCAGAAAACTTCTTGTGCACAACTTGTTTCACAAGAGTGTGAGACAGATTGCCAGTGGACACTAGAAGATTTGAGCAGGGCAATACTCTTCCAAATGCAAGAAATCAGAGTGCTGGGGAGCCCAAGTGAATGGGACTGCAGAGAGAGGCCAGGGTTCTGGCCTGCGTCTAAACAGGATTTGCTACTGTTAGAGGCCGAGTACTGGGACAGGGACACTGGATTCAACTGAGAATGGCATTTCTTATCTTCTTATTTTTGATGCTATCCTCTCTGTTTGACAGTAGAAATTTTAGTGGATGAAGACAGGTTTGAAACAGAAGCCTAGCAGTGAAAAATTTTATTTACTTTCTAAGGGGTCAGAAGTCTATTTGGGGCTCTGTCTCAATTCCTTTATAAAGCAACTATCAAGGGGGAATGGCTTTAGACTGAAAGAGGGTAAGTTTAAATTGAATATAAGGAAGAAAGTTTTTACTGTGAGGGTGCTAAAGTACTGAAACAGGTTGCCCAGGGAAGTTGTGGATGCCTCGTTCCTGGAAATGTTCAAGGCCAGGCTGGATGGGGCTTTGAGCAACCTGTTCTACTGGAAGGTGTCTCTGTGTGGGAGAGAGGCTGGAACTAGATGATCTTTAAGGCCCCTTCCAACCCAAACCATTCTATGAACAACCCTAATTTAATTCTGTATCTGATTTCTGGAAAATCTCGTTAGAAATGACAAATAGGTTACATTGTAAATGTACATCTTAGAGTAGGTAACTTGATTTAAAATCTGTGTGAAAGACTGTACCTATTCCTGGAATCTTTTTTACCAGCCTGTTCTTTTCGGCTGGGTGTAAACAAGTGATTTCCACTGGCACTGATCAAAAACAGCTGTTGTTAAATAACAGACTTTGACTGCTGAAAACTTTCCTATTTAGCTAGAAGTCTTTCATGACTGGCTGCAGCACAAACAGCACTATTTTACTTTTTTTTCTTAAACTTTGAGAAAAATTGTTTTTTCTCTTTCCAATTTACACAAGTGTGAAAATACATACATATATGTGTGTGCGTTTATATATATGTAATATGTTTCCACTAACATGTAAGACTGCTTTGGGTATGCATTAGCTCAGAAGGACTAAACTTTCCAGACGAAATTTTCCAGTAGACTGTGTTCTGAGAAATTTGAAAAGCAGGAATGAAAAAAATAACATTAATAAAATAATAAGAAAACCAGACAACTGCAATCATGTTCTTGCAATCATACAAAACAGCTAATACTACATTCCCACTAGAATGAGTTGCAATATTATTTATAGAAACACATAAAAATGCAAGCACATCATAATATTATACGGCTAAATTCTTGGCATAGAAGTTCATCAATACAAATTTCAAAGTTGCTACATGTTTCCTTATTCATGTACCAAACTAATATACTACACATATTGAAGGACAATTCTGTGCTCAACCTATCCAGAGTGTATTACAATGTATTGTCCAGTGTATTGGAACTTATTTTACCTGTCAGTTGAATCACTCAGTTATTCTGTATGAATATGGATTAGCATCACAGCAATAGCTAAAAGGTAACTAACAGTACCACAGTAATTCAATGGTCTGCCAGGGACCATTGATTGCACTGCAAAGTATATTCTTCAGGTTAGAAACCAGCCATATGAAATTCAAACAAGTGATGCCATAGATGGAATTTGATATTTATCATCATTGATGCATGTATTTTATCTATGCTCATATACACACTCCAAATGTCATATTGTGTTTCAGTTAAAACAAATGAAAACCGTGCACAACTCCTAAGTGCATACTTGTAACCTGAGCAAAAAATTATTTTCAGAAGTCTTAACAATGCCTAAAGTCTGAAAAGCCTCTCAGGAACAACCACAGATTTTGACTCCAGAGCCTACGTCCTCTGTTAGGTGCTGAAACTGTCCTTTGCCGTAGGTCGAAAAAAATACAACCAAGACTGCTCTTTTGTAGTCTAAAGATGGTAGCAAAGTTGTTTTACCTTCTTGGAAAGTGTGGTTAAATACAACTGCAATGATTCCTACAGTTGTACAGGAAAAAAGGACATAAAATGGAAAGGAGTAAAAGGGATATGGATGCATAGTGACAATAGACCCATATTGAGAAGAAGATTAAGATTTCTTTACCTATAATCAGGCAATTTAGCATGCTGAGTTCTGGAACACAGTTTTCATGCTATGATAAGGGACAAACTACTACTATTGGGTAATTTCTGACTGTGTCTCCATGATACACTTTGTGTTCAACTCACAAGGTCTCTTAGACGTTTGGGAGCATAACAGGAACACAGAGTAAAGGAAATCAGCTGGGCATTAAGCTTGCTGGAGCTTTTCTGAAATATCAAGTGAGTTTTTTCTGTGCCTTGGATAGATGCCATATATGCAACATATGCACGTAACATTTGCATAGTAATTTGTGCTTTAAAAAGAAAGGCCCCTCCTAACTAGCTGGAAGCTTCAGGGTTAGGGAAAAGAAAATGGTGAGGTCAAGACCATGAAAACAAAAGAACGTGTCTAGTAAGAGGATAGCCAAGATTTCAAATGCTGCAGGTTCAGAACACAACAGAGACATGAAACCAAGACTCCTCCCTCAAGTGTTACACACTTTCACCCCCAGCTGCCTGGGAAGGCAAACACACTGCCTACCTGGAGCACTCGCAGAGCAACATCTGCTGTTTTGTCTGCTGTTTTGTACAGACAAGAAAGAATACTTTTGACGGAAGGGACTCATGATTACTCGGGTGCCAAAACCTTGAGTCCAGGGAAGAAAATAATACATCCTGGAAGTGTAACAGGATGACTCTCTATTCCAAGCTTCAGTTGTACTGACTTCTTTACAGGAGTGACAAAGAAAAGGGCTGATCTCAAGCAACATTTTTTCAAGGGATGTGAAGGACAGTAGGCAAGAACAGTT
Organism: Pithys albifrons albifrons; assembly: GCF_047495875.1. Classification (NCBI taxonomy): domain Eukaryota; kingdom Metazoa; phylum Chordata; class Aves; order Passeriformes; family Thamnophilidae; genus Pithys; species Pithys albifrons. The sequence continues at coordinate 42,256,255 of NC_092461.1, read as the reverse complement.
CAGATACCACAGGATCCATAAAGCCTACACAGCAGAGGGACAGGAAGCTGCAATTCCCTTCTCTTAATCCCAACTGACCTTCCAGTTCTGTGTTTTGCAAGGTCATGTGCTCTCAAAATTTCTGACCACTCAAGTCAAGTCCCTTTTCAGGCAGGTATGTAACTCCAAATCATTCATGCTGTGTACTGGAGCCACTACAGCAGGGAAGGTCCTGATATGTGGGAATTCAGAAGATGGGAGTGAGTCTAGAACTTTAAAGCTTTGATGATGGCGAATGACAACAAATCTCACATGCAATGATGCAAGCTGGAATGACAGTGCTCAGGTTCCTCCCAGCTTCAACATTCAACAGAAAAAAGTGGATAAGGTGAACAGGAAGTAGCACCACCATTTCTGACAGATAGGGAGAGTTCAGTGCCAAGTCATTATCCCTTGCCTTACCACCACATGCTCTTGACTACTCTTTCTCCAGCTCCTTGCATGTCCCCTTTAGGTACTAGAAGGCCTCACCAGAGCTGGCAGCAGCCAGGTGACCAAACACATCAGGAGCCAAAGACTCAGCCGGAAGAGCCCAGACTTTCAGGTGCTTAGACCAGGGTATAAAAAGCCAGGGTTTCCTTTGTTCAGAGTCGCTCTTCAGAGGGATCAGCTCAAGTTGTTCTTCTGTTGCTGCACTGTGATAAAATTACATAAAGAATCCAGGTTTGAGACTCTGCAATGGGAAACCCAGGGTCGAGCTGGTAAGGAAACCTTGCCTGACTGTGTGAGAGTGGTGTGTGTAGGGAGTCAAGTGGGGCACCCTTCAGCTCACTGGAGCCACCTGTGGTGAAGGGTCTCAGCAGTGAAAGTCCCTGACGGTGGGAGCATGACTCCCAGAGTGGCTCCCGAATGGTCAGACAGCAAAGTTTCCTTAACATCTGTTCCATGATCTTGCTGGGCACAAAGATAAGACTGACCACCTGGTAGTTCTCCTGGTCTTCCTTTTTTCCCTTTTTAAAAATGGGTGTTATATTTCCCCTTTTCCCATCATCAGGAACTTCACGAGACTGTCAAAACTTCTCAAATAAGATGGATAGTGGCTTATCCACTTCATCTGTCCCTCAGGAGCCACAGATGCACCTCATCAAGACACATGGACTTGTGCACCTTCAGATTCCTTAGATTGTCTCAATTCTGATCTACAGTGGGTGGTTCTTCATTCTCCCAGTCCCTGCCTTTGCCTTCTGCAGCTTGGGCAGCGTGGCTGGAGCATCTGCCAGTGAAGACTGAGGCAAAAAACTCCTTGAGAACCTCAGCTTTCTCTATGTGCTAGGTAACCAGATCTCCTGTTTCCTTCCAGAGAAAGCTCACATTTTCCCTAGCCTTCCTTTTATCTGATGTACCTATAAAAGTTTTTTTCTGTCGCTGTTGACATCTCTGGCCAGCTTTAATTATATAAGAGCTTTAGCTTTCCCACCCTGATGCCTGACTGCTGGGACAGTTTCTCTGCATGCCTCCCAGGCCACCTGTCATTGCTTCCACCCTCTGTAAGGCTTCTTTTTTGTGTTTGAGTTTGTCTAGGAGTAACTTGTTCATCCACACAGGCCTTATGGCACTTTGTCCTGACTTCTTTGTTGGAATGCATTGCTCCTGAGCATAAAGAAAGATGAGATGCAACTTCGATGGTCCTCTACTTCCCGGAACAATACAGTGCTAGGGTTACCTTAACAGGTTTTGAATGGAACTATGTTGGAAATAAGAAGGTAGGTAGGCAGGAAGGCAAGGCAAGGCAAGGCAGGAAGGAAGCAGGAAGGCAGGAAGGAAGGAAGTCGGTCTTATTGTGACTACCATTGGGCACGTATGAATTTCAGCAGCTAAGCATCAGTGCAGGATGAGCAGAAAACTTACTGAAGAAGTAATTTCAACAGGTCAACTGCTGAGATGATTTTCAGTAAAGCACAAAGCTTTATTCTAACACATTTTGGTAGGAGGAGAAATAATCACCTGGTAATATATTCAAGTAGCACTTTGCCCTACATAAAACTCACAGAAGAGCTTAGGGGCCCAACATCATCTTAAATGCAGGTATGATTTAGTCCAAATTCAAAAATGCTTCTTCAGCTCAGCCCTATGAAGATTGCTGTGGGTACTTTGCACAGAATCACACACAGCACTGCGTTTGAAGGGGAAAGGGACGGCAACTGGGCTCTCCAGAGACAGGCCTAAGGGCATAGAGCCTGAGTTGAGAATGAAATCAATGGCCCAGCTGAAGTGCATGTACACCAATGCACGCAGTATGGGAAACAAACAAGAGGAGCTGGAAGCCATAGTGCAGCAGGAAAACTATGACATAGTTGCTGTCACAGAAACATGGTGGGATGAATCACATGACTGGAGTGCTGCTATGGGGGGCTACAAGCTCTTCAGAAAAGACAGGCAGGGAAGGAGAGGTGGAGGGGTGGCTTTATATGTTAGAGAGTCTCTTGACTCTGTTGAAGTTGAGGTCAGCAGTGACAAGGTTGAGTGCCTGTGGGCCAGAATCAGGGGCAAGGCCAACAAGGCTGACACCCTTGTGGGTGTCTGTTACAGACCACCCAACCAGGATGATGAAGGGGATGAATTATTCTACAAACAGCTGGCAGATGTCTCAAAATCTCCAGCCCTTGTTCTTGTGGGTGACTTTAACCTGCCAGATATCTGCTGGGAGCTTCATACTGCAGAGAAGAGGCAGTCAAGGAGGTTCCTGGAGTGTATAGAGGACAATTTCCTTCATCAACTGGTAAATGAGCCTACCAGGGGGAAGGCCCTGCTAGACCTACTATTTACAAACAGAGAGGGGCTGGTAGATGATGTAGTGGTTGGAGGCCGCCTGGGGCATAGTGACCATGAAATAATAGAATTTTCAGTCCTCAGGGATGTAAGGAGAGTCACCATTAAAACCTCTACCTTGGACTTTCGGAGAGCAGATTTTGGCCTATTCAAAGAACTGATTCAGAGCATACCCTGGGAAACAACCCTTAAAGGTAAGGGGGTCCAGGAGGGATGGACATGTTTTAAGAGGGAGATTTTGAATGCACAGCAACAGGCTGTCCCAGTGTGCCAAAAGGCCAGCCGGAGGGGAAGACAGCCAGCTTGGTTAAATAGGGAGATTCTGCAAGAAATCAGGGATAAAAAGAAAGTTTACAGACTATGGAAAAAAGGGCTGGCTACTTATGAAGAATTTACAGATAGAGATAGGTCATGCAGGAAAAAAATTAGGGAAAGAAAAGTGGAATTTGAAGTAAATTTGGCTATTTCAGTTAGGGATAACAAAAAGTCCTTTTATAAATACATTAATAACAAAAAGAGGGGCAAGGAAAACCTCCATTCTCTGTTGGACTTGGAGGGAAATATAGTTAAGGAAGATGAGGAGAAGGCTGAGGTACTTAACACCTACTTTGCCTCACTTTTCACCAGTAAGACAGGTGGCCCTCAAGACAACTGGCCTCTGGAGCTGGTGGACAGGGAGAGGGAGCTGAATACCCCTCCTGTATTCCAGGAGGAAATAGTGACCGACTTACTGAGCCAGCTGGATCCTAACAAGTCTATGGGACCAGATGGGATCCATCCCAGGGTGATGAAGGAGCTGGCAGAAGAGCTTGCCAAACCGCTCTCCATCATCTTCCAACAGTCCTGGCTCTCTGGGGAGGTCCCAGATGATTGGAGGTTGGCGAATGTCACCCCAATCCACAAAAAGGGCTGCAAGCAGGACCCTGGCAACTACAGGCCTGTCAGCCTGACCTCTGTGCCTGGCAGGGTTATGGAGCAGTTCATCCTGAGTGCAATCACACAGCACCTTCAGGGTGGACAAGGGATTAGACCCAGCCAGCATGGGTTTAGGAGGAGCAGGTCCTGTCTGACCAACCTGATCTCTTTCTACGATCAGGTGACCCACCTGGTGGATGAGGGGAAGGCTGTGGATGTGGTCTATCTGGACTTCAGCAAGGCCTTTGATACTGTCTCCCATAATATACTCCTGAAAAAGCTGGTAGCCCATGGCTTGGACAAGTGTAGCCTCTCCTGGATTAAGAGCTGGCTGGAGGGTCGGGCCCAGAGAGTGCTGGTGAACGGAGCTGCATCCAGCTGGCGGCCAGTCACCAGTGGTGTTCCCCAGGGGTCTGTATTGGGTCCAGTCCTGTTTAACATCTTTATTGATGATTTAGATGTGGGGATTGAGTCCATCATCAGCAAATTTGCTGATGACACCAAGTTGGGAGGGAGTGTCGACCTGCTGGAAGGCAGGAGGGCTCTGCAGAGGGATCTGGATAGACTTGAGAGATGGGCTGATTCCAATGGGATGAAGTTCAACAAGGCCAAGTGCCGGGTCCTGCACTTTGGCCACAACAACCCCCTGCAGCGCTACAGGCTGGGCACAGAGTGGCTAGAGAGCAGCCAGGCAGAAAAGGACCTTGGAGTACTAATTGACAGGAAGCTCAACATGAGTCAACAGTGTGCCCAGGTGGCCAAGAAGGCCAATGGGATCCTGTCCTGTATCAAAAATAGCGTGGCTAGCAGGACCAGGGAAGTGATCCTTCCCCTGTACTCTGCATTGGTGAGGCCACACCTTGAGTACTGTGTTCAGTTCTGGGCCCCTCAGTTCAGAAAGGATATTGAGATGCTGGAGCAAGTCCAGAGAAGAGCAACAAGGCTGGTGAAGGGACTGGAGCATAAGTCCTATGGGGAGAGGCTGAGGGAGCTGGGGTTGTTTAGCCTGGAGAAGAGGAGGCTCAGAGGTGACCTCATCACTGTCTATAACTACCTGAAGGGAAGTTATAGCCAGGTGGGGGCTGGTCTCTTCTCCCAGGCACTCAGCAATAGAACAAGGGGGCACGGGCTTAAGCTCTGCCAGGGGAAATTTAAGTTGGATATCAGAAAAAAATTTTTTACAGAGAAGGTAATCAGGCATTGGAATGGGCTGCCCGGAGAGGTGGTGGATTCACCATCCCTAGAGATCTTTAAATGCAGATTGGACGTGGTGCTGGGTGCCATGATCTGGTAAATGGACTAGAGTTGAACCAAGGGTTGGACTCGATGATCTTGGAGGTCTTTTCCAACCCAATCGATTCTATGATTCTATGATTCTACCACATTGAGGACAGTCTCTTCTGTTAGCCCAAAGCAGGACTTGCATTGAAAAATCTCAGAATAACTTCTTCCTTCTCTGTGTAGTTATCTAAGGCTTTTTTTTTTTAATGATCTTTCAACTCAGGCTTTCAGTGATAACAGTCTAATAATGGTGTTTCCAACAGTGTGTAGCTCTCCCCAAGAGACATTGGAAGATATTTCGTCAAATTAGTTCCTCAACATCAGTAAGTCTGGGAATAAAGCACAGATCAGTAGTTAGGCCTATGCCCTTCTATCCTAGTGGAGGCTGGAATAGTGTTTCTGCCAATAATAGCCTCAATCAGGCAGTTCTTGCTCCAATGAAAAGTCTTCCTAAAACTGAAGACAAGACTTCAAATACACAATCATGTGCTCTTCGGGCTTTAAGGTCTCCAGAACAGACCAGAAGGTGTCTTGAATGAAGAAGAATGAAACAGTTTTAAGTAATTTTCTGAAATAGGAGTAGAAAAGAATGCTATTGAGATTTTAAAATGAGTTGAACTTTCTCTGCAGACAACAGAACACAAAACCACTTAAAATATCTGGTGTTATATAATGATTTTTAAAAACTTTCCCTGCTTGCTCCAGTTTCAACTGGGGTATGAACTAAAGTCAGTGGAAGTCTTTTTGCTGACATCAATGGGCTCTGAATTAGGACCTCATTTCTTGCAACCCAGCTTGTGGGCTACATTAATTCAGAAATGGATTTTAACGGCTTCTTTCACCTAACAATCTCCTGAGCTGTGCACTGAAAGACAGAGGGCTTTTTCCCCAATCTTTTCTGAGGACTTTTTTGGAGGACTGCAAAGCACAGCATAGCAATAGCTACTGTATGACCTGGACTTTGCAAGTGGAATTTCCAAAAGGCAGAAACTGCTTTTCAGAGAAAAAATATTCTCTGAGTGTTCTCCAAAACAAAAAAACACTTACAGAAATCTTTTCCAGGAACAACCTGGATTAGGAACATATAAATGATAATACGAATATCAGTGGACACAGTTTGAAGAAACTGGGAAAGGCGACAGAACCAGTTTTGGAGAACAACTGACATACAACCAGCTTTACAGACTGCACTGTAGCTGAGAAAAAGCATCTTAGCCTTAGTACATTTAAACAAGTACTTTCAACAGACACACACTCCAACTTGGTGTAAATGAGGCAATAAAGGGCAGGAATATTGGTGTCATCTTGTCACTCACCCTCCCCCAGCTCTGCAATCATACAATTAACACAGCTTTGCTACCCAGGGGAATGTTCTTATAAACAAACTGTTGCTCTGCCCCATAAGTTCAGCTCTATTTAAGAAGATAAAAATAAACACAATTTTTGTTCCTCTAACTTTTCAAAAGAAAGAGTTTTAAAACACTCTGTTTACTCTATTTTTCTACACCTGAGAGAAGCCTCCTCTTATATCACCCTTGGTGGACCAATAGCATATGAAGATTTCTGCCTTCTGTCTTTCAGACAAGAGTTTTTACAGTCCATGAGGGCCATTCATGGATTTGTTTACGAAAATGGTATTTGTGTTGTTTTACTGATATGAGTTTGCATTAGTGCTGTTCTCTTCCCCACAAGGACAGGTTGCTCTCTCATACAGCCATTCCCAGCTGAGCTCTGGAAAACAGGGCAGTCACAAGCTCTTGTGGCTGGTGGTCACACCAGCAGCGACCCAGCCCTAAATCCACAACTCTGAATGCAGAGTGTTTTGCCTCTCTGACCTGACCCACTCTGTTACCAGCTGTGGGTACTTGCTCTCATGGCTACGCTGTAACAAACTACAGACAGAACGAGGAATAAATTCTTTGACCCATTTCACCAAGGATATATTAGAGTGGCAGTGAAGTGCAGCACAGTGGCCAGCACGACTGTGGGGGAAGACAGCTAGAGCTGCAGAACACCAAATTTGTGTTAAGCTTGTGCTGCCTTTCATAGATCATATGATGGCTTGCCTTTATCTTATCAGACTTAATAACAACATTCCCTCTACATGGTAGAGAGGGCCTACATTAAACACACATCCATACATCCATTACTTGCCTGTCCTTCATAGTCCAGCACGTGTTTACCAATGTCCAAACTTGTATCCTCAGTTGCATGGGCAAGGAATAGATCTTAGAGGATGCTGTCCTGAATTCCATGAAATGGCAGTCACTACTGTCTGATTGATTCTGAGTACATGAGTTGATGTGTCCATAGGAGAACCAGAGAGGAACAATAAAGGAGAAGCCAGGAAACACAAGGTTCTCAATGCCAAATATCTGGACTGATCCAAATTATGGTAGTGGGTCTTCATCGTCCCTATCAGTCAAATCCCAGATTTCATGAGCTAGCCCATAACAGTGATGGTGGATGACCAGTCTATCAAATCCTCCAGATGCAGGGGAAGAGAGCACCTGGACAACTCTGAAGAATAGGGTGAAGGAATAATGGATGAATAGATGAAGGGAAAAAGAACAGTTCTAAACATCTGGGGAGGACATTTATGGTTCAGCAGGTGCACTGCCTTTGACATGACACAAGATGAGGTGAGCTCATATTTACAGCTCATGGCAAAATGAAGGAGCCCTAAAACTCCTCATCACAATCCACAAGACACCAAGCCTGAAGGAACAATTCAGCTGAGACATCAGCTCTCTCAGATAAAATGCAGCTTTCTCAACTAATCAGAGAGTTTTTCCCCAAACACAGTGAGCAAGGCTTAATTAGGAACATAATGTCATGTGTAAAGGACATTTTGTTAAAAATACACTGCATGTTCTGGAGAACTCTATTTTTTCATATGATGTGACATATAACGGGCACTGAACCAAAACACCACAGAAGTATGTGGTTTATGCTATCTCAGTGGACTACCAAACAGCATTTAACACTGAGAAAGTACTGCAGATATATAGTAGAGGATCTCTAAATGTTCCTTTACAGTTTTGCCACAATTATTATTTTTATTCCATGTTACCATAGCCATTTAAAAGCCTTAATAGAGAGCTAGCAACACAAGTCATCATAAAACGTCTCAACCTCATCTGGAAAAACATGTGCAACCTTTTTCATTACACCTTCTTCCCTGTCTTCTAATGTAGACTCCATATTAAGCCCAGTTTTCCATTTTCTTAGCAGCATACATTAGAAGCAACTCTATTCAAGTCAATAAAATTACTCCAACATGAAGGAGGAATCAGCCCTCTGCAAAAAACTGAGTCTAACACGTAATTTTCCACTGACAGCTCTTACCATAAAACAGGTTACAGAAATCACTCTTTTCTCTAACACTGAAAGTAAACAATTGATGCAAGATGTACAATGTTTTTAAAGTCAGTATCTTCACTACTTGTTCCCTATACACGTAATTACTTTCATCTTGGTAAGCAGACAGTTAAGTAAAACTACCATCAAGCCTCTTCATCATGCAAAACAGGCAGCTCTATTTATGTATGCACTATTTTACCTTTTGTTCCCCCCTTGGAAAGGCTGTGGAATCTATGAGGCATTTTCACGCATCATTTCTTGCGAGAGAATGTTAAGTCACCTTTTATGCCCTCAGGCAAATGTCTCTTACCTGATCTCAGTAACTGTCTGTATCAAAATTATTTTTCATACCTTGTGTAAGCAGCTGGAGGTTTCGGACTTCTTCTCTCACCTTCAGGTGAAGGACTTGCTGCAGGATGTGCTGTCGCAGGCTTTCCTGGGCAATGCCCATTCGTTCAAGCTTTTTGTCTGTGAGTCTCAGCAAAGCACGGCCTGTGTGCAAAAGGCAAAATTAAAAATCACCCAAGGATTTCCATTAATGCAATAGTCTCAATCTGACAGGATAGTTTGCTACAGAAAAAATTCCCAAAATTCTGATTTGCCTCAGTCTGAGAGGATACTGTTTCATCAATTAGGTACTTCCTTCTAAAGATCTAGTGCCACTCCTGCCTTTGATTTTCTGTATTGTTTTGCTGTTTTGTGAGAGATGCAAGAATGTAAAATAGGTGTCAACCAACTGCTGTTCCTCAGTGCCAGTTGGCCTCCCACAGGTAGGATGTCCCGTATAAGTCAACATTTGACATGGGTGCCTAAGTAGATTCTCATCTATTTTCAAGCATCTGTATTACTGTCAAGAAACCAGTGACAGTAGATTTTAAAATTTAAATCAATGTAAGATATACTGAGGATGAATATTGTTGCAATTCAGATATGCCTATAGTGTAACAGCACCATTTCCCAAGATGGTACAGTGCTTTATGGTTCAGCCTTCCAAATCCCCCTCAACAGTCAATTATCACAGCAAAACAGAAAAAAAAGTCATAGATTTCTATCAGTTATACCTAAATAATTCCTGAAAAATATTTTGTCCAACTACAAAAAGACATCTGCCCAACTATAAGGAGCCTATGGCCTTTGCAGGCATCATTCCCAGTTTGTGACTTATCTTTACTATTGGGTTAATGTTGAACCAGAGTCCAAGGCAGATTGTAAATGTTTAGAAATCTAACAGTCTACATTCCACAGATTCTGCTAGTGGAACTCTGACTCCATCTTTTGGGCATTGCTGTGCTATAAATAAACAGGAGGAAGGCTGTACACTGGCTGGGCCAACACCAAGGAAGCACTTGGACCAAGCAGAGAAACAAAGCAACAAGCAGAACTTCACCCTGAGAAGAAAACCAAAACTTGCTTTATTTGGTCTTCACCACTGCTGTGAGGCAGCACAGGGAGGAGTCTCTTAGCAGCCTTACAGTGGCTCTTGATACCCAGCATATGCATCTTTTATCTAAAGGTGCCCTGGCCAATACCAACAAATCAAACTGGAGCTACATTGATACTACCTTAAAAATGATATGTTGTTTGGTTCAATTTTTTAAACAAATTCAACTTTTTACCTCCTCTAGTTCTTTTCAATTGTTAAAAATCCATTCCTTGATTTCTCAGGCTTTATTCTTAAACCAGAAGACAGCAAAGAGTAAGTTATTCCCTCTGCAACATAGTGGCCTCTGTGCTACCACTACTGTGGCTTGGGATGAATGGTACAATTTTGCTCATAAGAAAGTATTACTCAACACAGCAAGATAAGGCCCTTGTTCAATCTCTTTCCTTATAAAACAGCAATGAGTGGAGAATTTTTATAATTATTTTAATTTAAAAAATTAAGATAAATGTCAAGAATTTAAAGGGGTGCATAATTTTTGCCCCAAACTAAGCAGTTACTGGTATGCTCTTCACTAAATGCTAGATTTCACTCATGAGCATTTCTCTGAAGTGGTTAGCAAAATCTTGATATGATGCAATGCAAAACACTGGGATATTACTATTAATATAGCAAGATGTTATTGATCAGATAAAAGTGACAGTGTTCATGTATTTTCTGCCCTTCTGTGTCTCTCAGGCACTGCATACTACAGAGGATGACCTTTTGATTAGGAAAACATTCTTTCAAATCATGAACAAGAAAAATTCTAAGGGTTAATGTAATAACAAAATATGGAAATTAGTCTCTTACAGATCAATGCCAGCTGTCCAATTCCCCTGGTGATAAAGGCAGCAATAATGACTTCAATTTTTATATTGTCTTATCACACTAAAACATCTTAAAGCAATTTACAAAGGATGTTCAACAGTCCAAGAGTATGGTCTGTAATGTCAATCTAGCAACTGAAAGCAAATCTAAAAACAAGTCATCAGTTTAAAGAGTGGCAACACACATGTCCTCTTAGGGCCGGGAGTCAGCAACAGTAATATGAAAGGACAGACAGAGGCCATGCATCTTATCCAGTGCCCTCCACCTCTTTTTGGCCATGGATATTGTCATTACTCTCTTCTTCCTCTGTGCAACTCTTTATTTCATATTCAAATAGGTTTTCAACCCCAGTCACTGCCTTTGGAAGTTGAGTGTGCACAAAACAGAGACATCTCTTTTCAACTCTTGGCATGCCAGTTCCCCTCCAGCTTGGGCTCAAAGCACGATGCCATTGGAAAAAATTGTCTTTGACTCATACTATCTGCAGCAGCTTGCACAAGTTGCCTTAAATTAACTCCTTCTTGCACCAAATCCAAAGTGACATGCTAAGGCAAGAAAGCAAACATCCAAATGTGGTATTTCACGAATGCAGTAAGTGACCTGAACTGTGAAAATTCAATCCTCCCCATACCTTCTTTCTCCTCAGCACTTAGAACAACAACATCCAAGCCAGAACTGGAATATTTCACTCTGATACTAAATCATGCCTGTATTGCTAATGCCTGGATCAGTCACCAAAGCCAACTAGTTACTAATGCGAAGATCCTGACATGATTTTGGATGCTTCACTGTCTTGCTTCCTGTACTGTACATATCTGAAAGAGTTATCATTTGGTGCTAAGAACTCTATGTTATTTAACATTGACACCAATTGTCCAGAAAATTTGTGGAATCTGTGTCTTTGGAAGCATTGAAAACCTGTCTGACAAGGTCCTGAGCTGTACTTGCCCCTGCTTTGAGTAGAGGGTGGGATTAGATGATTGCCAGAGGTGCCTTCCAACATCATCTGTCCTATGAAATAACCTCCATGAGGGATCTCAATCTAAAGATCTATTTTCTTTAAAAAAGCTAAGATGAACAAAGGCAATTAATAAAAATACACAAAGAGTGATCATTTTGTCAAGTATCATGGTTTAAACAGAGACACAACTATACCATAAAAATTTGGGGTAGATTTTTAATTTTCAGAGAGTGCTGGATATAATATATTGTCAAGAGCAGAACATGTGACAAAACCAACATTTTCTAAAAGTGTACACTGATCTTTGCTCAGACACAAGTAGAAGGAACTTGACTACCAGCACAGGAAAATTTCCCAATACTACAAAACTGGCACGTCTTAGATGCAGCAGCTACCTGTCTAAGAGAGAACAGGAAACTGTTTTTCAAAAGCACCTTGACCAATAGAACCATAAAGATTGCAGTGAGAAACACCTAGGCCTTGGCCCTAGCAAGTTGCAAGGCTGGAAACCAAATGTTTTACAAAAAACCCCACAGCTCCCTCAGTATCTGTATACATCTTTTAGCACATAAACTCCAGCCCTCTCATACTTAGGGCAGATCAGCCATGGAATGTTCTGAGACACCCCGAGGGTAGACACAAAATATAAAACACTTTCCAGCTTAATAATGGATTGATGGCCTAATTTTTTCTAATGTGACTTAGCTGCTGCAGATCTCATCTGATCAAGCTGGGATTAGATGAAAATTTGAATGGAGGGAGAAGCATTGCATGCCACAGAACATTAGGATGAGTATAAGCACTGGTCCAATGAGGCTGGCATTGGCCTGGAGCAAGGAACACGGCACAGTCTGCTGCACCTAACCCGAAATGCTTGTACCTCCCTGCACTGGTTAGTCTCTTGCTCTTCCCCCGACTGCCAGTTCACAGACACACAGAGGGGCACCTCACAAGAAACCTTCAAAGAACACTTGTGACATAGGGAATAGACAGGCAAGGAAGGACTTACTAAACATGTAGAAAGAACAGAAGGAATACAGGGACACAAGAGCAGATAGTAAGAGGCTGATCTCACACAAAACCCTGAAGAAAATTATGAGTAATTTAAGGCTGATGAAAATGATAACCCGCTAGTGGGAACAAATGACGTGTGCGAGATCTGGCTGAGAAAGGTGATCTTGTCTCCTGAGTACAACATGACAGGTATACCTGATTATCAAGACAAGACGTTCAATTTACTTACCATGGGGCACAGAACCCAGGAAATTAAAAACATGGAGGAGATCCCAAGAACAGTGAAAAAGGCCCTAATGCCAGACCAACAGCTCATCCAGCCCTGTATTCAGTGTCAGTAGGAGATGCATTCTGTGAGAGCTACTGGGAGGGCTATTTTCTGAAGTCATTCCCTCTGCACCACGCCAACATCCAGAACTGTTTTATACTACAGTTATGAGAGAGCACAGAATTTTGACACCTACTTATTGTCCTGATGTCCCTAAATTTGTTTCTTTGATCTTCCTGGTACTATGTGCTTCTGTAGCCTCCTGGGGTAGCAAATTCCAGAAGCTCACCGCCCATTTTTGTCTGTTTTATATTGATTTCCTACTATAATTGCTTCCAGTGTTGACTAGGTCTTGCATTGCAGTATTTGGTTAACAGTTCAGCTTATCTGTTGATTCTATGATCTGTAAACTTCAGTGATATGCCTTTAGGTAATATTTCTGGATGGATTCAGCTGACAAAAAACCTGAGAAAACAGGAACATGAGATTCACTGAACATGTAAATTATGCAAGATGAAAACTTTTTAATCTTTTATACTTAAATGCTGCAAATGCTGTTTTGTTCTTAGTTAATGGGTAACAGTGTATTTCTCTGGTTTTACAAACATAGTGCTTTTGTGTTTACTTGAAACAGTCTGATCACAGCTTTCCTCTTGCTTACATAGGCTGATTGTTGGCTTCTCTTGTCTTCAGTGCTTAAAACCAAGTCTAGTTAGACACAGCAAGTAAGAACTTTCCATGACAGAGACATGGACATTAATATCATTGTTCAGGTGGTGAGACACAAGTATAAAACTCTCATCATATATTCAAGAAAAAAACTCAAACAAGAATGGGCAAAGAGAGAGGCTATGACTTCATAGTGAGGAATGGCAAAATTATAAGAATAGGCAAGAAAAAGAACAGTCACCCACAGAATGAGAATGGCCTCATGATGGCAGTGGAGGGAGATGCACACAGGGAAAAGAGAACTATTAAAATAGGGAACTGATTTGAAAAAAGAACAAATGAATATGAATACAATTGAGGACACTGGGTTCAGAAACATCTTTTAAAAGAAGCATCACAAACCAGAAATTTTCAGAGCACACTTGATATTACTTCATGATGCTTTTCTTGATAACTTCTACAGTCCTACATTGTCTGATTTCTGCATGAGAATTTGAGAGCACATCTCTCCTTCTCATGCCTGTCTCATCACTAGTCACCAGAAAAATCAGCCACTTTGTCATCAATGCCTTGCGGCAAATCCACAGCTTTTCTTGCAAAAGCAGTTAGATATGGTTCATCTTACTAATCATTTTAGCCCGAAGACTAATGCAGACTCTTGGTAAACTGCAGCTTGCGTTACCACCCTCTTTGCCTCATTTTAGCTATCTAGTATGTCACTACTCAGGGAAGACTTACTTGCTTTAAAAGTAAAATTGGATTCATTTTTCATCAGACTTACCATAGCAGCAAACACATATTGATCTACCTGCAGCCTAGGCAAAGATTTGGCTCCCAAACCTGCTGGTAGCTGCCTGCTGCTTCTTATACAATGAACTCTCAGCTGGGGACCAGCTTAAAGAGAGAGGAGACACGAGGGATACTGGTACAAAAGTAAAGCAGAAGGAACAATAATTTCTAACAATAGGAACCAGGAGGAACAAAGGAGTCTATTTAACCTTGATGAACATAGGAGATCCCCAGCTGAGGAAGTTCTCCAACATCAGATCCAGCATTTTTGTGCTTTCCCATCCTATTACCAAAGTAGAAAAGGAGCACACTTACATGAAGGTGTAGGAATTACTTTCTGGTAAGACACATGAATGGGAGAAGCACACGACTCCAGTATGTCTCCAGCAGAAGCACAGAAAAGCATAGGAAGGCATATTCTCACACATCAGATTAGCTTTGGAGACACTTCTATTTGTTAGCACCATCAAAGATGATTCTCTGGCTCTTTCTCATTTATTATTTCCTGGATCTGGATAAGATCATCTCTATAATAAAGTTTCTCAAAGAAAACACTGTCATATTCGTCAATAAATGTCTGATCAAACTCAAAAAACCAGTTATGTAAACAAAGGCACTTTCTGAATATTATCTGCATCCTTTGTCTCAACATCATGTCTATTTGTATTTCTGTCAAGAGGAAATGATGACAGTTGTTACTGCTGCCAATAAATCTACAATAAAATGAGTTTATTTCCATAAAAGCCCTCTCAGGCCACAGTTCTCTTGCATAATTCTGTCCTTCCTCCACACTTGGGAACCACAAGCATTAACAGGATACAAAAGAAAAGTAACTCAACATAATGCTTAATTTAGCAGCATTATCAAATACAAAATTAGCAACAACCAAGAATGACTTTGTTTCTAAATTTGTCTGTTTCTGACAAACTTATTAAGATGTCAGTGTTGTCTCTGTGAAGCTATTTAACTCAGTTTACTTAGTTTGGTACAACTTCCTCTCTCCTCAACGCTGCCTTTCCCAATTCTCTCCATATTCCATAAAGTACCACTGACATTTTCTATTCTCTTAATACTGAAAGAGTCCTTCGAGCTATATACCTCCTGTTCAGTGATGGTGTCTTAAATTGCACCAGGTTAGGAGATGTCTTTCACACACTCAGTTTTCCCTTGGCTCTTCCTAAGGATGTCTCCCAGCTCGCTACTCCAGCTGTTTCTCTGCAGCCACCACTGCCCTGCGGGTTCCTGTGCCCTGTGACACAGGCTCGAGCATGTCCATTGGCTCAGTCACAACAATGATGGATTTATACTATTGAACAAAGACAACAAACCTAAAGTAATAGTGAAGTCATGTAAAAACTCTGAAATACAGTAAGTTAACAGAGCATGGATCTTGAATATTCATTTTAGGAACTGCATTTTAAAAGTACCCTTGCTTTCTCCCTGGTAGATACTTTCTTCTGGCCAAGAAGCTCAAAAGAGTTAAAAATCCCTCTTCAGAAGTGAGAGTCTCCTGACTTCCAACTCCTCCCATAAATAAAGCAAACAATTCCTAGTCTTTGACTGACCCACACATTTTCAAGGAAGTATTTAATTGTACACTTCAATTGTGAGGGAGCATCCATATAATTATATCATGGAATCATAGAATCATTTAGGGTGGAAAAGACCTCTAAGATCATGGAGTCCAACCATTAACCCAGCACTGGCAAATCCACCACTAAACCACGTCCTCAAGTGCCACATTTTGTAAAGACCTCCAGGGATGGTGACTCCACCCCTTCCCTGGGCAGTCTGTTCCAATGCTTCACAACCCTTTCTGTGAAGACATTTTTCCTTATATCCAATCTAAAACTTTCCTGGTGGGGGTGCTGTGACCCAAGTGCAGGACCTGGCACTTGACCTTGTTGAACTTCATACATTTTTGCTTGGCCCAGATCCCTCCGTAGAGCATTCCTGCCCTCCAGAGGGTCAACACCCCTACCTTGATCCTTTTGTCCAGATCATCAATAAAGACATAAATAGAACTGGTACAGGTATACAACAGCCTTAGCTGTCAAGTTTTGAATTAACTACTCTAGTGTGTAATAATTTACGGATCTATTCTAAAATAACTTTATTCTAGGACAATATTAGAATACAAATCTCAATACAAGAAGAGAAGGGGTTAACGAGAGACTGTGCATCATGATTACTGGAAGTGTTTCAGTTAGTAATTTACTGTACTGATGGGAACTATATTGATTCCTTACAAGTCTTGAGTAAAAGACTGTTAGACAGTCCTGTTTTACAGATGAACATATTCAGGACCTGATGATTTTAATAGGAGGAAATAGTAATAACTTGAATTCCCCTCTGAAATATAAATTCAGGCACAAATCATATTACACCACTTTTCAAGTGTACTGTAAAATGTGAGACAACCATTTTTAGTGCTCTCAGGAAGGACCTGATAGGACCCACAAAGTAAATTAAGGAGAAATGCAAACCTTTAGCAGGCAGTCTATAAATCCACATTGTTTGTTGTATATACATTTGCCAACCTACTTCCTGGACATACAAAATTATATACCACCTACAGCTATATATAAATATATAGGCATATAATAATGAGCTTCTATTATATTGCAGATCATATTTTTTAAGAAAAAAAATCCAGGACTATTGTTTGTTGGTATCTGTGTGCTAGATTTATGGTCCCTCTATTCAAATAAACAACCTCAAGGTCTTTTTTGTTTATGAAGGAGTAAGTGAATCTGTCAACAGCTTTGATTTTGTCCACCATCAGCAGGACACACAGTTCTTCAATTCCTAGTTAATCTAATGTTGCTCAGTGTGCAACCCATTATGCATTATATATCCCATTCCTTTATTAATTAAAAAAGTGTCATCAGATCATGCCTGCTGGCAAAAATTCTGTTAATTTATTCAGGAGTAAACATATATTCATATGTTATAATATACAGCTTCTACACAGAACAGGAAAGGGAAAGACAATTTGCAAAGCACTAGAATCCACTGAAGTCTTTCCAGCAAATTCAAACAAGAGTCTTTCCATTAACTGACAATGGTGGACCTCACAAAAATCCGACTTCTTCCAGAAAAAAAATGATCATTTACTACCACAAGAAAATTAAGCCTACACACATGCACACAAAACAAAACTCACACTCATCCTCAAAGTGGCCAACCCAAATGGAACTGGAAAATCCCTGAAATCACACAGAAGACTATCGTACCTACTGATCTTGCTAAAGCAAAGAGGTTTTGGAGTTCTGCCTGTGCATCCGAAGAAGGGAGCAGGCTCCGTGAAGTACACATGTGAACTCAACAGAAGCTGCCATTTAATTAAGTGAGGAAGAACACCTGCTCCTATCACAGACAAATGTACCCACTAAGTTCTTTGAACTGCACTGGTATGAAACACTGGGAGCTTGCCTTCTCCTCTCCATGTGACAGAAACTGTCAGTCAATATTGTTGTTTGCTCTGATTTTCTAGAAAGCAATCCAAGCAATAACCCAAAGGTGCTATGTCACTAAATACACAGCAAGGACATGATTCTTCACTATACAATATATATAAGGATGAAGAAGAACAATCCATTTATATGTAAAATTTTTCATGGTTTTCATGTGTGGGGTCTGGCCGAGATGGAGTTGATTTTCCCCACAGGAGCCCCCACAGAGCTGTGCTGTGCCTTTGGCCACTGCTGAGCAGTGCTCCCCACGGCATCCAGACTGTGTCTCCAACGTTTTCCCACACACCAGTAGGTTTGGGGTGGGCAAAATCCTGTGAGGAGACATAGCCAGGACAGCTGACCCAAACTGAGCAAAGGGATATTCCATGCCATATGACATCTACGCAGATATAAAAGCTAAGAAAAAGGAAGAGGAAGGGAGGGCATTCAATCTTTTAAAACGTTTGCCTTCCAGAGCAACTGCAAGTGTTGAAGCACTGCTTCCCAGGAAGTGGTCAGACGTCACTTGCTGATGGAAGTAGACAATAAAATCTTCTGGGCTTTTCCTTTGCTTATCTTATTTCTTCCCCCACTTTGCTGAGGTGAGGAGTGGGCACCTGGTCAAGGTGAACCCACCACAGTTACACCTCAGGAACTGATGTTGGGGCCAACTCACTCATTCTGCAATGCTGGGAAAGCCACCCACTCTTCCTCCTGTTTACCCTAATTGCCATAAAACATTTAGGCAAAAACCTACACAAAGAAGAAGTATTTCAAACATGTTTAATTAATTTTCAAAGTTTCTTTTAATGCCAAACCTGGGGGAAGCAAGAAGGACTGATATAACACAACCAGACAGATTACTGTACTGCATTGCAAAAGGTCTGCACAGGGGCCATCAGAGGCTGCAGCAGAGCAGAATTTGAGAACTTACATTTTCTAATAAGATTTTCCAATCACTGTTTTGTTTAAAAGAGAAAAATTAAAATTTTATTAAATATTAAAATAAGCTTTCATATTCCAATGCTTAGGTACATACAGTATTAAAATCTTTCCCTGTCCATACCCTTAGCTCTCTCCTGGTCCACGCTGTTATCTCCAGGCAGCTTTCAATGGTGCTTTCTTCCACACCCATACTGGCTTTATCCTGCATTTTTTTAATAAAAAATGAAATTGAGAAAAGTTTCATGTTCATATTCATGATGTTAATAATTCATATTAATAAAAATGGAAAATTAAAAGCAGCATGCTCATAGGTTAAGCACTGTAGACTGCTTCAACTCTCCTGACCTGAAGGATGAACCAGCCACATCTCTCCTGATGCATCTTTTGCTCTAGCATTATTCTCTGGGGGCTTTAATTAGAAGTCTGGCACCTGTCAAGCTGCACACACTATTCCTGATGGGCCCTGAACTTAAAATTTATGCTGCTCATTTTATAACCTAGAATAAGATAATTTTCCTGTTGTAAAAGATACCTCTACTCAATTATATGCACAGTCTTACAGACACAGGCACTAATCTGTTGCTGCATTGCTGGCTCAGTAGTACAACACAACTTGCAGAGCTCCTCTGCATTTCTTTCAGCCTTTATTACTGTAGCTGTGAGGAGAATCAGGACATAAGGATTTTATTCTGCTGGCCTATTCCTCCTATTTAATACTTGCACTTGACCCGTAGAACACTGTGAGACAACAACAGTCATTTTGGATCAGAAAAAACCCAGATACCTAAACAATGATTTCTTGTACTTAAGTTTGTAAGCAACTCAACCCTGTAACAGAATCCAGACCTTGTTTTTTGAAATTCTGCCTTTTGTACCCTATGCATTTGACTAAACAACAACAATAATAATACAACAGTAACAGGAGCCTTATCAGAGGCTGCAGCCTGGCACTGTGGTCAAAACAGAATATGCATCCCAATCCCCCACTCTGGATTTGGGTCTCACTCTCCCAAAATAAAACCTCATTTTCCACTATAAGGTGCAGGAAAATGCTGTGTGGCCCTTTTTATAAAAATAACTGCTATACATAGGAGCAAGGGAAGTCTCCCAAAAAGAGAGAGACAGCCCATCTTCAAACTACCAGGGGAACATGCTGAAGTCCAGTTCCTCCTTCAGGTCAGGAGGCCCCAGTACTCCTGAGCTAAGGATGTACTGGTCTTGCTGCAATGCACTTGGGAAGGTAAATGCAAGGTGCAAGGGCTCAAACCTCTGTGGGCTTCCAGCCTCTTTCCAAGACCAGACTGAGAGAACCCACTCCAGTTCTCAAGGGGTGTCCCGGAGGTCGCAGCGGTGTTACACAGCCCTCCCTTTCCTGCATGGCAGGGAAATCACCAGCTTCCCAGGCAGTTGGATAGTTTGGAGGCAGGATTTAAAAGCCCTCAGCCTGAAGGGGAAGGCAGACTTATTTTTGCTTGTGCTTTTCTGCTCAGACCGGGATAATTTTGGGCATGCACAAGCAAGCAACTGCAGGCAGTGAGGTAAATTCATGGCTACAATAAAAAAGGAAGTAAGATGCTCAGGTGTCTCCAGGCATTTTCAGAAACCACACAAGTGACTGTTCTGGGTGATAATTTAAGAGTTCACTTTTCAATCAAGATCATCACACCTAGGTCCTAAGATAGGCGTAATGGGATCTGTGTGTGTCACTTACTCTGGCTGTTCAGCAGCGGATTCCTTACAAAGAACTTTGGAGCAAAGCAAGACTATAACAACACTTTCCCAAAATACTCTCATCCTCCTAAAGCTTGCAGTTTAGGGACTAATTAACAAAACCAGAGTTGGCTAATTTCAGTTACAGCTGAGCACAAGGTCAGTGGATGGCTTCCAGTGACTACAGCAGCACACAGAGCTGCTTGTGAGAGGAACCTCATCAATGTTTAATAAATGGAAGAATAATTTTCCCATTTCCAATAAGATTTGACCTAGCAGGAAGGGGCAAAACAAGAAACAAGTGCTGCAAGGTAAACTAAAACAAATTAAAATGAGAAATGAGTTCAATCACAGAATCACAGAATATGCAGAGTTGGAAGGGATCCACAAGGATCATCAAGTCCAGCTCCCGGTCCTGCACAGGACCCACCCCAAGAGTCACTCCACGTGCCCAGAAGTATCATCCAAACACTTCTTGAACTCTGTCAGGCTTGGTGCTGTGAATACCTCTCTGGGGAGCCTCTTCCAGGGCCCAAACACACTTTGGGTGAAAAACCTCTTTCTAATATCCAGCCTAAACCTCCCCTGACACAACTTCAGGCCATTCCCTTGGGTCCTGTCACTGGCCACCACAGAGAAGAGATCACCGTCTGCCCCTCATCTTCCACTCATGAGCAAGTCATAGACTGCAGTGAGGTCTCCCCTAAGTCTCCTCTTCTCCAGGCTGAACAGACCAAGTGACCTCAGCTGCTCTTCATGTGGCTTCCCTTCAAGGGCCTTCACCGTCTTAATTGCCCTCCCTTGGACACCCTTTAACAGCTTAATATCTTTTTTATATTGTGGTGCTCAAAACTGCACACAATATTCAAGGTGAGGCTGCCTCAGTGCAGAGCAGAGCAAGACAATCACCTCCCTCGATTGGTTGGCGATGCTTTGCCTGATGCCCCCAGGACACAGTTGGCCCTCCTGGCTGCTAGGGCACTGCTGACTCATGTTCAACTGGCCAGTGACCTCCAGGTCCCTTTCTGTGGCACTGCTTTCCACCATCTCATTCTCCAGACTGTAAACAATGAGGTTAATTCACCATCAGAGCCATCTAGCAGTGAAATACATGATTCTCAGGTCCTTGTGGTCTTGAAATGAAGTTTTTGGAGGAGCCTGTTCAAAAGAGCTCAGGTTATTGGGCTCTGCAGAAGAGGGAGGCAGCAGGACTGGGGGGCGCTTTACCTCTGAATGAGATCCCACATCCCAAAAGGTCTTGGAAAAAAAAATGTGGGAGAGAGTAAAAGGAAGAAATTGATATAAACCAAACAAGTACCAGTAAAATCCCAAACCTGAGGACACATTTTTGGTTTCTTTTTCTTTATTTTATGTTGTCTTTCTTATAGCCTCAGTGGGTTCTCTTTCTACTATAAATTAATTTTTTCCTTTCGGAGAGAACAGCAAACATTAAAGCACTGCATTATGTATGAATCTTTATTTACACCCTATTTTTAAGAAAGAGTATATGGAGAGGACACATTTGAATACATGACATGATCCACTTTTAAGTTGTTTTTTTAAAGAAGCACTGAGTTGAGCAAACACTAATCAACCAACAAAATCATATTAGAGAAAACCAATAGATGTGACTAGTGAATGTAGTGTAACCCTTATCAATAATTTGCATATAATAATTTATACAGAGGAAAACGACTGGAAACTGTTATCACAGAAATTACCTATGGTAATACTGAAGACTGTCTCTCTAAGCAAACCCAAAGAGCAGACAACACGTTGCTTAAACACAGTGCTTCACCTTAGAGAGTACGCATTAGGTACCAGTGACACACTGGTTAAGTCTAGAGCGAGACACTTTCCTGATGCAAACACAGACTATTCTGACAGGTTCAGTGAAGATACTTTCACTCGTATCAGAGCTCAGACACAAATATGCAAAATCATTTTTCCACTGGTTTATACACACACAAAAGACCACAGGAAAGAAAAGCATCAGTCAATGAGGGAAAGTTCCAGATTCTGCACCTGGGATGGGGCAATCCAGGGTGTAACATAGAGCCTGGGGGATGAGATGGTGGAAAGCGGTCCCACAGAAAGGGACCTGGGGGTCAGTGGCCAGTTGAACATGACAGCCAGGAGAGCCAACTGAGTCATGGGGGGCAGCAGGCAAAACATCACCAGCCGATCGAGGGAGGGGATTGTCCCATTCTACTCTGCACTGGGGTGGCCTCACTTTGAATACTGTGTGCAGTTTTGGGCACCACAGTCTAAAACAGGTTATTTTAAGCTGTTAGAGAGTGTCCAAAGGAGGGCAATGAAGATGGTGAAGGGCCTTGAGGGGAAGCCACATGAGGAGCAGCTGAGGCCACTTGATCTGTTCAGCCTGGAGAAGAGGAGACTTAGGGGAGACCTCACTGCAGTCTATGACTTGCTCATGAGTGGAAGATGAGGGGCAGACGGTGATCTCTTCTCTGTGGTTGCCAGGGACAGAACCCAAGGGAATGGCCTGAAGTTGTGTCAGGGGAGGTTTAGGCTGGATATTAGAAAGAGGTTTTTCACCCAAAGTGTGTTTGGGCCCTGGAAGAGGCTCCCCAGAAGGGTGGTCACAGCACCAAGCCTGACAGAGTTCAAGAAGTGTTTGGATGATACTTCTGGGCACATGGAGTGACTCTTGGGGAGGGTTCTGTGCAGGACCGGGAGCTGGACTTGATGATCCTTGTGGATCACTTCCAACTCTGCATATTCTGTGATTCTGTGATCAGCAAAAACTGGCAAAAACTTTCCTAAACCACAACAGTCTAGAGAGTGTTTTCTGACTACTAACACTGAGCCACAAATTTAATCCTCAGTCAAGTACTAAATTGTTTATCTTCATCTCCATTCATTAGCTTGCACTCAGTCTTCAATACAAAAACCAAATCATTTTAGGGTTAGTTTCAAATGTAATTTTGGTTATACACAAAGCACAATTTCTTGTTTCTATGTCATAAATAAACATTTAGGCTTAACACTTTTTCCTGGGTTGTTGACACGTATCTTGTGAAACTCCTGCAAGTAACAATATTCACACAGCAAGATCTGAATAGCAGCAATACAACCCCCAAAAAGCAACAACAGATACTCAGAAATTATTTACTTCATAATCCAGTGTATAATTAAAATTCTACACCAAATATCCAGATTTGTAAATACTCTTCACTCAATTTACTTATATTTCCTCTGTAATGTTCTCCTGTGAGTCCTCTTTGTGTTACACATTGTGCTTTGGTTTTCTTCACCACTATTTTTCTGTTTTCTTCCCACTGGAACAAGTTATGTTCTGCAGTTTGGTCAGACCACAAAGCTTTCCTGGTTAAGCCATATGTTGTACACCCTGTGAGCACTGACAGTATGAAATCCTGTCAATACCCCAGAATTAAATCAGTTGGATGGTAAGTAGCATCACACCTGTCTATAGATTGAAGAATCAATTACAAATCCTTTGGCAAAGTTCAAACCAGGCCTGAAATTGTCAGCTGACTTCTTCTAGCTAATAATATTGTATTCCATACCATACTACATCATCTCAAAGGGTGTAAAATCCAGTGTGTGGGAGTGGCTTTGTCAGTTCTGTTATGGCCGAGGTACAAGCCGGACGTGATCCAGCTTTTGTCTTGGAGCAGGCCTTGCTCCTGCCCCTGCTGCCTCTGCTTGCATTTTGTTTACATTCAGGGAAGTAGAAACATTTTTGTTGTTACTCTTTCTGTTTCTTGCTATGTGTCTCTTAGAGTACTTACAGATCTAGTGTAATAGACTTTGCTTTGTATTAATTGGGGAGTGGGAAGTTATTCCTTGTTATATATATGTAACTTGTGTGCGTGTGTGTTATATTGTAGTTTCCTCTTAATTTTCTCCTTTCTGTATAAATACGTGAAGTTAGTTTCAGCATAAACCTGGTTTGAGGGTTTTTTTTTCCTCTCTCCCTCTTCTTTTCCCTTGGCTGGTTGGGGGGAGGAGGAACCCTTTTCCCTCTGTCCTGGACAGTTGGCCATTTGCCATCTCAACCCAGGACACGTTAGAAGCTGAACTAAATCAAGTTATTTCTGTCTTGTTCCCCAGGAATTTCTGGTGACCCTTGAAGGTGAGCAGGCCAAGATTCTTTCTGCAACATCCAGTAAGACAGGGGCAATCCCAGTCACAGTCTCAAGGCCTTGTATCTGTTCTCAGGTGCCTCACACTACTTAAATGAGAAGGATGAGATCATGTAAGATCCATGAACTGTGGTGTAAGAAACATTTTTGTTGTTCAGTGAGCCAGAAAAGGACCTGGGATTCTGGTGAATATCCAAGCTGAACGTAACCCAGCAATGTGCCCTTTTAGAAAAGAAGGCTGGCAGCCTCCTGGGCTGCAGTAGGGCAGAAAGCTTCCAGCAGAGCGAGGGAGATAATCCTTTCCCTCTACGTGACCCCTGGAGTAATGTGTCCACTTCTGGAATCCCCAGTAGAAGACAGAAATGGATAAGTCCACCAAAGGACCATGCAGTTTATTAACGGACTGGAGCATCTGTAAGATAAGGAAAGGCTGAGAGAGTCAAGAGCCAGGAGAAGAGAAGGCTCAAGGGGAGCTTTCCAGTATGTGTAAATACTTGACGGGAAGGAGTAAAGAGACAATTGGCCACAAACTGAAAGAGGAAGTTCCATTTAAATGTAAATAACCTTTTTTACTATGAATGTGCTTGAACATTAGAACAAATGTTCAGAAAAGTTGCAGATTTTCTTGGAGATACTCACAACTGACATGACACAGCCCTGGACAGCCTGTTCTAGCTAACCCTGCTGTGGGCAGGGAGCTGGACAAGATGACCTCCAGAGGCGCATTCCAACCTCAGTGCCTGTGATTCCATTCCATGAAGGTACAGAGCAGCAGATCGGGCTGACTGAATTTCAAAGCAGTTAACAAGGTCACAATTAGCAGCTACTGAATACAAGAGTCTTACATAATTTATATATCAATATATTCAATTGAAATGTGCAAACTAAGGAGTCAGCTGAAAAAATACCTACCACCTACCTGGAACTCAAAGGTTTTCAGATACAGGTGTACACAATCTGCAGAATCCCTCAGTAGTAGCATCCAGACATTGGATTGCTCTAAAGGAAATGCTGTAAGTAGCAGTGTTATAAAGGATGGAGACCAGTAGGTGTGTGTGTTAGGCTGAGCTGACAAAATGCCAACTGGCCAACACAGAGTGAAAGGGTCTCCCTCCCAACCAAGGGAAAAGGAGGGAGAGGAAAAAAACCCTAAAACTCGAAGTAGCAAGCTTCTTATATTATACAAAAAAAAGACAATTAAACCCAGAATAAAACACGTGAGAATAATAAAAATGTGAGAAAAAACAAACTAACAACAATAACTACTGTGTCACCCAACTAAATAATACAGATTATAACCGCCCAAACTTCACAAAACTTCTCAAAAACTCTTCTAGAAAACCTTCCCAGCAAGAGAGGAGAAAATTAACAAGAAAATGTTGACTTCCCTAGATAACACAGTAGGGTTGGCATCAAGGCCTAATCTCGGCAGGGCAGTGCATCCTCACGGGTCTGAGGCAAAGACCAAAAGAGACAGAAGCTCCACCTCTTTCTCTTTTTATACCTCTTGATACTTCTTGATGATGTCAGATGATATGAAATATCTCTTTGGTTGCTTAAGTCAGGTGATGTTTGTCCTTTCTAATCTATATCACATCTTTTGGGCCTGCTGAATTGAGGCCTAGCTAAGGCCTAGCTGAAACTAAAGCCAAAACTACCACAGTATGTAAAACATGGGGGATTTTTCAGTCCTTTGAAGCTCATACACACTGAAAAGAGGACTGTGGCTGGTTCTAACAATGTCCATTCTCCACTGCCAACCACTCCATTAAATTAACCACTGTCACTGAGGTCCAGGCACTGGAACTCAGTTGTTTGTACTATCAAATAACCCCAGTGTTTCCTGGCATGATAGTGGCCTGAGCCACTTAATACTTTCCCAGAAACTCCCAGGTATAGCTCAGGAATGAGCAGCGACTGGGGGCTGTTCCCCAGAGATGGGTGAACACAGACATCCTCTTCTTAAGAGCCCTTAGCAGTATGGGCACAAGTTTTCCTTAGTAATTAGCCTCAGTGCCAAATGATGTTTAAGGAAACATCACTGACATCAACACAGAAACATTACAGAGCCACAAGTTTTCTTGGCAAAATCCAAACAGCTCCACTAACATAATGCAGCTGCTGCACAAGGGTCTGTTCCATCTTAAAAAGGAAGAAGACTTCCAGGATTCATTCTCTCTTCCTGAAAAAAAAAAAAAAGCATAAGCTGGTTTCTCAGAAACTAGAGATTCAGAGGTGAGACAAAATTATTTCCTCCCTCCTGAACTCTCTGTGTTTATGGTAATTTTATTTAGATTTAATTTTCACTTTTAGGCATTTTAAGGATTCTGCTGGCTTTAAGCCTGTCTCAGCTCTTCCCTATGAGAAAGTTGTTCCAACATCTTGAAATACCGGAAATGAGGAGAAAGAGAAGATGTGTAAATGACTGGGATAATGTGTTTGAGGAAAACAACACCTTTCTTCAAGGAATGCTGTTTCAGTGAAGTCGTGTAAGAGACAATGTGTGAAAAAGAGCCCAAAAGCAGTAATGTCACATCCAATTTTGGATTACTTCCAAAGGGCAACATGCAGCATATCACATTGCCCAAGTCAGAAGAGCTGTCAAGAATTTTTACACATATGCCTGACTCACAGAGACCGTTAATTATCATTGTAGGGTATGCCTGTGTCAGTTCACTTGTAATTCTTGGGAGCACCCTTAATGTGTTCTACAATCCAGACCTCTAAACTGGTACTGCTTCTGAAGCACTGTCAGGCCACATGGGAAAACTGTTGTTGGTCTCCTCCCACCTGCAAGTACAACTGGACCACTAGCACAGACTCCACTGGAACAGCTTTAAAGCAAAGGCAATAGAAGATCTGAGAGAGAAAGGAAGACAGACAAAAATCTAATACTTCTAAAGTCAGTTACCAGGCTTTGGTCTTTACCTCAGCACACTAATTAATGGGGATACCATTTCAGACTTAGGATAAACACCATGTAATAAATCACCTTCCTACAATTCTGCAGACTGAACACCTTCTGTGAAGTAACTTCCCCAGCATGGGAAAGTACCTGCTCATTGCCAGCGATGAGGGTCCTGCTGCTGCAGAATGGCACGGTACCAGCAGAGCTGCTATGGGACTGCTGGAACAGACAAGAACACTACTCTGCTGTCACACAAGTGGTCAGTATGGAGACAGCTCTTAATGGTTTATTCTTTTGGGGTTTCTGAATGTTATAAAACTGTTAATAAGAAACATTGCCACTTCCCACTCCAAGTTTTGAGACTCACCACAGATATTTTCATCAAGCTTTAAAGCACCACACTGACCACTGCAAAAGGTTTACCTGAAGAGGTGATGAAAGAGATTAGAAAGAACCACAGTGCCAGGAGTTTAGAAAGGTCGTGACTTACACCCACTCACATGCTGACAACAAAAACATTTGCATCTACAGAGAGAGGGGAGCGTCTCCTGAGATGAGTCCTGACTTGGAGCTTTTTGGAATTGCCAGCCATTCAGTGCACTACCAAAGTCTGCAAAATCTTTCACTGAACCTTAACTAGAAAAGAGAATCAATTCAAGACTACCTTAGGAAGTCCCAGAATGACAGGGAGAAATGGCTTTTAGAAGCAGAAGAATAGATCAGCATGCAGTTAACAGGCACTTAACATAGAAATGCTTCTTGCTATGACTGACTTTTGCAAAGCAATCAAGAGTTTTCTGAAAGCAAGAGAGAGCTACACTTTAATATGCAGTATCAGATAACCTCAGTTACACAAACAGTCACTATGAAATGAAGGGATTTTAAAATGAGAGAGAGAGACTCATTTCAAATCCAGGAGGGGTGAATAAGAAATCTGTGGTTTTAGACAAGAAATTTTACTTGTGTGATAAAGTAAAATATTGCTCCATACATACTGTCATGGTTTAATCCAGCTGGCACCTCAGTACCACACAGCCATGAGATGGGAAGGAGAATCAGGACAGGAAAAAAACCTTACAGGTTGAGACAAGAACAGTTTAATAATTGAAACAACGTAAAATATAATACTACTAATGGTAATAAAATATACTATTGCTACTACTGATGATAACAATTGTAAGGGTTGAAAACAAAACCCAGGATAAACAAGTGAAGCACAGCACAGCTGCTCACCAACCACTGACCAATGCGCAGCCCCAGCAGCAATCAGCCCCTCTTGGCCAAGTCCCACAGTTATATACACAGCAGGATGTCCCTTTGGTATGGAATATCCCTTTGGCCCATTCAGGTCAGCTGTCCTGGCCATGCTCCCTCCCGGCTTCTGGTGCAGCTCCTCAAGGACAGACTGGAAAGTCCTTGACTGGGGGTAAGCACAGCTTAGGGACAACCAAAACATCAGTGTGTTACCTTTATCCTCACACTGAATCCAAATCACAGCACTGTACCAGCACCTAAAAAGAAAATGAACTTTATCCCAGCCAAAACCAGGACAACACCTGAGTGTGAACTCATGCAAAGTGTTACTTATAACTGAGGCATTAAGGCTCTCATTCATATTTTACAGCTTCAATTTTAATCAGCTGCTACTTATAAAGTTATTTTCACACAGTTCTTGTTCTGTATTTGCTATAGGACCTGCTTGCATGTTATGACAGTTGTGCTTCAAAACATAAAGAGAGGAGTATAAAGCCAGCAAATGACATGACATTTCAGAATATTATATAGTATTTTTAATAATAAAAACTGAATAGTTGTTAGCATTAAAGCATTTTTATTGCAGAGTCCTAAGGCTGTCCAAGGCTAGAACATCATTTGCTTAAGGAGGCTAAATTAGAGCTCTACCAGTTACATTTCCATCTTCTCACACTGAAACTAAATGAAAATAAAGCACACAAGTTGTCTCCGGTGTCGTTCTTAAAACTCTTTTAGTCAGATGATACGGTTATTTTTTTATCCTTTATTAGTATTTTTGGATTGTGGTAAAGACTCACACATTGGAAAGACAAATAAGTGTAACTTTTCTGAGCTTTCTTATCACCCTAGAAGAGGAATAAAGAATTTGCATCACCTCTACCTGCTACATTCAGACCAGTGGTGGTGTGGCAGGAAGGCAGTAAATAAATCACTTCTCCTTCCATTAAGTTCTATTTCTACATAGTCTTAAATACTTACAGGAATTGGAAACATGATCAGTTGAGGCAGAGATCTATGGTCCAAGTTTCTCCTGTTCTAACTTGGACTCACTGAAGATTTCTATGACTCCACCTGGTTCAGCAGGTTACAGCACATGGGTTTGGATATGAATTATACTATTCACACCACCACAAGGTTTGAAAGCAACATGTCACAACTAACAAGAGATGCAGAAGATTTTGAAGTTACAGCATCAGACCTCTCACCACATTGTTGAGAAGCAATAGTCAATACTATATAGTTTAGCCACAGCTATGCCATTTTACAAAGTAACTGGAGAGAGTCCTGGCTGCTCCTTTACTTGGAACCTGCTTGACTCCTGCCTTTATAGCTCTATTAAACGACTGCCTGACAGATGGCAAAGATAAAGTTCCCTTCTCCAGGTGTCAATTACACTGAGCATTTCCAGTACATGACCATAGTACGGTTGTCTGACACATGGCTGGGGACTAATCGGGACAAAAATACAGGATGGTCACAGCCACACACCAATATTTAAAACTAGAGAAGAAAATCTGCCTGGATGCCCCTGGAGCAGCAGGGAACACATCACTCTGTAAAGAGATGCTGCTTTACTGGTTGTAGGAGTTATAAAGAACTACTAACAAAACTTAGTATGCTTGCAAAAATTGCAAGAGGACACAAGGGCATCCATGCTCACTTTGTTGAGGGCAAATCCAACCCACTTCTAAGTTAACCCACTTCCAACATGGTTTGACAACCAGATGACACCCAAAGTTTATGGACAAAAGGCATGTTAGTGCAAAACAATTTGAAATTGAGTCAAACTGATTTGTTGCCCATGTTGGGGCACTGCAGTTGCAATCAGGTTCAGGGCTTCTCAATAACCTCCTGCAGAGGACAATTACATGACTTGTCACTGTGGTTTACATAAAACAAAAAAAGTTCAATATTCGAGCTCTGATTTTAGTTCAAGGACAAATTTGGCAACTTCGTTTTTCTGTAAACAAAAAAGTCATTAATTATTGAAAAACAGCAAGCTGAGTATTTTTTAAACTCACATATCAATCTGGAATTATCAAGTCCCCAGATTCTTTGGGAAATATGATTAATAATTTTGTTACATTTTTGAGAGATATTATAAAAACTCCCTGCTTTCCCCAGTCTTTTGCTACCAATTATAACTGCAGGTTTGTACAGTGGAGTTTTTCAGACTACAATTGTTTATACTACTCTTTTACTGTGGGTAATTCACTGCGGTGCAGAATGGATCCAGCACATCAAAGCTTTTGCCACACAAAAGTGTTAATGGCACTGCAGTTTACAGCGCTTTTTTCTCCCAGATGGATGACCATATCGGTGTAACAGTTCCCAGCAATTCTTGCAAGTCAGCAATCGACTGCACAAGATTTAGTGGATGCTGTTTAGCTAGAGCTTGCTTACATAAAGAGTATGCAAATACTTGCTTACTACTGAAGGATTCACTCAGATGGAATGTAAAAAACCATATTCTACTTTGCGTTAAATTTTCAAGACTACTATGACTAGAAAGAAATAAAGCTTCCATCTTTTTCCTTAAGATGTGTTCTGGCATCTGGCATTCCAGAGCAAGCAATCAGTGCTCAGGTACTGTAATTGTTATTTTACTGACAACTAACTAGCTCTCTAATAAAGGGAAAAAACAAACAAACAAACAAAGATTCAGCCCTGAAGCACACCTGGTGAAAATAAACAGTCTGTCAGGGAAATGAAAGCCAGGCATCATTCATCAAATCCAACAAAATAAAAAGGCTCTGTGAGTTCTTCAGAAGTGGTGTCTCTGAAGGTCAGAACTGTATTGCAACAGTAGGGATCTGTAAGTAAATACTGCAAGTTCTTCAAAGCTAACCTCCATCAGTGTTGACAGAAATATCTCAATCTGGCTGTTCAGTCTGTAGAAGAGAAGGCTCCAGAGAGACCTTATTGCAGCCTTTCAGTACTTAAAAGAGGCCTATAAGAAAGGTGGGATCAAACTTTTTAGTAAGGCCTGTTTTTTAACCTAAAAGAGGGTACATTCAGACTAGATAGATCAAAATTTTTTATGACGAGAGTGGTGAAACAGTGGAACAGGCTGCACAGTGAGGCTTTAGATGCCCCATTCGTAGAAACATTCAAGGCTGGACAGGGCTCTGAGCAACCTAATCTAGTTGAAGATGTTCCTGCCCATGGCCCGAGGGTTGATCTAGATGACCTTTAGAAGTTGCATTTAACCCAAGCTGTTCTATGAATCAAGCACCACAAATCTGGATCATGTATGAAAACAGACACAGACTCACATGAGCATTTATGTGCTCATTTAGACTGCAATTTCTGGACATAAAAGTATTTGAGTACTTAGTTTTGAGAGAGAACCCATGAACATTGTGTATGGCCAAACTTCTCCAAGGAAGGCTCTCCCTACGAGGGCGTGCCCTTCCAGCCTGTGCAGTGGATTTTTTAGGTGAGGCACAGCGTGCACAGAACTGGCCCCACTGTTTAAGTCCTAAGGTTCATTTGCCATGGCCGAGCGAGCTTGGACAGTGACAGTGAAGTCCTTGGGACTGTCACAGCACCCGGTACTAACCGGGGCTGACCCTGCTGAGCATCCGAGATCTGACAGGATGGAATGGCAGGGAGGCATCGAACTGCCAGGGGGGTGATGATCCCTACTGAGACTCAAACTCAGGACCTTGGGATTCAGAGTCCAGAGTGCTCTCCTTTACACCACGGGTCCGCCCTTATGAAAATCATTACAACACCTGGAAACTGCATACACAACATATTATGCATAAGAAATAAAACTTACTGGTAATTATTTCGTATAGAAGGAATGCTAGTGCATTTTTAGTTTGAAAAATTCATTTTTAAATAAAGCTATATGAGAAGAAAATGTAAACTTTCATAAAATTATACCCTTGATGCACCACATAGCAACAGCCCCTCTAAACAGACATTCCCTGTACAGACACAAATGCACAATGCAGCCAACACAGAGACTCGCAAAAATGAGATATTGAATGTATTCCTAACAAAGGAGAACAAATATATGTTTTGGTACACACACACAGCACAGGTGTCAATGACTATGATTATAGCCACTTGACACCTTTCATAATCATCAAGTGCTGCTGAACCACAACCACCGAGGCTGAAAATTTCCAAGTCAGTTATTTTGCATCAGACTGATTTTTCAGTCTTCATTGCTGTTGCCAAAATTTCAACGGTTTTCAATACAATGTCAGGGTAAATACTTGCATTTCAGTTAAAAGAATTAAATAACTGTTGGGAAGAAGAAAAATACCCCACAGTTTCTAGCTGGAAGATATAATTTGATAGTAAGCCTTTGTGCCAATGTGTCCTCTTCATGAAGATCAACCTAAATTTGTTCATGTTAGAATCTTTAAAACTTGCAGTCTGCAGCCACTCAATAGACCCACTCAAAAAGTCTCTTCAAGACACTGTGCATGCTCCAACCCCAGGCTACAGGACAGAGTAGTGCCATGTAGTGCTTCATGGAGCCGGATACAACGAGAGAACTGTATCTCCAGTACTTCTAAGAGGTTTCCTCTACTGGAAAAGAAAATTGTTCAATAGGACAAGAAATCTGAAAACAGAGCTAAAAAGAGATTAAGACTAGAATAAAAAAACACTGGAGGGTCCCACTTAGGCATGACCAAAACAGAGCTTGAATTTGCAGTGCTTTGAATGGACATTAGTCAGGAACAGAAGACTGTCAAGACTTTCTCCACTGTCAGACAGTTGCTGAAATTCACTGGCAAAAAGAAGCTCATTGTCCTCCAGGGACTGGTCCCTGTAGAAGATCAGAAACCATCACATACATCTGTAATCACCATAAGCAGTCAGGGACAGCTCCACTGAATTCAGCTCTGACGATGAGCAGTGTGGGAATCAATGCAGTTCAGCACTGCACGTTAAAGCTGCAGTCTGCAGGTGCATATGCACTGAAGAATGTACTGCTTCACTCCAGTACCATGGACCATTCCCTCATAAGGCTCCACCTCACTCATGGCCCAGAGAGAAGACTGCTCATGAATGCTCCTTCAACTGGCCTGGGAGCTGAGCTCAGGCAAACCTGTGCCATGCTGCAACAATGCAGATCTACAAATTATGAAAGCAATATTAAAGATGCAGGAAATTAAGATTCAGATGATCCAGTTTCTCTTTGAACCATTCATGTAGTAGTTTAAGAATTAGCCTTTAAAAATTATAAAAGAAGTCTTGTACAGTTTTATGGCCGATGTAGTCTTCTGACCTAAGAAGGTAACTGTTTCTGCTTTTGTTAAAGAAAATTCATGCTCCAAAGTAAAATCTCCTGGCAGCCAGCAGTCATTGAATTACTTTTCTGAATGGACATCAGAGAACACCTGAACTTCACAATCCAAATAGCTCAAGTGGTTTTGCAAAATCTCAAACCCTAGGATTAGGTTGTCTATTTAAACCCAAAGAAGCTGTAAACTCAGAAAAAAAGAAGGAACAGCATTTGCACGAGTGGAATATAATCTTGCCTAGAAATGGGACAAACAGCTAGTGTGAACCCTGCTGCTTTCTGTCAAGACTGATTTGATGTTCTAGCACCACAGTTAGATCAGCAAACCTTCAGGCACTACTGCATGCAGCACATGGAGGCCAAAGACACTTTCATAGCTGAAGTGCTTCTGTTGATCTGATCCAGGCTACATCACCTGATGGTCACACATTTCTGAATCAGAAAAAATACTTGAATGGCTATGCTTTCAGAAGAAATGGTCTTCAATAGTTATTCATTATAATTTTTAGGACAGTGCAAGAGTCACTTCTGAAGTGGCAAATGTAATGAAATTCCCAGGCAACAGCTCTAGAAGTCAGAGTCTCCTACCAGGCTGCAGGTTCTGGTACCTATCCCAGCAAAAAAAAAGCATCACATGCAGTCTCAGCAGCAAATTTTTATCTGCTCTAGAAGGAATGTGTATATAGACAGGGAAAACAGATGGTATTAACAGGCTAATCATATCTAAGAAGAGAATTAAAGAAATGGCAGGTATGTGAGCATGTCCCAGCATCCCATTGGGCTCGTGAGAAGTGTGTAATAGTTTGTTTACAGATGTCATCTTTGCCTATGTCACATTTGGTACATTTACAGAATTCAAGTCACAAGGGAATTCAAAGAAAATACAGAGGAGGAGTTTATACCTGAGAGTTAGATTTTCCATACTACATGTATCTAGCCTGGCATGCTCTCTGGTCAAACATGAGAAAATAGATTCAAACCCTAGGACAGCTGTTGGGAAAATCCACGGTACATCTATAAATTACTAACTGGTTTCACCATATAGTTTCCTAAGTACAAGTATTTACTCCAAACATGATGTTTACAACAGGGGTACATCTAGTACGATGCAGGACTGCTCACAGTGGGAATGCCTCTATATCAAAAGAATTATCCTAGACCTAGTCTGACATACTGATTGAACAAGCAGGAAAAAATACCTGTAGAGCACCAGAACAACTGGTTAATTGGCAGATCACCTTATCTGCAGTTTTGCTAATTAGTTTCTCCTGCTACATGGCATACCTAATTCAAGGCCTGTAGCTTCTGAGGGGTGTTTGCTTCTCAAGCAGCAGAAAAATAAAGCCAAAATTACAAATCTCCCACATACCCAAATTCACACAGCGAGGCTGCAGAGTGCACCAGAATCAAGAGTCCGCAGACATTCCTGCTGAAGGACCACTGTGACCATGGAGCCTGGGAGCTGCATGCAGACATGTTTTTACCATGCATCTTTCCATCCACCTTCCTCACCTTTTGAAAACTCGATTTGGTCAAGTCTACCCTTTTTCCTAGTAAATGCTTCCACTGCTGAATGACCTGCAAAGCCAGGATTCATTTTCTGATTACTGAATCACTCAAGTTTCCAATTTCAGCTTTTGATCACACGCTGTTGTCCTGCTAAGTCCCTATATCCAGTTATCAAGTCACCTATCAACCTTCCTTTCAGCAACTTCATCTCCTGTAACAGGACAACACAAGGCACACCCTCCAGACTTGGGAAAATGCTGTGTTCTGCCTTCCACCTACTTCTACACTGTTCTTAGAATTAAAACATCACAACTGCACACACTATCCTTGTAGACTTAAGCAGCCTGACCTGTGTATGTTACAACAATCCCTGCTATTCAATACAACTTTTATAACAAGAGATTACATTAGTCCCATTAGCTTTTCATTCAGAGTACATGTACCTGGCTACCTATACTAACTCCCAACTAATTTTCTTCCTTGACAGCCTGCTTTCCAAGGGAGAATGGGCAATAGCTGTGGGATGAAGGATTTTCTCATATACTGCACTACATTTGGTTACAATAAAACAAACTTTCTTATAACCATTTAGCTAGATTATTTATAACACACCTGTACCATTACCCATCCTGCTGATTGTTTTTTCCACATCAGCTGCTACACTTAGGCAACCAACACAGGAAGGCTGAAAGATGCTGCACAACCAGCTAAACCAGGGGACACCAATAAAGGCCCTTTTCATTAGTGTCTCCCTACTGTGTATGGGCATCTGTCAATGAACCAGCATGATTCCAGCACACAGCATAAGGAATTAAAAGGCACATGTTTAATTAAGATGTCATGGGATCCTAAGCTGCATGCTTTCGGGGCATAAAAAGGTACTATATTCCACATGGTAGCTGTTAAATACTAAACTTGTACCCTTGCCAATGGGGAAAAAGAAAAGTACCAGGTTAGTTTTACAGACTGAGCATCAAGATAACTTGTATTACCTATACAATGCAATTCTTTGTTTACAGAAACCCAAACTAACTGTTCCATTCTTTTGGTAGAATTGGCAAGAGGCTAACAGGTCTGTTGCTTTTTCTGCTGACAGCAATAAAAAAAATCCCAAACTGTCATTTATTAACAGAAAGAAGCTTTCTCCATGAGATAGACTAGGAAGGAGTCAGTATGATATGGGTTTGAATATGGCTTAATGTGACATAAAATAGGACTGTACACATCTGTGAATGGCAAATTCAGCAGCAGATTAGCCTAGGATAATGGTTACAGGTGACATTCATCAAAATCAAGCTGTCTTTTGTTTTTGATAAGCCAATATATGACAAGCTTTATCTATATGTGTATAGCATCCATAAACCAGTGGACACAAGCAACTTTGCATGGCAATTCAACCAGTGCTTGACAGCGGATTGGATTGCAGTACTTCATAGGTTTGATATGCTCATAACAGACAGTCATATTCCTGGCATTTCTCCAGACAGTGTTTATACTGTTTATAAACAGCAACAAAATATTAGAACATGTAACAAACATTTCCTTATAGGCCATTTGGGATTATTCCACATTTGTCACTGTTATTTGAATAACCTTATTAATCCATCTTCAGGTTCTGAGCTGTTATATTTAGATCAAAAACACATACTGCAAGATAAAATATACATAACCTGTGTAAAATAAACATTAAAAAGTGTAAATTCAAAATTACTGTCAAGGTAAACCTTGACTAAATAGAACAACTGTGTCAACATTCAAAACCCAATTGGACATAGCCCTGGACAATCTGTTCTAGCTGACCCTGCTTGAGCGGGGGGGTGGACTACCTGGTTTCAAAAGGACCCTTCCAAACAAAATAACTCCAGGATCTAGTGATTTGACTTACAAACAGGTAAATCATCTCAAATCTGCAATTCCCTGCACCCAACAGAACCTGCAGAGAAAGTGACTGGGGTATATAGACATAACTTGTTTGGGGGATCCAATGCTTCCCTCTAATCACAGCACAATGTCACTGGGCCCTGTGCAACACAGGTGCCATGTCAGTACAGCTGACAGGACTGGGATTACACTGACAGCTTGTCTCAAACACATGGCACACTGACAAAAGATACACATTTCCTCAAGGGTATCATTGTTTGGCATTTCACAAAACAGAACAAAACCTCAAATTCCCCATGGAGAAGATTTAGGTCTTTTCTTCAGTTACCAAGAAGTAACACTATTGTCTGGAACTTGGAGGCTTCTCTTACCAACCTGGTAGGCAGGAATTCGTTGTGCTTCAAGCACTGGGGAGCAGAGTGAGGTCTGTGCAGCCTGATGGGCTGCAGGCTCTTGAGGTTTTGAAAACTTCTGTGGAACAGACAGCTCATGTCGTGACATGATTTATTTTACTTTCTTTGAGTTGGGGTTGTTTTTCATACTTTTATGAAAGGCTAAAAGACTAAAATAAAGACTACAGAAAGACTAGAATCCACATCAGACTGCAGCTACTGAAGAACAGAGAACATGATTTTCAGCAGCAACACAGACATCAAATATAAGCACTCACATATTGGATTATGTTCGATAGTAGCTGTAGTTGGATAATTCCTGTTCTGATGAGTTATTATTAAGTTTTACCTGAGGCCAACCACTTAGTGTTGGTTGCTGCATAACAAGAGTTTGCCTCTAGTAAGTACTTTGGGACTCAGTAACATACCTTAATGAAATCTCAGGGGAGGAAAGACTGTATTTTGTCATGTTTTTTCTTAAAGAGTCATGTCTTTAGTGCACCTTGTTAAAAAAGTTCATGGATTAATCCACATGTCCATGTTTCAGACCAAAATTGCTTATTAAGAACCTAGTTTTTTGTGTCTCTAGGCTCATATTTCTAAGTGTAGGGTTTTGGTTCACAGATAATAAAATTAATTAAAAGATACAGGTTCTCATAGCTGATTCCTCTGTTTGAGCAACAAGCATTCGTCTGGATGCACACAGGACAGGGAGCTTTGTCCTGCATCAGTTCTGTGCTGGTCACCACTAGGATCTAACCAGGTAAATGCTTCATAGGATGCACAGATCTTGCTGTGAGAAGGGATGAAAATCAGCTCCTGAAAGCAGTAAGGGCTGAACAGAATCCAGCCTCCTTTTTTTTATTCTTTTGTTTGTTTCAAGAACTCCTTCCACTGAATTCACAGGAAAATGTTGGAGCTGGGTCCTCCTATCTTTGCTGAAAGAGCCAGGTATTCCCCTCTGCTGTGCATTCTACGATAACAAGGACGAAGCTCAGTGTCAAGTACACTGCACTGGACCCTGCCAAGCTTTCAACCAGTTCAATTAACTATATCAAATCAAACAATTTCTACTGGAGCACCAGAGGCACTTCTTTTTTAGTGAAGGCTATTCCCTCGGCAAACCCTGAGGAGCAGAGGGCAGCTGCTTTAGCACTTCAGCAGTTTAAAAAAAAGGCAAAAAAAAAGGCAACAAAA
Source organism: Pithys albifrons albifrons (assembly GCF_047495875.1). Taxonomy (NCBI): domain Eukaryota; kingdom Metazoa; phylum Chordata; class Aves; order Passeriformes; family Thamnophilidae; genus Pithys; species Pithys albifrons. The sequence goes on along the minus strand of NC_092461.1, from coordinate 42,217,289 downwards.
CAGCAGCTGTGGATTTTATTTTTTTTGTACTATAGGGGAGGTAGAGAAGGGAGAAATCCTTTCTCCCTGTCTCCTTGCTCTCTGCAAAAGGCTCAGCTGGCTGGGCTGGTATTTCCACAAACAGAATCATTTTCAAAGAGGGACATGACAAACGAGGCGCTGACAAGCCCATTAGCAGAGCGGGGAGGCCGGGGGTGAGGACGGCAGTGGTCACCGATGGATGGCAGGGGATGCAGGAACGCGGGGATCCCGCGGGATCGCTCCCGCAGCGCGGGCACGGCTCAGGCTGTAGCCGGTGCGCCGCCGCCCCCTGGGGGCAGAGCGCGGTACTGCAGCGGCGGGGCCGCCGGGTCCGCGCGCTGCGCAACCCACAGGGGAAACCCGCAGTGTTCCTGGGGGCATCCACAGCCCTTCCCAAACACCAGCCCGCAGCCACTCCAGTGCTGAGGCACTGCAGGACAGTCATGAAGCCTGCAGACGGCTGTTTGTCCAGCCACAGTGGAGAAGTTCGGGAGGGGTGAGCTGCAGGGGCTGAGCCCAACTCCTGCAGATCGTGCCCTGAGTCCCTGCAGAGGGTCTGGGGAGTGAAACCAGAACACAGCTGAGAATACAGGGCTGCAACAGATTGACTAACCCGTTTGTCAGACCTGGTGCAAGAGTGGAGTTGTTGTCTACATATATATTAAAAACAGAGACTATATGGAAGCTGGAACCACAGCGTTACTGGTCTGGGGATCAGGCAATGTCGAGACTCAGAGGCGAGAAAAGGACCACAACGTATTGCAGACTGACCAGATGAGAGAGATTAACTACCCATTTAGAATCACGGAATCATTAAGGTTGAAAAATATCTCCAAGATTGTTGAGTCCAATCTTTGACCAAACACCTCCATGTCAACTAAACCGTGGCACTAAGAGCCAGCCATATCCACTTGTTTATTGAACGTTTTCCAGGGATGGTGACTCCACCACCTCCCTGGGCAGCTCATCCCAATGCCTGACCACCCTTTCAGTGGAAAAGTTCTTCCTGATGTTCAGAACAGAAGTCAAACTTTTAGCTGTGGCCTCAGGAACGTTCAGATTTCAGGAGAGTTTTCTTTCCATGTTTCACCATGAGGTTGGCTGTGTTATTAGACTGAGGAACACTGCCAAATAATTACAAGATTACACTAAGACTAAATCCCCGTATCATGAATAGCACATGCTGGCAAGTAACAAGCTGAAATAAATAGAATCAGCTCTAGCTGCTCAATGGTATCTCAAACACACACCCACTAAGCAGGAAATTAATTCACTTTTTCAAAGTGAAGAACAGTAAGGTCTTCTAACAACTTCTCAACTTCATCCTAGTTTTTCTCACCTAAGTTTTTCTTACCTACAACTGAGCCATAAAATTGACTTTGCAGATGCACAGCAAAGGTGACAAATACTTCTTCTCAAACAATAGCACAAGTAACCTGAAAGGAGACCCTGCAGTATCTCCCATTTTGTCCTGGTTCCCACCAGAATGGGATCCAGAACTTCTGAAGTGCTGCAGGAAAACTTGACTTGATGGAAAATGAGAGCTCAGCAGTACTAACAATCAGTTTAACTGAGCTGGAAATATAAGTTCCAGACTCCACAGATACAGTAGAGTTTTTAAAGAGCAACACAGAATAACAGCCTAATGAGACTTCAGTCAGAGCACAACACTTGGAACCAACACAATTAATGCAAAAGCCTAAATACTCAATGGCCAGTACTAAACTAAGTATTGCATCCTTTGAGGAGGAAGACTTCAGACCATTATGCACCATACTGAAGTGGTTCATCAGTATTAATCAAGTGGGGAAATAAAGGAAAAAAAGAAGTGCCATCAGGGTTAGCAATGCTGCATTCTATGGCTTCAGGCTACTCTTGAAGGTCTTTGAAGTAACAACAGTGCTTGACCTTGCCTAGATTCTGGGTAAAGGGATCCCACAGCCCAGCAAATGATCAAGGAACATGGTAAAGTAATGATGGTAACAGTCAGTGATGGATCCAAAAATGTGTAGAAAAAGAATATCCTAAGAACTAAAAGGGTAGAGCTTTGATACTGACCAAAATGACAGAACTTGTAATCAAGTAATCAAGCCCCTTGCAAAGCAGCTAAGGAAAAAACAATTGATAGAAAGCATGCTTCGTCAAGATCATGCGAAGGGTCACAAAACAAAAGGTGGACAAAGGAAACGGGGTGAACATAGAAGGGGTGTTTTCATAATATCATCTCTTAGCTATATTAAGTCCATCAAATTCATCTTCTTGGAGGCATCCCTTGCCTCTTGACTGATTACTACAGCAACTTATTCTGTTATTCTTGGTTTTACAAATCTCACTTCAGCTGGATGCCTGAATCACCTAAGACAGACTGGTAAGCACCCAAAGGCTAAATCAGTAGCTTATAAGCTTTTTGGCTCTGTCAGTGGATCACAATCAGTGCTCAGTTCTTCTTGCACATATACTGTGTAGCCTTATCAGCAAACCAGGAAATATCACGAAGCTTTACAATTTGGATTGAGAATTCCTGAAATAGGCTTTGCTAAGACATTTGATACAGTTTTCCATATCTTACCCTAAGTCACATTTTCAGATCCCTTCTGAGTAAGAAACAGAAATTGATTTTGAAACTGGCTGCCATGGTGAGAGGTTCTGGCAGTGGATTTTACACGATATTGATGTGAATCAGCGTTCTATAGAGAACAGTGGATCAGGTTTACAAAGACTGTACAACCAAGATCTTTTCAAGGAGAATGGTAAAACATGATATGATCTGTAGTTATGAAAAAATTACTAAATAAAGAAAACAAGATTAAATTAAAAATGAAAAACCCTAATGTTAGAGGAAAGGAATAATCCAATTATCATTGCATGTATAATTATGAATCATTAATTCTCCAACAACTGACAGTACATGAGGAGTACTGAGGAGTAAGTAAACACTGCTTCAAATAAAGAGCGATGTATCTTTTTCTTCTGTCCCTTAAATACTCATACCCTATGAGTACAGAAGAACTTGTCTAAGCTAAGTTGACAGGAATTTTCAAATCTGAAGCTAAAGGACAGGAATTATATTTTTCAGTTCAAAGATGATTTGGATTCTGTGTTCTACATCAGGCAGGAGTTAACAGCTACAGCAAATCTGGCTACCATGGTTCTTACTGAATTCTTATATAGTGACAGAGGAAAGAAAAAGAAGCGGCTACAGTGCAATTCACTTCTGAGTACACTGTAGGGCAATTGTTTACTGAGACCATGAGAGACCTTCACAGATAGTTTCAAGTGGAGAGCACCTGCCATGGAAAGGCTACCAGACCCAAGAAATACTCAGTGTGACAGAAAACAGTGTAAAACATTCATCAGTTACTTGCACAGCAGATCTCACAGCTAATAATGGAGCAGGAGAGTGGAAACTTCATTCTGAATTTAGTATATATAGAATTTAATACATCATTGGCAAGCAAGATCAAAAATGCCTCCATCGCCTGTTATCAACTCCCCTTTCCTATCAAACAGAACAGTTGATATTATCACTTCTTTCACACAGGATTTTATGTAACAAATAATGGCATCAGACACTCCCCACTGGTTTGTGCACAGAGCAGAAAATAACTTCATTTCATTACTAATTGATAAACTAGGCAGATTATTTTTCACAGAAAAGGCAATTGATCAGAAAATAATCAAACTATGTTAATACTTAAGCTACAACTCTCATAAAGTGTTCCAGTGTCCCACTGTTCCCTTCTCAACTGCAGATGAGCCTTCCTGGTCATACCAAATCTCTCATGAGCCATTACAGTCCTGTCTCCTGTTGTGGAATTTGGCTATATATTGCATGAGCTACAATCTGACTGAAAAGCCAGACCCAGAAACCATTTCTAAGACATGAGAGATTACTCTCACACAAAATTTTCTGTATCAGTAGGAGGCTGAATAATGAAAAGAAGATTTCCACTTTTCAAACTTCTTTCAATTCTACACTATATAAACACAGTTACATTAATAAATTTCTGATACTCTTTTCCATGCAAAAAGAACAGTTGCTACATATTATGCAAACAGGAGCCTTATCCCAATTCCCATCATTCTTTGATGTGTTCCACATGTCAAAAATTTCAGAGGAGGCAAGTATGAAATGGGGAAAACTCTTTAGTACCTCACATTTTCCACCACGAGCATCACAACTCCACAAAGAATGCCGCAAATAGGTCTGACCTTGTCCAGGCAGCAGAATAAAAGCTCTCTCCAGGGTGAAGCAGTGATTTTATTTTATTTTTCAAACTGCAGATGGATTGATCTGACAGCCCACCAACCTATTAAGGTCTATTAAGAGCTCCCAGAAAGAGCATGGAAAACTGGCATAAGTAAGGACTGAGGGTAAGGCTGGCTTAAGCTTTGCACCACAGAGAGGGAAGGGCTTCACAGAGATGGCTGGAGATGGAAGTTCTTTCTGCTATCCACTACTAGACAAACACAGAAGACAACTGTTGTGCTGAAGAGCACTGTCACATGCAAAACAAGAAAAATAAATATTTTATTGGAAATAGCCTCTATTTGGACACAACGAAGGTGTTTTCTGAGGTACATGACAGTGCTAGAAGAATGTTCTTTCTTTCTACAGGTTTGAGACTAATAAAAGAAAAACATGGCAAGCAAAACTTTAACAATACTTTAAAGGAGGCTTAAATATTTCCTAGAACAGCTTGACCTGACCCAGGACCTTCTGTCCTTGGTACCAGTCCTACACTTCACCCTAAAGACTCCTCTACTGATAACAACCTAGAGGGTAGGTTGTGACCAGTTTCTAGGGGACAGCAAAACAATGTCCAATAAAGGTGCCAGTTTGTGTAGTCTTCTACACTGTAACTACAGTCAGAATTGTGAGAAGACTCTTGAGGGATAGGTGTCAGGTAACAGACTGGGGACACCTACAGAGGCCACTTTACAGAAGACCTCATTTTGCTTCTTGCATCAGGCCTCACATTAGGTGTGCTACATCACTGGCACAGGAGATAATTTGGGTCAGTGTGATACTCATCAATAATGGAAGGATCAAAGATAATGTTGGAATCACTTCCAGGAGAAGGATCAGAAAATGAGCAGAAATTGTTCCAAATGAAACAGACCTGCTAACAGGAAGACTCAGCTGACTCAACATCTTTTGTACACATATCACAACACATTTAACAACACTGCTATCTTTATCTGTGTTGTATAATCGTAAAAAATATGGCAAAGGATGAACATGATCAGGAGGTCACAATGGGGTGAATAAACCCACCTGGTTTTGGTCACCCTTCCTGTCCCAGAGCTAGGAATGAAACCCAAGTCTCCTGTGCTCCACTGCACACCCTTCATCCCCAAGTCACTGCACTGGTTGCACCACAAAACTCAGATGAGTTTCATGAAATGAAGGGCAGAATTAAATTATTTATGTTCTGAAGATTGGAAAGATTATCGAGCAACGCTTTGATGAAAAAAACCCCAGACTTTCTCTGTATGGAGAGAGTAGCTTAGACCCTGAGGATTCAGTGAGCTCCCAAAGAATACCAGTGTAACCTGAAACAAAGCCAAGATGTCTCCAAATTCCAGTGTAGTACCTTAAACCACAAGACCATCCCTTCACCAACATGCTTAGCAACTTGAGCATTTCATCTGATATGATAAATTCCAGCATCTATGAAGATATTACTGTAGTGAAAAAAAATAATCAATTCAGATTTTAAAAGTATTCATAAATACATGTCAATAAAGCTGATTTAATTCAAGCATCTTTAGAGGTTATAGGATTAGCCCGATTTTGAGCCTATTTGCAGCAGGTTCCCAGTAGCAGTTCATATTTCATTTTCTGTGGTGCCATTTGGTACTTAATGAATATTCAAAAGTTCTGGTCCCTGCTAAAACTAAAATGAGGTTGAGTCCTGTTCCTTTCCTCCTTAAAATTTTAATTTAAAAAGGCTTCAGTCCTTTCAAGTACCTCCTATCAAATTCTTTCAATTGGACCAAGGTACCTCTTGGGTATTACTTTGACAGAATGAGGTTTGTTTAATGATCGTAGCATTAAAACCTCATGCTCTGAAGACATGCATTAGCACAATGCGGAACATGGCACAAAAACAAAAGGTGAACCAGGGTTTTCTTCATTCCTTCCTTCCTTCCTTCCTTCCAACAAATACACATCCATAAGCCATTGCTTACATTTCATCTTTCTTACTTTTTCAATGGACCGTTTGCCCCCAAATGGTTATTCCTTAGTCACTCTATGCCCAGTCTTGTTTCTGTTAATGCTATGACCTTGCAAAAATCTTCATTTGTTTCAATGGTACAGGACAAGACCATAAAAGAACAGCTCGTATCTCTACAACTCCCCAGTCATTTAAAAGTATTGCTGCCTGGCAAATTCAAAGCCACAAATGCACACAAAGCAAGCTCCATTTCTCAGGTTTATCCCCTGGAATATATCAGTATAAAATTAGTGTGTGAAAAACTGGCAAATCAGTGCAATTTTTTATGTCTCCTCCATCTGGTGTAAACACCAATACCAGTTGTAGAGCTTCCAGTGACATGGCCCTACCATGACATTGCCTTCTTGGTTGCACAGGCTACTGTCATCTTCATTCCTCCTTTCAGTCTTATTTTTCCCATCACTATTAATTCCTAACAGACACCCTTAGATCTCACTCAGCATAACTCCTTCAAATTCTTTTGGTTCTCACTCTGTGTCCAACACCATGAAAAATCCTTCTGACCTGTTGCTGAATAAGTCAACCAAATGTTTCGCTCCCTGAACCCAAGGATGTTACCTATTAAAAAAAATCCCAATTTCTTATTAGACATTTTCATATTTAATTCTCCCTAACTGGCTGCAAGAAGCATTTCACTGGTTCTAGAGTACTCAGTAAGTACTCAGCAAATCATAGGACCACAGAAGAATTTAGATGGGAAGGGACCCCAGCAAGTTTTTGGCCCAAACTTCTGCTTAAAACAAGAACATCTATGAGATTGGATCAGGTTTTGCAAGGTTTTATTTAGCTAGGGCTTGAAGTTTTCCCAGGGCAGAAACTGAGCAACCTGTTCCAATGCTTCATTGTCTACATGGGGAAAAAGTTTCTCCTTATGTTCAGCCTCAGACTCTTGTTTCAGCTAAAGTCTGGTGTCTCTTATACATCACTGCCAAGGGTCAGGTTCCATCTTTTTGACAACCTTCTTCTGCATACCAGGGGCTGCTGCTAGTCACCCCATTCCACTCCACCCTGGCAAGCTGCCTTTTCCCCAGACTGAAGAAGCCCAGCTCCCTCCAGCCACTGGTCACAGGGCAAGTGCTCCAGGCCTGAGCATCTTGGTGGCCCTCCCCTTAACTTGCACTGGAGGTCTAAAAAGTGCAGAGTAAAAGGAATAATGACAATCCTCATCAGGTTACTATGGTCCTGTTAGTAGTGCCCATCACTCTGTTAGCATTCTTTGCTGCCAAGGCACAATGCTGGTTCATTTCATCTTCTTGACTATCAGGACCACAGGTCCTCTTCACCAAAGCCGCTTCCCAGCCAGTCAGCCCCACACTGGGTGGGGTGCAAGAGGCTCTGCCTTCCCAGCTGCAGAACTTTTAATTGTCCTTGTTCAATTTCATAAGGTTCCTATTGACACATTCCTCCAAGCCTGCATCTGGTCCCTAGGCCCAGATACTTATGGATGGGCCCAACTCTTGAGTCTACAGACTGTTACCTCCGATTTTCTGTCACCTGCAAATCAGATGAGAGGACACTCTGTCCCATGACACCCTCAAGATCACTGTTGATATGAAGATTTTTTTCTTACTAGGTAAGTTTCCAGATGAAGCATTTTTTATACACCTGCAGCTGGCTCTTTGTCAGAAATAAAAGGTATAAAATCTGTGGAAGGAAAGGTCATTTTGGGTTGCATTTTTGTCCCCAAATAAATAAACTGTAATCAGCAACTAACAATCTCAAAGAAATGCCACACTTTCCAACACCTATGGTTAACAATTGTTAGATACGTTTGCTCAAGATTATTTTCCTGGCTTATGATCATGCCTTAGATTTTATCTTCAAAAATAAAGTTTAAGTATCTTTTCATGTCATTTTCTTCAAGTTCTTTTCCATCATATTTTTTCATATCAAAATAGCCTGTAAATTCATATTAATTCCTGAGAAATTTTCAAAAATCACATCAGTTTTCCATAGCCATGTCTGGGAACAGTTACACTACCTTGGCTTCATCTTCATATTAATTTCCGTACTCCTTTCTGAACCACAAACACATTGTTTTATCCCTTTATTAGAATTCAAATAATCAGAGTTATGGGGACAAACAGCACTGGAAATATCCTCCCAAGTTAAAGATTTCACTCATAATACTATTACAGTATACTTTCATAAAATCCGTACAAACAGTGATTGTATTTCTTCTTTGGTAGTTGCTGAATTGAAGTTATTTTCTTTCCTGCAGATTTACTTTCTAACACTTCTACCAATATTTTCCTTATACCTCTTTTGTGTAAATTAAGAAAAATTGATCTCTATTCTACTTTTTCACAAAGGTCTATAAAGTTCAAAGTTTTGCACATCTGCAAGGAAACTATAAGGTTTCCATCTGTGTTTCTGTTGAAATGAAAACAATTTTGTCCTTAATTCTAGAAACAGACAATATGATAGTAAAACAGTATTAGAAAATATTTCAAAATAGCTTCAGTTTCTTCTGGTCGTGCTCTGGATGCAGTCAGCTCTGTACACATGGGTGGAGACACAGACTGCATTCCTACAGACTGCATTCAGCAGATGGTGACTGAGAGGAAATGGGCACAAATGGTTATGTACCAAACCTCAACACTTACCAAACCAGCACAAACCAGCTTTCACATGTAGGTGTGTATAGGTACTCATGGCTACAGAGTAAACAAATATTGGTAGTTCAGTTTGCCATGCTAGCAATCATTCATGTATTATCAGAAAGAAAACAGCAACAGGAATCAAGGTAAAACTGGAAACACCGCAAGTGCATATATACAGACACTGACTGAAACACACATTAGTTAACAATGTATTGTTGTTAAGACTGAGACGTGTAAGTGAAACTCAAATCTCTGCTTAACATTAAATGCCTGAATTCCAGTTCCCAGTTTCATATACCAAAACTTCAGAGAACAAATTAGTGTTCCAAATTAAACTTTTTACAGATTAATTACTGCCTGGTATGTAAGTCCTATTTAACTCCCAAGTTATATTTGCTAAACTGATGTCAGTTCAAAGTAGTCAGCCAAAAAGACAACTACAGCAAACTGAGTAGGAGCTGACAAGTCAAGCAGATCAATAAAATCAATATCAACTTCTAAAGAAAATAGGAAAATAAAATACAATTATGCTTTTAATATATTCTTTTAAGAAAAGACACCAAGTTTGGAAGGTTTGAAGATCCTGCATATATCTAGGGACAAACCATGACAGAAGAAAGAATTATTTTTCAGACTAGACAAGGAAAGTATGTGCAACTGGGAAGCACCTTATTCAGTGAAGGAAAGGCAGCAGGAAAGAATAGTTGGTTGTACTCCAACCACATTTGAGACAGAAAGCAGTTTCATTTGCTGGAAATAGTAGTTTAGATTGATACTAAGAAGTACCAACTTTAAAGATCATAAAATACGAAGACAAAACACTAAAAAAGAGATGCAGAAATTTTCTCCACTGCAAATTTTCCAGAACAAAGTTAGCCAAACACCTGCCAGAAATGAACTTGCTGTATTGATCCTGCTCCAGGCCTAGGGAGGGGCTCAGTTGGGCTTGCTTCCCATCCTATGCATTAAGGACTCTAATGTTCAGGTTTTTTTTTAAAAAGAGGGAGAGGACACAAAAAAGAGTAGGAACTCAAGGTGAAACACCTCAATGAAAAAGAACATTTACATAAATGACATTTTTTCTCAGGATGTTTCTTAATTATTTTGGGTTTGGGGTTTTTACTTATTTGGAATGAACAAGGTGGGACCTTTACCTATATAAAGACTGGCCTCTTTCCTTGTTTCATTGACCCTGAATAATCCGAAATTTATATTTTAGAGAGATGGGGAAATCACTTACCACATCCTAGGAAAGCTGGAACATTCTCTCTGCCCTAAACTTTGCAGCACTTTAGTCATATAATCAACAAAAAGCCCTCAGTGCACAGTCACAATCTATTACCAGCAAAATAAAACAATTTGACACATTTTAAATAAGTAAAATATTTCTGATAGTGCATACTTTACCAGTTATGTCATGCTGTTTGAATGACTCACTGTAGATTTGATACTGATTAGGGCAATGTTTCTTCAGCCATTTGCAGACATCCTGCTGGGTCCATAGCGCCACAGGCTTGGTCAGCTTCACAGTCCCAGACTAGAAACACAGAATGAAGAACAGAAATGATGTTTAGTCCACCCATAAGTTTCAGAAATATTTATCTGTGACACCCATATAGGATATTAAAATAATAAATGAAGATAGGAGCTGCCCTGACTGGCAGATATCCAATAATCCCCAGCACGTTACACAAGACCCAGTTATTCAAATACATCACACAGAAATTGCACACAGTGAAAGGTTTTTAACATTACTATGCATTGCATGTATGTTTCTTGCATCACAGAAACATTTTGCACCATTTCTTACTTGAAACACAGTTTAAAGAGTGACCAACGGATGACAGTCAAAGGGCAACAGAGGCACACTTAGAATCCTTCAAACTCACAAGGGATATGTCCATTTGTGTCCCAGTCTGGATTTAACCATGGAAGCCCAGAAATATCCTCAGGCCAGACATGGGCCTTAGCTACAATAAGGAAAGATCTTGCAACAAAGTTCTTTAATGGAGACGAGCCTAAAGACTAGTTCTGCCTGGGAAAAGGAGACTACACACCAACAGAGTGTAGGGCTGGGGATATTGGTTCATACCAAGCATTTCAGATGACATAGGTTCTAATTTGAGTGATTTTTACAAGCAGCTATAGTTTTTAGGCTTCCTTTTTACTTTTAACCCTCCTACAATCACTTTTATATGAAACAAGTAGGACTCCTACTTAAACCAGTTGCTCCTTTGTAATAAATAACAATTTAAAAAGGAACACTGTTCAATACATTCTTGAAAATTCAGTTTTATAATACACTGTTTATACATAAATTGATTGCATTATTATATGTACAAAGTCACAATTCATTTTATCAAACAATTCCCCCTTGCACACTGACTTTTTTTAACCATACAAGAATGCTGAGTTCTAAGCAACCTGAACTGCTGGGACTTAAAACCTCTTGTCAAAGCCAGCAAAACAACCTAAAAAGAAAATAGATTCAAAGTGATTTACTTTTTTTTTTTTTGCAACACAGTCTGCCTAGGAGACTAAGAAAATCTTAAACAGATGGGTGGTTATTACCAATAAATGTGTAACATTGGACACTGCTGATCTAAGTGGGTGTGAACACCAATGTATTCCTTCACTTCATTATTTTGTCAAGCAACTGCATCCAGGGAATAAAATCATGGTGTCTCTGTTTCTATTCTATGCATGCAGAATACTGTCCTCCAGCTCTCTGGTGATGTAGAAGTTCAAGAGAAGTTTTTCTGCATAAATTTGAGGTGAAAAGGAATGTCATCTCAACCCATCTTCTCCATTAGGACTCATGGCAGATTCCTTCAATATTGACAGCCAGGGTTTATTCCAGCATTTGCACAGATGTACTCTGTCAGACAAACCTTTTCAAAGTTGCTTTGAAATTTTGCATTACAAGAAGCCCTAAGGACCAAAGCAGTTTTAAGCCAGTACTTTGCATGTCCTATTAAGTCCATAAAGTACATCATGCAAAGATACTAAATTAGGGAGAGGGAATATGGCAGACCTAAAAATCCAGCAGGCAAATGTGTCTTAAAATTTCTCATGCACAGTTGTCCCTATCTCTTTTTTATTGCCCATGTATAAGTTAGATAACTAGCAGAAAAATTATAGTTGAATATATAACAATGCACATCCCCTAGCTCTGCCTTCTTTGATTTGAAGACAAATACACTCATCGGAAACACTGATAGGCATCATTCACATTTAAAGGTATCACAATAATGCAGAAAACACCCCAAATCATCATTCTCATCTTGTGTTGCCACCCACCAACATTACAGCAGGCAGAAGTTTGACTGACAGAGAAAAAGAAACTTCCAGAGGCATTGAAGATGCACTATAAGCAGGACAGTCCTTGCTCTACCTCTGTCCTTTCTGAGAAGCTCATCAGTCTTCTACGCATACAGGAACCTGCATAGGTCTGGACAAGGGGCAACCTCTGTAGGGAGAGCAAGTGCCCTGTAACTCCAAGCTCCTCATGCCACTCAGAAGATCAAAGGCTCCTCTTTGAACTTCTCTGGCCTACTTGTTACTGCTGTTTGAGTCAAAGAAGAAACTGAATTTCAACGAAGAGCCCAATCTTATGGTATCAGTTAGCTGGGTTTTATGACATATAAATGTGTGTTGTTCACAATTACATCGAAGAAATAAACAAGTGAAAATAGCCACATAACACAATCTCTCTGATTCCACAGAAAGCCCTGAACAACAGGGTCAAGACTTCAACGTCTATCTATATTTGAGTTACTGCTTAAATTTAAGGATATTTCTTGAGCATTGGAATTTTTGAAGACTAGAGAAAAGTCTCTCAGCCCTTGAAAAATAAATTCTTCATGGGTTTTCCTTGTACATCATAGAAATACTTAAAAGACAAATATTTGTATACAAATATGTATAACTAGCTATAGATTTACAAGCTATTTATTCCTCGCTGAAAGTACACAAGCAGTGCCAATGTTTGTTTTAACTGAGAGGCTGTTCTTTTCAGTTCAGCAACTACTGTCCTCTTAAAAGGTTTAAGCACCATCATGTTAAATAGCTGAAGAACAAGTTTATCAACAACTACAGCACAAATTTAACACATCCCTCTGTGCCTATGTAACTCAAAGATGTTTTCAAATGTAGCTTTTATGCCGTGCAATACACAGATCACTGCACTGCAAACATACACACTGATTTCTTACTGTCCGCTGTTCAGAATCATTACAGAAACATGTTGCACTTAAGCTTATAAATGCATCCAAAGAGTACATTTTTACACTGACACCATCAAATATTAGGTTTAATTTTCTCATTCATAAGGACTTAATGAGCTAGAGGAATACAGGGGTTTTAAAGCAATGGTTCTAAAAAGTCTATTGTAGTCACTTTCATTTTTGGAACAGCTTACACAAAATAATTTTCCAGCAGATGCTCTAAATGAAAAACTATTAAAAATATGCTTCCCTCACACAAAATTAATTTCTTATTTCTTCCTTATTCTAGAGCTAGATCCTATACAAAAAATGCCAGCAAACCAAGGAAAATTACCTTTACCATAAACAAACCTAATAAATCAGTCCTCTGCCATTAACTCCATATAAACTACCTAGACAGGTGGAAACCACACTATGTTTTACTTTATGCTTATCAGCTCAGTCAAACAACTGATCCAAACTGACTAAAATAAAAAGTACATTAAAAAATTATCTTTGGTCTGGCCTTGCCTTCCATTTTCCTGGCATAAACTCATCACAGGATCACCTTTGCTGGCAACGTTTTAAGAGTTTTAATCCCACCAAACACTATGTCAGCTCATGTGCCAGATATAGACCTAATAAGTCTTTAGTATTATGATATTTTCTTGTATATTTGAAGGAAATCCTGCTCCTTCTGGACTTTGTGACAAACTCTTTCTTGCTCAACCCCAGTTTTTGCTGAATGAATCTCAAAGTATGAAAATGATTCCCAAGAAGAAGAAACCAGTGCATTTACTACATGACAAAATTCCATACTCTCTTTGTTCCACGGCATAGGGAAGACAGTATTTTAAATCACCAATCCAAGAATAAATAAATAAATAAAAATTACAGCTTGTGCATTATTAGAGAGTGTATTTCAGTGTTCAGAATAGTATTAGCAACTAAGCTCTGCTCTTCCTAAGCAATGACATACAGGTTATCTCGTCAGCCTTTTAGGTGCAGTTTACCAAACCTGCCAGTTCTGAAGGTCAATTTATTCACTAGAATTTCTTTGTCTTTATTTATCATATTACTCCATCAAGAAAGAAGGGCTTCTGTATTTTTGAGTGACGAAAGATTCAATCTCATTATTAAAACTATGTTACATACCATGAGACAAGTTATTTAGAAGAGCGTCTCCAACCTTAACATATTGTGTATTTACAAAACTGCTCAGATTACAAAATCAAGGGATTGTGGAGATCAGAGCCCTCAGCCAAACAGTGCTGCAGGTCTGCTGGAAGGAGGCTGCCTCACACTATTTGTACCATCCAATATGCCAGCACACTGATCCTGACATATAAACAAAGTCAATGCGCATTTGCATTCAAATTTACCCAAAGTCAGACACTACAGTTTTTGCATGAAACAGATAGATAAAAGAGGCACTGCTGAAAGTATTAAGGCAGATTTTGCTCCAAGATACATCTTGGGAGACTCAGCTCTGGAGTTTCCAGTTTAACTAGAAAAAGACAAAGCAGAACCAATTTTATTACAGTGTTGATCAAAGGATTGTCATAGTTTAAGCCCAGACAGCAAGTAAATACCACACAGCTGCTCATTCTCCCTCACACACTGGGATGGGGAGGAGCATTAGGAAAATACAGTTAAACTCCTGAGTTAAGAACAGTTTAATAAGTGAAACAAAGTAAAATATAATAATACTAATGATAATGGTATCAATGAAAATAGTAACAAGTAAAAGGAAGAGGAGAAAGAGAGAGAAACAACCCCCTATTAAAACAAGTGATGACCAATACAATTGCTCACCACTTGCTCACCAATGACCATCCCATCCCCAAGCAGAGATCAGCCCCTTCCAGACAACACCCATCCCAGTTTTCATACTGAGCATGACATCCCACAGTATGGACCATCCCTTTGGCCAGTTCAGGGCAGTGCTCCTGGCTATGCTCCCTCCAAGCTTCTGGTGCAGCTCCTCAGGGACAGAGAATGAGACAATTAAAAGTCCTTAATTGATTTCGGGTAAGCACAGCTTAGCAACAACCAAAACATCAGTTTGTGACCAGCATTATTCTCATACTGAATCCAAATCCCAGCACTGTACCAGCTGCTGAGAAGAAAGCTAAGTCTACTCCAGACAAAATCAGGACAGGACACAAGCAAGGCAAGGCTGCAAGGAAAAGCACCATCAAATATTTACTAGACCAATAGTGTGGGTTCTGCCAGCTGTGTTTCAGACACAGAGATCTTCATAGGAGTAGACGTGGGTACAGCTGCTCAATGTTGAACTGGGATGTTAACCCAGTCAGGCACTTCGAGGGAAAAGGGGGCTGAGAGCTGTGAAGGGAGGTGTGAGGAGAGCAAGGGAAAGAAGTAGAAAGGTTGTTACCACCTAGCAGGGACAGAGAGAACAAGATGTCACCCTGAGAATAATACAGAGTCAGCTGGGGCAGGAAACATTAAAATGCCTCAGAAAACCACTGATGTGTCTGTGACCAGAGCAAGAGACTGGAAGGAAAGAAATAGGATTGTTTCATCCATGAAGTTGAGAAGGAAATATTTGTTAAATCAAAAAGTAATTTCTGTAAGCAAACTAAAAAGGGCCAATGATATATTTAAAAATTAGAAAAATAAAAATTTATGTGTATCCAGTATAGATACATAAACTACACAGTTCCAAGAGCCACGTAAGTTATTATCAAATCTTTCAGGCTGCTCTGGAAGCAAGACTAACAGCATCAACTTCATCATTTTATGACAAGAGCAGCTGGAACAGCAATGCTAAGAATTTCAAAAGCATGATTTTTTAAAAACATGCTTGGGTTACATTTCTTAAGCTGAGAAATTAAGAATCTTTTTCATATATTCCAAGTTACTTCTCCAACATTAAACTGATTATACAGAATTCAGAATCAACACTCAGTGTCTGCTTTAAATAAAACCTACAGATACTTGGGAGACCTAACAAAACTCTCAAACTGTGCTGGAAGTGTGGCCACTAGCATCTTGCATTGCCTGAGTTGCAAGCTTGTGTCTCACATTTGCAATCCAAACACTTGTTCCATGTGTCAAGATGCAAAATGCAACTTTTTATCCCAATCTGCTACCTCCTGAGCGTGGCAGAGTCAAAGCATGACACCATGAGCAAGCCTTGGAGGCTGTGCAGCTCCAGGGCACCCACATCTATGAGGACAGCCTGATGCTCAGAGCATGCCACCAGAACTGCTGCGAGAGCAGCACAGCCCAGATCTCAGCCCTCCCCTCCTCACTCCCACCTGTGCTGTCCTATACACGGATCACTCTGCTGGCACATCGTGCTGCCTCACAGCAGGATCCCACAAAAGACAAGACCAAGTGCACACAATAGGGTACTGTTTTTCACCACTGGTCAGCAGAAGGATTGGAGTTGTTATGCCTTCTGGTTTACCTAAATCCACATACTCAGAATACATTGGGATTTTAGGAGAAGCAACTCAGTGCAGCCAACTTGCTGTCTCTGGCAGGAGCACAAATTAAGTCCAGAAAAGGTATCTGAGGACCCAGGAGAACCATATCCTCAATGACTAAGTTAGTTCAAACACCTCTGAAGTCCAGGGAGAGACACAGACTGGACCCACAGAGATATCACTGCCCACTCAATATAGCCACTGCACAGATGGGGACAGACTTCTGAGACTAGGGGGGAAAGAAGAGAGTTAGAGAAAGAGATGAGGACAGCTGAGCAAGACCACCTCAGGGCTCTAAGCTGGTGAACAGGGCCAGGTCAGACCTCTCCAGGAAGGACCATGTAGGGGAAAGACTGGAGACAGGCAGGGAAGTCATGGAAGCTACAAAAGAAGTGGAAAAAGTCCTGTAAAGTAGATTTTCTATTCCCGTGCTTCTACTTTCTGAAATGATGCTTCTACAAGGGCCTCCCTTCAAGGGTACCAGCAGTGATCCACAGCCTCCCACTCTCCACCTTTTCACACTGCCAAGGCCCAGGTCAGTCAGTGGCTGCTCCTTGTTGCCTCCAGTGGACTGCTATAAATGGCTCTCCCAGCCAAGACAATGCTCTGCACAAACAGAACCTTCTACCCATATCAGTGTTGCCCCACTTGCTTAAGACTGATGAAGAAAGAGGGAAGTTTTACCAGGCTTTCAAGGAACTCCAGGATTGACCCAACCCAGTACCTTCTGTACCAGTGCCACAAAGAGGTGTACTACAAATAGACTGCAAGGGGACAATGCAGGGGAGGAGAAACAAATTATGAAATATAATGAGATGTATCTGAAAAGTAAGAGGTTGTTAGAGGGAGTTAACTCCATCTTAAGGCTGTCACGAGTATAATCAAAAACAGGATAAACTTGTCAAAAAAATATCACTGAGCATTGTCCCGATCAGGGTAAAGACAGTATCAAAACACCAAGAAAAAATAAGGTGCCATGTTTCCCATGAGTACTCTCTTTCAATGAGGTATCCCACACTGAAAGCAAGAATCATGATAGGCAGATGCCTGTGTTGATATAAATGGCAGTGGCACTATCAGCAAACTGTGGAGAACTGAAGTGTCAGAATGAGAAAGGAAAAGACAGAGCATTCCTCAGCATTGTCAAGAACCTTGCCTGACATCATTCTAATTGGTATCAAAAATCCTGAAAGCTACAACTGGAACAGACAGGCCAACAACAAAATCACAAATAGGGCCAGGAGCCTATTGACAGCCAAATCCAAATCAAAGAGTAATGTTTTAAACTTCACTTCATCTAAAAACCCCATATTTTTAATCCTGTCAAACTAGAGATCCATTTCACTCACCGCAAAAAATTCCTTCTAGTCCAAAAATTAAATATTTGCTTTGGGATATATGTCAAGAGAATGCAGAGAGGGAGAGTTGCTCTGTCAAGGTGAAGGTTCCTACTTCACAAGATATGTCAGTTGTTTGAAGCTTCTTGACTGATATAGCTCTGATTCCTCTTCTCTACCTGAGACAATTCAAACCTCTCCAAGTCTGGCTCACTATCTTATATCACAGATTACAGTTGTTACAAGTCACTACAAATCCTCCTGGTTTTACAAACACAAACTTTGTATCCTGCACAGATCTGCAGAACAGACAATTTCTGTTCACACAGCAGGTGCCTTGTGCAGCTATGAAGAGAAAAGGTTCCTTCTTGAACTCTTCTACACTGCTTCTTACCACTATTCAGGTAAAGAGGAAACCGAATGAATTTTAATTAACAGTTCTGGATTAATAGAAAATTACAAGTAATTGAGTACATTTTCCTACTAGCAAATGTTTTTTACTGCCCTTAACCATCCCCCTCAGCAAACATAAAAATTCAAGACATTTACCCCTGACATGGTACACATAACTTGCAGGTTAGCTCATCTTTTATCCTGTCTCAAGGACTAAGTACTACACCCACTAGGAAGAAGACATATGGCATGTCTTCACCACAGAATACTCTGTTCAGAGTGGTAGTAGCCACAAGAGACTGTCCCATCTTGGTGAAAGCTGTAAGTTCAAATCCATTCAGGTACATACAGGAAAGTAAACAGGAATATGTAATAATGGAGATGATGATGAAATGTAGCTCCCATTTCCTGGCAGTTTGTCCTGAACTCAAAAATACTGTCAGAGCAACTGAAATTCCAATTTTGAGGGAGTTCAGTATTTGTAAAAAATAGTTTTTCCCTGTCTAGATTAAAATAAAAATTAAAAAATAGCCCAAAACCTACCTGTAATATAAAACAATTACAAATGAGTCTCCATTCCCATTTTGTTTTTTTAACCAATCCTGGCACCTCTGCAAGTTACATCTCAGGCAGCTACATCTGCAATTAAACTAAACCAAGACCACTTATCTGGAAGTAGATTAAAATACATACAAAGCAGGTATGTAAGTAGGTACACCACTTTTCTTGGAATTTGTCACATACTTGTTTAAAGAAGGTCACATAGAAGGATTTATTACCTAAAATACAGCATGTAGCAGTAACAGACTCCAATAACCAAACCAGTCTGAAAAATGGTTTAATTTGCACAAAAATATAAAAAATACACTGAAATCTTGTCACTCTCTAATTACAGAAAAATAAACTGCTAAAAGAAGAGCTAAAAACTGAAAGATCTGAAGGACAGAACAAAGTTTTGATTTTACACTTGTAAATCCAATAAAAAGAGTTAAAGGAAATTGGTCAACCTGTATTTGTTTTGTGAATCATGAGACTCCATCTAACTCATAAGCATTACACATATTTGGTAATGTCTTATCTACAGCCCTTCAATCACTTTACTGGATTCTTTCTCGATTATCAATAGTTAGCAATAAGAAGCACAAAACCAGCTGCCCTGAAATGAGAAGAACTAGACAGGACCATGACAGTGTTAAATGCATATATTCACATTATCCATACTAACATGGATATAAACTGAAATGTGGCAATTAAAAATTATGATGTGTAGACTAATGGCAGAATTCTAAGGCTTATAAAAATTAATTTTCTTTACTCGGAATACTACAACAATACAAATAGGTTCCTATTTAAAGCTGGGGGCGAGGCAGAACAAGAGCTTGTAATATAGCTGTACCGTTTCAAGAGATTTCAGGTAACATTAGTAGCAACATAAATGTTTCTATGTTTCTAAACATTCAGGACAGTCTAATAAAAAGCCTGTTCAAATACAGGTTGAGCCTGACCTAAGAAACATGTACCCAACCGTGTCAGGAGGGGCTATGGGTTTTTTGGAGACAGGCTTTTTAAAGAAATAGACATCTATGGCATAATATGGCTTTTGCCACACCTTTCTCTTGCTATTAATGATACTGACAGATTTTTTTTATTCTTGGGATGTACTGATGGAGTTACTCTGATATAGGAAATCTGTCCAGCACAGACCACACCTCAATCCTTCCATTTCTAATGACAGTATTCTGTAGAAAAGACACTTTATACATCATAACTTAAGAGTTTGAGTACTACCTGTGTATTTTAATAGCTGATGTATGTCAGAGGTGAAAGGTACAAGAGGTGAAAGGTTTTTCACCTTAAAGACAGAAACAACAAAGCATTTCTATATGAGAAGAGCTATAAAAGAAGCTGTTACTTCTGTTATTAGCAAGTGGTGAGGTTAATTCCACTGTTAGCTCAACAACAGTACATTTGTAGAAGAACATCTAATATTGTGAGGGGATCTTAATCCCTATTAAGTAATGACAGGTTGCTTTCTTACAAGGTTTACTCCTTTGGAGTGAATCACATTTTTGGCACCTTTGTTTCCAGCAGACGTGCCAATTAAGAGGCTTGTACTGTAAGAAGCAGTATAACCTTTCCATGCCAACTTTCAGTCTTTGTGGATGGGCTCATTCATATGCAGAAGGCAAGTGCAGCAGCCAAAGCATTTTATACCTCAATGGCAATCTAGTTTTCTAGATATCTTTGCCAGTTGACTCTTAACTATATTCTCCTGAGCCAAATACATTTTGAGAACAACTTTATAGGCCAGACATGTACATGAGTTAGAAAAGGTCTCTGAGCCTCAGCTGACAGGTCAGCCTCTTGCTTCCCAGTAAGACATTGCTTCCACTTATAGCAAAAACAAGAGAAAAAAGGCAAATGTTGATAGAAGAGGCAGATTAGCCCAACCATCAGAATCATGCAATAGCACCACAATGCCTGTGTACAGAAGATCGCAACGTATCCCACAAATAAATATCTAGACAGCAGATCCATCACTTATTTTTCAAAACAAGCAAGGCACTTCTGACGTCAATGTAATTTCTTGCTAACTACTTTTGAGAAACTAGTCTTCGCTCCCTAATAAGAAAATCCCTGTATTCACTTATCATCCTTATGAAGTCCTGTATTCATAAAAAGAACTTAAGCACTACAATGTCCTTTTATCCCCTTTATTAGAGAAAGCCAAAAGCTTCAAACTGAGATCCATGAAGGCCATCCTCTCCTGGCTAGGAAGCAGCCTAAGCTAGCCAACAAGAGAGAGGGAGAAAAACTCACAGAGCAGAAGTCCTGTATTCACATCAAGGCCAGCCCAGGCCAGCAGGAGATATCTCTTCTCAGTCACAGGAAGGATCTCTTCTTGCAGTACCGCAAATAAACTCAAAAGCAAAAGATAGATCAGAAGCTTGTCCTTTAAAAGGAAACAGAAGGATGTGACAGCAGCACTGTCTCTGCTCAAAAACCTGAAGATCTGGAGCTCTAAAGCCCACACAGATGGCACTTGGGAGACCAAATTCAAGGGTAGGGGCAAGAGGGATGAGGGGGGGTGAAATATACCTCCTAGATCAGGCCGTTCATGGGAAAGTGGGACCTTCCCAGGAACATCCAGCAAGCACCACAGGGAGCCTAAGCAGGGCAGGAATGCCAGTGAAGATTTGCATCTTCAGTCCTACATATCATTAAAAAATACAGCCCAAAATGTCCCAGCAACATCCTCCTGTGACATGTGAGAATACAGAAATGTGGTGTTGAGGTTTTCAAGAAAAATATTATGCCCACCTGGCCTCAGTGTAAGGAACCTGGGTCATAAGATGAGTGTGAGAGAAGGGCTGAGGGAAGGCAAATTAAGCATACTGAGGAAAGATATTCATCTGCTGTAATGTGTTGAGTGCATACAATATATATGCTTTCTGGAGAGAGATCTGTGAACGGAAAACTAAATTAATGTGCTGGGAAGACAAACTGGCCCTGAATAAGAACTAGAAATATTTTAATTAGCTTTCAGTTCCCTTCTCTTTCCTGGACCATTTTCTTGCAGTTTAAGATTACATGAAAAATTCACGCTAATCCTTCAGTTTCTGTTTGCAGAAAGACCAGTAGCATCAGGCAGTGAACAGCAGGCAGTTCTCAAGATTCACTTCAGGGGCAAATTCGTCTCACAAGCCAAAATTTAACTCTTGGTTAAGTAGCTGATGTTCAGTAAGACCATGACATAAAAACAGAAGTAACTTTAAGCATCTCAAATTCCCCATTAGATCTTTCATGCTGTTCTGCTGCCCAGATCGGGGCTTTTCACTCAACAGCAGCCTTTGGCACATGGTATTTTTACACTATTAACATATTTAACTTCCTTTCCTTCAGAGATGGCATATTTTCTGAATGATAAAAATGCAGGCAGGTCCAATAACACTCCAATCACATTAATAAGGAAATCATTTTTATGCTGCTTTTTACATCCATCCAACTACTGATGAATAAATGACTTCAGGTAAAACTCAGAATTGCATTGATTCATTTAAGTCTTTCTGAGAAGCATTACATTTAGAAATAAGCTCATTCCTATCTATCCAGAAACAGCAGGTAAAACTACAAAGTCAATATGCAAAAGAAAAAAATCGCAAATGACTTGACAAATCTGCTTTGCAGTTTTATTTTAGACCACATTACTGCAGTGTTTCACAGGTCAGTAAAATGATACATTCTCAGTCTGCTATATATTCTCCAATCCACGGTGTCTGTTCAAGGTTTTTATGCTGGAAGCTTCTGAATTTGTACAAATTTAAAACAGTACACATACACCAGAAAAAGAAGTTGAAAAAATTCCAGGATGTAAAATGTTTTCAAAGGGACCTAGTCAACACTTTTTTCTTTTTTTTCTTTTTTTTTTTTTTTTTTGTTTGGCAGTTCCTCAAAAGCCTCCATTTTCTTATCTCCCTAACATTAGAATTCAGAGAAATGAACTGTTAAAGAATGTTACCAGACCTTTTACATGAAAACACAGCCAAACACTGGCAGCAAGAGTAATTATCTGATATAAAGAGCACCATCTACTGACAGGCAGCACTTTCACAGCCCTGGACAGTTTTGCAGAGTACTGCATGGGCCGTCCAGATAATCTAGTTTGTAAGGAAATCGGCTTTCCCTTAGAGATGTGCAGTACTTTTCACATTCTCACCTGCCCTGTCTCAGCTATGCCATTTGAGCTGCTCTCTTGCTCGTGGCTCACCAGACAGCCCAATGGCTCAAGATGCAGCAGCATAGTTCTAGCAGTCAGCCCTTCCACCTTCCCATTTCTCTCCCACTTCACTGTGTGACTGAAGCTGCCCATATGGAGCTGCTCACCCCTTGTATGGAGCTGCTGTACCACCACCTTGCAATTATTAATTAACATGGTTATTACCAGCTGAAGACATTTCCGAAACCTGCTTAGTCAACAAGGATTCTCCACTGAAGTCAAACGCTTTTGAACTGTCCCTAGATGAGAAGCAATCACCTCCTTCAAGTCTTACTTCATGTGATGAAATATTTTTCTATGTTCTCATGGACAAGATTAAATGGAGGCAGAGTTTTTTTCCTCACTTTTATCCTGCTGCTGTTTTATTTCTTTGAACACAGTACTATAACCTTTTATTATTTTACTACACAAAATTATTAGCAGGTGCACATAAGGCTGTTTCCTGACAGTCTAGAAAATACTACCAATATCCACAAATTCTCTTGGCTAGTATTAACAGAAATAACCTTTGTGAATGCTATATAACATCTTGATCACTTCTAAACCCAGACATAACACACAGTAGAGATGCACTAATCTACTCTGGCACATCATCTGAAAGTGCTTGCCAGCACTATCACAGTTTCTTACCTTGTAAATTTGTGCTGCGACACAGTAAGAGTTAATTTTTTTTTTATGTATATGCTTCAAAATAATAAAAAGAGTAAATCAGAATAACTTTTCTAACAAATTGGTCAAAATTTACTGGTCTTAAAGGTTTCCACTAACAATTATAAAAACTGTGTGTGATGATTACTCTCAAAAGTGAAAGTAGAGAAGAAACATCCATGTATGATTTTTCCTTTGTGTTGCTTCATTGATTAAATATCAGTAACACACCTAAAGCTCACCCACTTCCATTTTTATATTTCATGGTGATTTCAAAGGTCAGTGAAACGCAATTTACTGTTCCTACACAGTAATCCTTGTCAATCTATTTAGACCAGGATTAAAAGAAAAACAGCTCATGAAGCTTTGCTAAGGGAGAGGTTGCAGTCAATCTGTTTATACATGTGGCAGATTAATACCCACTAATAAAATTATGACAGGAACTTTCTCTTAGGTAGGAAAGTTTCACGTTCTGCCTTGTTTCATAGTCCTACTTGCTTATGTCAGCACAGCAGTTTTATACTTCTGGTGTATTTGCATGCAGCAGCAACAATTTTCTGTTATCTCCTTCTCAATTTTAAGATTTATAAATACAGTGGGATATTCAGACTCGTCCTGGAAATTATTCTTCCTTTGCACCGTATTTTATCCTCTGCAGTCAAATTCTCTTTTGCTGCACATTCTCTGTTACCTTGTCCAATCTCCATCACTCACCCACTATCCCTGCAGGCAGCCTACGCTTTCCTTGGCTTTTTCTTTTGATACTTTGAGCTCAATCATATATTGAAGGCTATGAGATGGATGATTTCACTGCTCCCCATTATACTATTCACATAATTGTAGCACTGGACACAGAGGGCTGCCACATTTCTCTGAACAAAAAATTGTTCATAACATTTCACTGTAAGATCATCCAATTCTCATCTCTTATGCATTAGGACAAACCAAAGCATTTGGTAAAGCTTGGTTATTTATGTTACTACTCTCAGATTGATATCCCCTCTTCCTCCTCCTAATCTGATTCAGTTTCCCTTTAGCTCTATTTAGACTGCACTTCCACAGAGTTTCCTCTCAGCAGCAAAGCAATACTCTCCTGAACTACTGCCAGCATGGCAAAGTGATTAAAATAAGCCAAATTAACATGGAAACATTGCCAAAGGGGACAGTTCTCAGTGGTTGCTTTTGACCAACTAGTACAGAGTACTCTATTGCTAACAAAAGCCAGAGTGAAATAATTCAGGTGGATGATAAATTGATCAAGTCAGAGCTGAGCTGTCAACTCAATAAAATGAGAGCAGGTGGGGCTGGGGACTGAAGTGTGCTACATCATTAAATGGGGTGCTCCATCATCAGCTCAGTTTCACTAGGAAACCTTTCCACTGCATCCTGTTTCCTCTCCAGACTTCTAGAAGTCTTTGTAAGATCCTGAAGGGAACCAGGTTTCTTTAAAAAAAAAAAAAAAGAGGCGGGCGGGGGGGGGAATGGGGATACAACAGCACATGACCATGCACAAATCCAGAACAAAAACCTAACCATGGGAGAGGTATAGGAGATGATGATAAACATGCACAAAAGGGTTAAAGAAGAATTTCATTAACAATGATCCACCAGTTTTATTTGTCATCACTTTGTCACATATAGAGAAGCTAACTTAACTTTCAAGTTCAATTTCATCTGTTCAGTTTGTGTTTTTAGAATTACTTGCATTTTGTACAAAGTATTTCAGAACTCAGGAATAGCATGCATTCTTGGTGTGAGCTTTTCCCCCCCAGATGTCAGCCCTGCTCATGTAGCCTAACTATGCTTTACAGTATTCTTTTTGGAATCAAAAGTTAAGACAACTTCCTTTCTAGTTATACTTCTTTATGGTTTATATCAGCATTTTTGTGTCCTTTGGAACCTGGAAACCAGGGCAGGACAGAAAAGGTCATTAGGGAAAAAACCCCAAAATAAACAAAAACTCAATTAAAACCAAACAAAAAGGTAGTATGTAATACTGTTTTCCTCCCAGCAAAAGGCAGAAGGCACAGTATGTACAATGGATCCACGTAACTAATTGAATTTCATCTAAATCTAACAGTTTAATCAACATGCTGTGTACCTACCTGATCTGAGCAATTCATTTGGCACTGTTCTTTCTTTCTCCTCTTCAAAAATACTCTTTAAAAATTAAGCCTTTCTAATAATTCGGTATTTCAATAATTATTTCAACAGAGAGTAACAGAACATGAAACAACAAAAGAACATGGAAAACAAAGTAGATAATTATTCAGGTAAAAACTTTTCCAAAATAATCTGCTACCAGTTAGTATGGACAATTAACTACAGCTTGCAGGCAACAAAGTAGCCTTCCCTGTAGAGAAAGAAAACCATGGTGACAGTTTAATAAGCATGAACCTTAACAAGCACTTCAGATTCTTCTTCTGCAGACAACAATAAAGGTTCAGGAAAGCTTAGTACAGGAAATAACAATCTCAGTTGTCCTCATCAACTTCACATATCACTACCTAATGCTGAAATGTTGACAATTAAGCTGTTTGGTTTTTAGAACAAACCTGAAAAAAAAGGCAAAAAGCTGACTTACTAAAGGATAAGTAAGTTTGAGACAGTCTTATATCTAAATGAGAACATACTATTGTGATATTCTTTATCTCCAGAAAAAGTTTTTCTATCAGTAAGAATATTGATTATTTAAAAGTACATCTTCAAACCTACACACAAGCTTTATTTAGCTAAAAGACTGTATTTTCAGCATAGGTGTATTGAAGTTCAGCCACATCTGCCCTTTAATAATGAAAACACATTCACAAAATCTTCTGCAATCTGAAGTGTACTGCTCAGATTGAAAGCAATCAGCCTTGAATGAAAAATGAATTAATAGCAGTTCTAAAACCATTAGGTACAGACTCTATTGTCTTGCTTTTCTTTAAAGAAAGGAAAAAAAGGCCAAAAAAGTAGAGGGTGTCTAGGTCAGCAAAGTCATCAGTAATTGATGGATGCACTTACAGACATTAGAGAGAAAAAAGGAAAATTGGCAGAACATAATACCCACTTACGAGATTCTCTATGCTAAGGACAGAAAAAAGGCCTCAAGATATGCAGCAACTCTACCTTGTTCAGTGCTGAAGGTTTTCTATTTTTAGATATGCATGTCAAGGACACATTTAACCCTAGAAGTGCAGCTTGATGCATCATCACAATATTAATCCCCAGACCTTGGTAGAATTGGGAACATTCATTTTACCAGGTACATCTGACGACAACCCCTACCAGTAATAACTACGATCTCTGGGTGAGGAACTAGGAGGTGGAGACAGAAGAAGTGATGATCGAGAGCATGTTAGCGACTGCTAGCAGTTGTGTGAGCAGGAAATGCAATGCTCCCATTGACAAAAATGTCCAATATTATAGTTTCCTGTAACCCAGAGAGGTGGCCTTGCTCCCTCTCCACACAGCCCAGGCTGCAAACTCCACCTGCTGCTACTGTTCCAGCTCTTGAAGTTGCAAGAAGGGTCACAACTGTGAGCTGTCAAGGGATGTAAGATGAGCACAGCTGCCTCAAACCCATGTTCAGCTTCTCCCACTGCATATTCCCAGCCAGACTGATGGGAAGCCCTAAGCAGATTCTACTGGTTATTCAGTCTGAATCAGGCACAGCTTTAGCACTGCACCACAGGGACCAGGACCAGGACCTCCCATTCCATGCTACAGTTTGCAAAACAAGATGGACTATTAGATCAGTTTTAACTGGTTGTAGCTAATTCTGACTCTAGTGTAATCTTTGCTCTCCATAGAGGTATAGATGAGGAGAAAAGATACATGCTCTAGGGATGATAAAATCAGCTTGCAGATAGAGTGAAGACTGAACTGGTGGGCAGAAGATGGCTGTTTGTGTTGGTCTGCAGGGTCTCACAGCCATGGCAGACAGAAGATGGCAGCTGGAACATTCAGAGACAGGAAAACATCATGAATTTGCATAAATGAATGAGAGTTCAAAACCTAAAATAAGTGAACAGACTAAAATGAGAAGGTAATCTCTTTTCTCTTCTTAAACTGCTGATTTGTTGATGGAATTGGATTCACATTCTCTAATCTCTTACATGGAATTTACTTGTGAGGTTTCATGCTACTATCACCAACAGTATTTGCCTTTTCCAACTGTTCAGGAATACATTCAGTGCCAGCAGCTTGGGGTGCAGCTGCAGCGAGAGCTGCAGGTTGAGCTCTGGGTGGTGGGAGCCCAAGGCAAAAGGCCATGAACTGACACTGACCCTTTGACAGCAAAGGGCACAGGGACTTGTGGCACCATCCAGGTGACCAAACACTCAGAGACACAGCAGGATCTGAGGACCCAACTGTTGCGTGCTTAGACTGTGAGGGTATAAAAGCCCAGGCACTGCTTTGTTCAGGGTCCCTCCTTGGAAGCACCAGCTCAAGCTGTAAGTTTGTTATTGCACCATGATTAAATTATTTTAAAAATCCAGACATCTGAGACTCTGCTATGGGAAAGCTGGGGTCGAGCTGGTAAGGAAACCTGGTCTGACTGTGTTAGGGTGGTGAGTGTAGCTGACAAAGGGCCTCAGTCCCAGCTCAGGCAGTGCAGGTGTTACTGCCAGAGTGGGGCCTGAATGGTCAGACAGGAAAGTTTCCTTAACACAAAGCCTCAGTTGCACATTAACATCTCCCAAATTCAAAGAAACATGCTGTTGTACTGATTCCTCACTCCCTCTGCCCTCTTACTGCAAACTTGCAACACTTCTTTCAGTTTAAGAGTCTGTCATACTTGGATATCATTCTCAATTTTGAACTAACTCTGCAAATGCCCAGAGTGGTTAATGACAGTGTAAGAACACCTCATCAACACAACTAGAAGCACAGAAGTACTAGAAGTAGGACACAGGCACTTAAACCCATCCCCAGGCTGAATCACTCTATCAAAGTTACACTTAATGGCATCACAACCAAGGAAACCCCATGCTACTCACAAAAGAGTTGATAAAAAAAAACTAAAGAGGAAAAGGGAAAAATTGTCTCTCATTAAACACAGCATTGGCCTTACCTTCTGCTTGCCCCACAGATGATACACAGTATCACAGAAAATATATGCTTTAACATTTGGGAGTTGTTTCCCTGCTCCCTGCAGTGGCACATCAGCTGCACAGTAATCTGCAGCTGACTGTAGAATAGAGGCAAAACCAAAACACTTCTGACAGAAGTCCACATTCAGAAACAGCCAAAAAGAACTGGTATCTGCAAAGTATGAAATCAAAGAATACTGAAAAGCCTCCTTGAGGTCTGAGGTCATTGTTGTTGGCATTTTTGCAGTGCCTAGAGGTCCCTCAGAGCCAAACTCCAGTTCACTTCAGTCTCCATCCACCAAGTGCTGCCAGTCAAAATGAGAGGCATGACACAGACAAAGCATCAGTGCAGGCTTTTACCACTACCCAGTATGGAAAGCAGATGGAGAATCTATCTCGCAGAGAAGAACTGGAACAGGCAGCAAAAGCACTGCTGCATTTGTCATTCTTGGACAGCCTGACCTGGACAATCAATTTTATACACATACACATGCAAAAGGCAAAATTTAGTTAGTAAATTTATTCCAAATATCAGATTTCTACTTGAAAACAGTTTTAACTGGTCCTAATTATGAACATTGTTCTATATTTGGGTAAACTTAGCCAGAGAGCAAGAACTTCACTTATACTAAAGAGCAACAGGTTTCTAAAATCCAAGACCAATTACAGGAAAGGGGGGGGAAATGAAACATGCACACTCCACTCATTTCCTTTTGAACCAAAAGACACCCTTGCTTTTCAGATTACACAGTATTTGCTTGCCAGAATATCATCTTGAACATATCCACATACGTGGGAGTAGTCTATCCTAATTGTTCCAAGGACAATTTTTGAGGTAAATGCAGCTTCTGAAATGGTCTCCTAATGCAATGTCTCACCTCCGTCAGCCATGGATAACCATTTCAACATCAAACACAGAGGCTGGTTAGACAGTAAGGTAAAGAACGGAGTTTAAGATCCAAATATGTAAGCTCAAGAGTCCAAGCAGTCCCCAAAGTGGAGACAGGTTCAGCTGAGGGGTGTTTACTTCAGAGTCTGATCCCTTTCTAAGCTCCTCTGAGCACACTGACTAGATCTCCACCAAATGTATGAGGGGCTTACACACCTAGCTTACACACAGACACGTAATTTAAGTTGCTCTCATCAGCAAACTGTACTCTACCCATGGTAATTCAGGGAAAGACAGACTCCATTCTGCCCCTGGCCAACCTTCTACAGCCTCTTCTAATGAAATCCTTTCCCTCCTTTGCACTGATAACACCAGAAACTCCTTTAGACATTATCAAGTCTACTACAGTCCCACGCCCCTTTTGTGTCTGAGACAATTCTTACTCCCAGTGCTCCAAGATTTTTCAAAATGGAAAATGTTCCCACTTGTAGAGGAAAAGACAGAGGTGATTCTGCCCCTCTACTCTGCTCTCACGAGACCCCACCTTGGGTACTGTATCCATCTCTGGGGTCCCCAGCACAGGAATGACAAGGACCTACTGGAGCGAGTCCAGAGGAGGCCACCAAGAGGATGAGAGGGATGGACCAACTCTCCTATAGGGAAAGGTTGATTGAATTGGAATTGTTCTGTCTGAAAAGAGAAGGCTCTGGGTGATCTAATTGCTGCCTGCCAGTACCTGAAGGGAGCCCACAAGAAAGATGGAGAGGGACATTTTACAAGGACATGCAGTGACCAGAGAAGGCAAAATGGCTTTAAACTGAAAGAGAGTAGGTTTAGATTAGATATTAAGAAGAAGTTCTGTACTGTGAGGGTGGCAGGGCACTGGAACAGGTTGCTAAGAGAAGGTGCTCCACCCCTGGCAGTGTTCAAGGCCAGGTTGGATGGGGCTCTGAACAGCCTGGTCTAGTGGAACGTGTCCTTGCTCACAGCACAGGGGTTGGAACCAGATGATCTTTAAGGTCCCTTCCAACACAAACCATTCTGTGATTCTATGATGACTACAGCAACTGCCAATCAGTTTTGTCCGAAGTGTCCAGCAAACACGTGGCAGATTAATGAAATTATTGTTGTAACTCAGGCAAGATGCACCATTTGCAGACCACGGTGCCAGCAGTGGAGCATTAAACTGCTTTCCCATTTTAAAAGGCTAAATTGGTTCTACAGAACATTTTGTAATCCCTCTAATCACAATGCTATTATTTTCTTGACCAGGCAATTCTATACTATTCCTTCCCTAACAAGGCAGCTGTGTCATTAAAATACTCCTTTATTTTTGAAGTAATATCTATGAAATCCTTAAAATAGCTTCAAAGTGGAAGCAGAGGGTTTGGATGGCTTTGTTGAGCAGCTTCACAATGAGGCAAGCAGCAGAACTGGCACTGTAACTACATTATGCATCCACACGCTGCAGGGAATTGCTTTTTCCTCTAAAAGCTGCTCCATCTTTTTCCCTGAAGAGAAGTTCTTTTAAATAAGGTGTCTGTGCCTACATGCGTCTATAATATTAGACATCCCACTTATTTCTAGAGTACTACCCTGGCTTTTTACTGCTTATGTTTGCTAATATGTACTGCAATTGCTGCTCGTTTTCACACAAGTGTAATGGGAAAGAACACAAATTTCACATTGATAGCTTTCACAGGACAACAGGAGCCAGATCAGACTACATTTCCCTCCTTATGCTCTCTCAGCTGCCTCTTTGTAACCATCTGCTCAGGCCAGCCCTATACAAGGACTGCAGTCACTCCCTGCAGCAGAAGCCACTGTGTTGCTGTGCATTTGTGCAGCCCCGAGCACACCACAGGGTCACAGACCGCACCACTTCCCAAGGGCCAGCACCCTGACACACTCCACATACATGCATTGTGTGCATGCAACTACTGAAAATGTTCTCATCTTTCATTTTTTTCTGAAAGTCACAATGCAGGGTAAAAAGCATAACAGAAATTTCTATTACCACCTGATGCTTGTACAGATGAATTTCATAATGGGTCTCTAAAAATGTCTTTGTGAATAAATTTCACCTATTCCACTTACACCCATCTAAAAAGCTAAGTATTCCTCTGAAGTAATTATTTTGACTTCTTATGGGGCGAAAAGCAATAGGAAAATAATCCCACTTTTTGATGGGGGGGGGCAAAGGAGAAGCACATGTAATGGTCCTTTGCAGCTGTCCTTCTTTCACCCCCACTGGCCTGGACAGAGCACTACAAACTAAGTTGGGCAAGATCTCCCACTTCCACACGGCTGCTGTCAGGGCAAATATTTTTCAGAGTCTCTGCAGTCAGGATGAACAAGAGAAGCCAGATCTTTTACACACTGAATGTAGAAACCTTGCTGCAAAAACATGGGCCTTCATATTACACTATTTATAACATAATGGATGATACAGCAATGGTGAAAAACATGCTACACCAAGAATACACTGGGATTCTGTACTAGACATTTGTGATAAGCTGGTTTATGGGACCCCAACAGAGAGAAATGTTTCTTGTTTTTCTGGCTCATGAGAATGTGGATTCTGCACTAAGCAGCTATATTTTGCACTACAGGTAGGGTTACTCCAGCACTTCATTCACACCAGTGAAATCCCTGAGCGATAAACAAAACATCAGTCTCAGCTGCTTGAAATGTAGGGAGGCACCCAGCACTCCTGTTTCACTGCTCAGCATAAGAGGCTTATTCACTGCACGGTTCTGAAACTTCAGGCTTCAGCCAGAGGTCACAATTGTGATGACAGGCTGAGAGGAAGAGATGTATGTATGTATGGCCAGACTGCGTGAACGGAGATTTGGGAAGGGCTCTCCCCACGTGGGTGTGCCCTTCGAGCCTGCACAGTGGATTTTTTAGGTGAGGCACAGCGTGCACAGAACTGGCCCCACCGTTTCAGTCCTGAGGTCCATCTGCCACAGCTGAGCGAGCTTAGACAGTGACAGTGAAGTCCTCAGGACTGTCTACAGCACTCGGTACTAACCGGGGCTGACCCTGCTGAGCATCCGAGATCTGATGGAATTGGATGGCAGAGAGGCATTTAACTGCCCAGTACGGTCTCCACTGAGACTCAAACTCACGACCCCTTGTGATCCAGAGTTCGGAGTGCTCACCATTACATCACGGGACTGCCCTACACACACATCAAATGTTTCAGCCCCTGACTGAGAGACCTGAAAGCAAGACAACATGGATACTCCTAACTATGCAACACATGAAAGAAAAAGTCTATTAAAAATGAAGATAGAAGCAAGCACACTAATTACTGTGCATTACTAATAATCACAGGAGACATTAGAAAGCCACATCGCCCTGAAGTGTAATTACTTCAGCTATGTGATGGTAACATTTACCAAACATTTTTAAATCCACTTCAGGCATATGGTACGCTCAGATTCTCTACCCATTTTTGTTGGTATTAAAGGAGACCCAATGCAGTAAGTGGTGTTCTGTCACCGTTGCCGTTTAAGACTGGGGAGAGGAAATAAAAAGTGGAAAAAAAATAAAATTGCACTCACACCACTTTCATTGTGGTGAGCTGATGTGGACATTGGTAATCTGTAAAATACTTCTCCACAAAAATCAACTAAGAAAAGCAAACTTTCTGTAACTAAAGAAATTTCACCATGCAGGGTCAGCACCTCCACCAGCCAACACACAGGTCTGCAATTCAAACACCCTCCCACACTCACACACAATTTTACAGCAAAATCTGGAGCAGTGGAACAGCCCAGCTGGGGTTTTGATGAACCTTCCCTTCAATAGGCAAAATGTTTGTTAACTTCGGTCAGTCCAGTCTGGCTTCTTGTTCCCATATCCTGTGGCCACCAGAAGAATCACAGGAGGACAGCAGGAAGACAACACAAAATGTTAAAACCCCAGTTCAGTGGGCATTGGTGTTTCTCAACTAACTGCAAAAAAAAAAAAAGGAAAAGAAAAGCAGGGGAGGGAATAGAACGGTCTGGGTTGGAAGGGACCTTAAAGTTCATCTTGTACCAACCTTCCTGCCATGGGCAGGAACACTTCCACTAGACCAGGCTGCTCAAAGCCTCATCCAGCCTGGCCTAATACTGTTTTTCTCATTTCACCCATTTCATAAGTTTGACCAAAAAGGATAAACATTCTGAAGCAGAAGCCACTGACTAAAAAACCTAGAGAATTCTTCTAGAAATTCACTTTTTCTAGTCTCTCATTAGAGAATAGCACCAGGACATTTTTTTCTTTAAATAACTGGCAAAACTTTTGTAGTTCTAAGAATTCTGTAACATCCTTATTACTCAAAAGCCTCATTCTTTTGTGCTTGGACTTTTCATTACATACTTGACACACACACCCACCCTGAATACTTTCCGATCAGAGCAGAGCTCCCTTCCCAGGGAAGCCAGAGGACTTATTTCCACACCAGTCTGTCCTGAACTGAGCCCAGTAAGCTCAGATATGTTCTCATCCTCTTGTTACTGAATTCAGTCAGCCCTTCAGTGTTGTTCAATGTCATTTTGGGAAAAAGGACATTTTTTAAGAAAGCAAAACCAACCAAAATAATTAATGAGCTACACTGCAACAAAAAGTATACTCTATTGGTGTCTATACAGCACTTAGCAAGAGAAGACAATATCAAAGCTTTTCGCTTCTTTTACCAGTTTTTTTCATAGTTTTCATGAGTATTTTAAAGGACTGTTAAACAGTCTTGAGTCAGATAGAAAAACCTGCAATTGCAAACGCAATCTAAAAAGTCTAACTGGTTGCTGTTAGAAAGCCTTTATTATTTGGTACTGCTGCTATCACATAATGAGGCAAAGTATTTCACCAGATATGCACACCTTACTTAGGAATCAACACTCTCTGAATAAATAATCTTCTAACAAGTGACAGACCAGGTTTGGGTCTCACGCTTACAATGAACAGGGTTCATTTGCGAGTGCAACATGTGGGAGGCCCCGGTAAAAGTTAATATTCTCTAAGAGATCATTTTCTGAACCTTATTAGAAAAGTTGCCTTCTGTGAAAGCCATACTCAGAGAAGTACTCTGAAAGCATAGCAAAACTTTTTGTTTACTTGTTGCTAACAGATCTCTACTCTGTAACTATGATATTAAAACCAAACAGACCAGACATAAGGGTGAGAATTAGAATTTCAATGAAAAAAAGATAGGAATTCCAGAAAACACACATAACAGAGGTTAGATGTAGGTGGTGTTATTATTTATATTTTAAAAATCTGTATTAAAAACCATCCCATGAATTTTTTCCAATGAATTCTGCTTTGTAAAAGTAACCACTCAACGGCCTGAATTGTTTCGATATACCATAAATGCTGAAAAAACAATTTCTGACCAAGAAAATGTGTATACTGATATATACACATGGAGGGTCGGGCCCAGAGAGTGCTGGTGAATGGAGCTGCATCCAGCTGGCAGCTGGTCACTAGTGGTGTTCCCCAGGGGTCTGTGTTGGGTCCAGTCCTGTTTAACATCTTTATTGATGATTTAGGTGAGGGGATTGAGTCCATCATCAGCAATTTGCTGATGACACCAAGTTGGGAGGGAGTGTCGACCTGCTGGAAGGCAGGAGGGCTCTGCAGAGGGATCTGGATAGACTTGAGAGATGGCCTGATTCCAATGGGATGAAGTTCAATAAGGCCAAGTGCCGGGACCTGCACTTTGGCCACAACAACCCCCTGCAGCGCTACAGGCTGGGCACAGAGTGGCTGGAAAGCAGCCAGGCAGAAAGGGACCTGGGGGTACTAATTGACAGGAAGCTCAACATGAGCCAACAGTGTGCCCAGGTGGCCAAGAAGGCCAATGGGATGTCCTGTATCAAAAATAGCGTGGCCAGCAGGACCAGGGAAGTGATCCTTCCCCTGTACTCTGCATTGGTGAGGCCACACCTTGAGTACTGTGTTCAGTTCTGGGCCCCTCAGTTCAGAAAGGATATTGAGGTGCTGGAGCAAGTCCAGAGAAGAGCAACAAGGCTGGTGAAGGGACTGGAGCACAAGTCCTATGGGGAGAGGCTGAGGGAGCTGGGGTTGTTTAGCCTGGAGAAGAGGAGGCTCAGAGGTGACCTCATCACTGTCTAGAACTACCTGAAGGGAAGTTCTGGCCAGGTGGGGGCTGGTCTCTTCTCCCAGGCACTCAGCAATAGGACAAGGGGGCACGGGCTTAAGCTCTGCCAGGGGAAATTTAAGTTGGATATCAGAAAAAAATTATTTACAGAGAGAGTAATCAGGCATTGGAATGGACTGCCCAGAGAGGTTGTGGATTCACCATCCCTAGAGATTTTTAAACACAGATTGGACGTGGCGCTGAGTGCCATGACCTGGTAAATGGACTAGAGTTGGACCAAGGGTTGGACTCGATTGATCTCAGAGGTCTTTTCCAACCCAATCGATTCTACGATTCTATGATTCTATATAAATAAAAACCAAAGTATTTTTACACTCCATCTGTTTTTCTTAATTTGTATTATATCTCATACATTATTAGAGTCTGACTAGATTATGCACATCAGTTTAGATATTAATAATCTTGGCCTTTTCTGGGCTTCCTTATATTTGAGCAAAGTGGTTCCTCAGGGAACCAGCTGAGGGAGACCAAGATCATTGTTCCATTTTCCATTAAAATTCTGCTTCAGTCAGCCTATAAAAATTAGATTCCATACTCATCAGGAACTTTTAAATGAGTGATCCTTCACTCATGCTACACTTTCTGTTATCTGCATCCCAACTATAGAAACAAACACTTTTACTCCCATATTTACATTACTGTAGCTGCATAAAAAGTACCTTTAAATCTCTCTGTAACCCATGAGTTACTATTGTTCTGTAATTCCACAGCTGAGGATACGGGAAAAAAGGACACATTTAATTATAAAGAACATCTTGTTTGTTTCTTTAGACAACAAAACCAGGTGTTTATGAAGTGCTGGAAGTGGCCTCAATGAAGACAAATTAGAAAGCTGAAAGCAGAGAAAAGGATCTAAAAGGAATCTTAAATTATATTCAATACATTACAGTGGTTTGTGCAGTGTAAGTCTCACTACTGTGGATATGAGGTATGTTAATATTATTTGGATACATAGGATTGCAAAGAAACCTTTTTAAAAACATCTGAGCAATGCAGAAATATAAAACAAATGGCTCTGCCCACAATGTTTTATTTACCATACTTTCCTCTATTCATGCTCATCTTTCCACTGTACAGATATGATTGCAAGGATAAGGTTTCATAACAACAACTTAATTCAACTCTTAAAGCCACACAAGTTAAAATCCAACTCTATATTCACATTTTAAAGGAGAAAGAAATATGACTTTAAATTTAGGTAGAGCAAGCCAGAAAAGACAGGCCACCTCAGGCTACAACATGTGAATCCACAAGAAAAATATCACTAAATACATAAAAGACAAAGATACTAACAAGGCAGTAATACATTCCGAAAAACAGTTCATTCCATTAGCTTGATACAATTATGCCAAGCTTACTCCAATAAGCAAAATTTTGTTTGGTTTGTTTGGTTTTAAATTTGAAGCATCCCCAGTTTTCTACATAAAGCTACTGCATTCAGATGTGGGAAAACAACAGTGGATTCCACTACCTCAAGAGCCCTATGTTTCCCCTCTTCCCCAGCTGTCTCCAGCAAGGACAGCCTGTTTTCTATTCATCAGTCCAATGATTGCAGCTCAGAGAGTGGAAAACAGGGTTCATAGCATTAAACCACTGATATATTTCATCCTGATTTTTCATTAGGGTAAGTTTTTTGCAAGCAAAGACAAGTTTGATGTGACTGTGTTCCATGTCAGCTACACAGGAGCCCATTTTCAACTGGGAGCCCCACTGCATCCTTCAGTTTCTCCACTTCCAAGCCTGAAAGATCTGCTCCAAGTCTGAGACCTCCTCAGCTTTCAATACAGGGCAGATTTTCATCTGGTGATGTTGAAACATGAGAAGGGTTAAGTTGTCTTTCTCTGTGAAAAGCTTAGTAAAAGAGTTATTAGCTGAGCTTTACCTCAAAGCCCATTCAAAATTTGGTGTTCTTATTACCAAATGGATGACTCAAAGCAGTAAGCATAAACCTGTTCTCCAAGGGTTCAAGAGAAACCAGCCATGTGCTCCATAGTGGCCACCAAACAGATTGCAAGTAGCAGTGATTTCAATCATTGCCAACCTGTAGTGGATCTAGTTTGATGAATTAAATCAGAATTAAATTAGTTTAAATTGTATTAATTTAAAACTAGATATTTTAGATAAAAATCAGAATGGAGAATTTATACCAAATCTCTGTTCTCAAGGCTACTGCATAAAACATTTAATGCTGTTTTATTCTAGGAGTGAAATACCTCACAATTGTATGTGTACTACTAGTTAGATTTATTGTACTGTTGGCAGCAGGAAATATTCCTACTTGTTCACTCATTGAAATAATATCTATAGTCTTTTTTGAAACTTTAAAAAAAGGCACTCATTTTATTTGCTCTATTAACTCAAAGTGTCAGATTCAGCAAAAACTCTATTTTCCACTTTGCAGAAATCATCCTCAAACCCTGGGTTTAGGCCTGTGAAGATGAAAAAGGCTGATAAGGCTTTTAAAGAATCTCTCACAATTATTTTTATAACATTCTTCCTTTGTATTCTAGTTAAAAACATATCTCACATGACAAATTTTTGTCGTGTACCCGAAATATCCGGAGCACACACATTTACCTGCAGTTGGTAGTCATATCTGCTGCACTCAGACAAAAGGCAGCAGCTCATGAATGAGAACAGGCCCTACGTTTGTTTTTTAGGAAGTCACCACTGAACTATGTTAGCTCACCATCATATCAGACACAGAAGAACTGGCCTAGTATTTTACCTAAAATGAGTTTAACAGTTTATAAAATCAGTCACCCATATAAAAATCCACATATTCATATACCCATAGAACCTTTCTCTTCCTTTACCTGCCCCAGGAAAAAGTAAATAAGCAAACAAAAAAACACTCAAGAAAAACATATCTGTTCCCATGCAAATTGTTATCCAAGTCATTTGGGAAAAAAGTCTCCAAAGGGCCTGAAAAAGAGAGATTCCATTATTTTAATTATCTTCCTTTAGCAAAAAACAAAATAATGCAATGCTAGAACTCCACGGTAATACCTTGATTCTGTAACACCCACATCCCCAGACTGTTACTTCTGCATCTTTATATGTCACCAGAATTATAAACGCTTTGTAACCACCAGCCAGGACTTCAAGAAGCCTGGATTCTTTAAGACTCAGCAAAATAAATAAGAATCCAGTCCCACCCACCTTAGATATTTCTGGCTCCACTTGTCTCTTGGGTGTCTCTTTTGACTCAGGCCCTTTTGGAGCACTCGTGTTCTTAACCGAGGGCGATTCCACTCCTTCACCTTCAAGCTGTAGATTAATACCTTCTGTGGAGACAGGGTGATCAATACCATTTGGATTCAGATTGCAATGGATAGCTGGGAAACAAAACACAAGAAAGAGAAACATTGCTTAGGAAAGGTGCATCCACTGTTTCAATAAGCACAAACTACTGAGAAGCACCACGTGGTAACCAGAGCTATGTCAGACCATAACAAATGAACCATCTGTACCTTGATGTGGATTCAAGGTGAGATATCTGAGAAAGAAAATTAGAGGAATGTAGCACTGTACAAGACTATTTAGTGCAGGCTACTGTGTTGAATTGTGCTCCACCAGATTCACTGCAGCATCCAAGACCCTCAACCTAAGAGCTTTAACTAGGTATTCATCATTGTGATCGTACTTTTTTTCATTTCTAGGCAAGCAAGTTGAAGTTTTTTTATTACCTTTTCAATTCCTACATTTTAGGTCCTAAATAATGTGGAATAAGTAAGCTGTACACAGCAAGTCAGCAAGTCAGTCTCTGCACAGAATAATGACTTATTCAGCTGATTATCTCTCCTTCAGTCCTTTGTACCACTGCAAGTTACCACCTACACCATCCTAACAAGCAAGAGAGATGTACTCTCTCAGAGTAGATAATGAGGTGTGGACTAATGACAGCAGTATAAGGAAAGCATCCAGAGGAAAAAGTAAAACAAATGCAAACCATACCACAGAAATGCCCATTTAGAACTATGTCAATATCTTGTTTTCTGCCCAGATTTTCACAGTTCCAGCACTCACATAGACAGTAGCCTTAACAACCTTCTTGGCATGCGTGGTGATTTAAAATGTGTGAATCCTGAGGCAACTTCCCCTTCATGAGACTATCCCACTTTTGAATTTATATTCCTGCATAACTGCTACTTTTAATGCTATTTGTAATTAATGGTCCCAACATCCTCTATGTGCAAAAGAACTTTGCTCAGATACTGTGATGCAATGTTTGACAAATCTGAAGAGAAACCTAAACCACAATAGAAAGCCAAAATAAAAGCTGCCATTTTACTCTTGCTTGGCCTAGAAGTAAAGGGTGAGGAGCAGGGGAAGGAATCAGAACTGCCAGTTTCTACCAGCTACAGATCAGCCCTTGAAAGCCTCTCGGGAGGAACTGGCTCAAGTTCCCAGGGAAGGCAAAGGGTTCTTCTACAGCACCTTTTGAAAATTCACTCACCTTAAAGCCCACAGTCTTAATTGAAAACTTTGAGCCTAAGTTACAGCAATTCCTTGGTACAGAATTAAAGCAGAGGCGAAAATCCTTGGGACTTTTAAAAACAAGCAAGTATTTATAAAAGATGAGTGATCTCTCTGATCTCTACAACACCTTTATCTGCAAGCCAGGACAGAAATACCTCCTATAGAAACTTAAAAATCAGCTGTGATTCTGTGCTTTATATTTATACCAGTGTGTCTTAAGACACCAAACAAATTCTTTCTTTCCTAGATCACATCCACCTACTACTATCTAACTCCTCTAGAACATATTTACTTACCTGAAAGAAACAATTACTAACAACTACTTTGCTTATCCTGCAGACCACAGAAAAGATGGATGTGATGCACCAAGACAGACTTTTTTCACAGCACAAGAAGGATGGAAACTGTTCTGTTAGTAGCCAACCAACCAACCTGTACAAGTACTCCCAGTATACCCTACTCCAGCAAGGGCTGGAAATTAGCCATAAAGACACGTGGTATCTAATGTGGTCCATAAAAATCCCT
The DNA here is from genome assembly GCF_047495875.1 of Pithys albifrons albifrons. Classification (NCBI taxonomy): domain Eukaryota; kingdom Metazoa; phylum Chordata; class Aves; order Passeriformes; family Thamnophilidae; genus Pithys; species Pithys albifrons. The sequence continues at coordinate 42,176,462 of NC_092461.1, read as the reverse complement.
CCAACTGTCCTCTGCAAGGATCTTGCCCAGCTGAATAAGAAGACTCCTGCACATGTTTGAAATGCTAACAGACCCCAGCAACACCCAGAAACAGGCAGGTTTTGGCTGTCAGCCCTTTCCAGTGCTCACCAGAGAGAAATGACAAAGGACAGTGGAACTCAAGCCTGCCTGGAAGAACACTGCCAGCAGCAAGTTTCCTGTGAATAGCAACTCCTCCCTTCTCAGTGCCCCTACACAATAGGGATTTGGGAGGGGGCTGATAGGGAATGAACAAGGAAATCCTTCTGGGTTGCAGCACTCATTTACCATGCATTACAGGAAGCAAATGATAGAGGTTTCTGATAACATGGTAGCATGATGACTAACCTTATCTTCTACATATGACCAGGTAACCTGCTTAGTGGATGAGGGAAAGGCTGTGGATGTTGTCTCCCTGGACTTTAGTAAAGACTTTGACACTGTCTCCCACAATACTCTCCTGAAGAAACTGGCTTATCATGGCTTAGATAGGTATACTGTTCACTGGGTTAAAAGCTCTCTGGATGGCCAGGAGTGAACATGAGCCAGCCCAGGTGCCCACACAGCTAAGAAGGCCAGGGGCATCCTGGCTGCTATAAGAAACAGTGTGGCCAGCAGGACCAGAGCAGTGATCATCCCCTTGTACTTGGCACTGGTAGGGCCACACCTCAAACCCTGGACTCATTTCTGGGCCTATCACTACAATAAAGACATTGAGGGGCTGGAATGTCTCCAAACAAACTGGCAAAGGAGCAGCTGAGGGAGCTGAGGGTGTTCAGCCCAGAGAAAAGGAGGCTCAGGGGAACCTTATCACTCCCTACAACTACCTGAAAGGAGGTTATAACCAGGTGGGAGTCAGTCTTTTCTCCCAAGTGATAGGATAAGAGAAAATGGCATCAGGTTGGGACAGGGGAGGTTTAGATTGGATCTCAGGAAAAATTTCTTCATAGAAAGGGTTGTCAAGCATTGGAACAGGCTGCCTATGGAAGTGGTGGAGTCACCATCCCTCTAAGTATTTAAAAGACATACAGACATGGCACTTGGGGACATGGTTTAGTGGTGGACTTGCCAATGCTGGGCTAAGGGTTGGACTCAGTCTCTGAGGTCTTCTCCATCTCAAATGATTTTATAATTCTATAAGCATCACCTGAATGGCTTAAAAATTAATAAATCACTTGGCAAGATGCTGCTTGACTTAGCTCATCATTCTACCAAGAGTAATAAATGTTAGTGCAGTTTCAGCAGTGCTTTTTATTGGGCTCCTTCAGGATATAAAAGAGAAAAACTGGAAGAGGCTGCTACCAGTCAGATATATGGCCATTACCTTTTAATTGAAAGCAAGTGACTGATTAAAAAAAACAAAGGCTGTCTCAGGAGACCTTTGCAGAGTTGTGAATATGGGGAGGGGAGCCAACTTTTTTATTTCCTACTGGTATTTATTTCCTAAAGAGATTAAGTATCTCTTTCACTTGGCAAAGTTAATCTCTCTGTCATGATGTATCTTCAGGTAACCAGCTCTACTGTTTTCTCCACCCATCAGCTACACAGGATAGGAAGCAAGGAGTATTTGCTTGCATGGGTCTGTTACTTCCTGTTACCACACAGAAATACACAGATCCTTCTCTGTGGCAGACAGAGGTGAAGCTCTTCCCTCCTTTTAAATGTCAATAGAAACTAAAATTGGTCTCTTTCAAGATTTATTAGAAGTAGGGAAAGAGGTCAATATTTGGTCAATAATAACTTATTCCCTTCTTAAATCAGCATCTTATATAATTTTATCTATAAACTCAGGATCAACTATCAAACCTAATGGGGTTTGGGGGGCTAACACAACCCAGGGTTAACATCCCACAGAACTGAGTTTAAACAGCTCTCAAAAAACAATCACAAATCACCAACTTTACCACAGTGCTCTGACCCTCTTAGCCGACACTTCTTAAATCTCTTTCTGAACATTCTGACATTCATCTGGAAAAGATTCTACCTACAGAAAAAAGTAGTTTCTTGCTACAGTGTTGTCCACACCCTTCTCATTGCCCTAATGCTAGCTCATCCTACCCTCTGCATTCAGATCATTTTCTCACACCACTGCCTTGACAACATTCCTACTGCCTCAGCATCTCTTCATTCTACCAAACTACATCCACATCATCAGCCCCAGACTTTAAAAGTCCATTAAGACAACAAACACCCTCCAAATCAGCTGAAAGTATCAGCCTAATACCACTAGATATCAGCAGTATCATTAGATTTTGAAACCAAACCTTTTCCCATATTCTTCCATACAATCTCAATATTCATATATCCATATGTCTCAGTAATACAACTCTTCATCCAGTTTCAGATCACTTCTCTTCTTTCCCTGCTGAAACCCCACCTCAGAGTTGATTAATGCCGCATCCCTCTTCATGTTCCCCAACAATTGTCATTTAACTTGCACGGAAAGCTTTCTGTGGTGGGAACTTGCTGCTATTTGGGGAGGGAGGCTGGATGTTTTGTAGAGCTCTGACTGCACATCAACAAGCACATGATGAATGGTGCTGGCAGACACAGTAACATAGATTCACAGATTACATTTATGAAACAAACTATTATTCAAAACAAAGGTACTTAAGTGCCCTTGTACTCCTAAATCAATAGTAGAGCTGAATCTACTGGAAAGTATCCACTTTTCCAGAACTTAAAGAAAAGACTGCTGAGATATGCCAAGTCATGAGAGTCAACAGCTCTGTGAGAAAACTAGTAAGTGGAGCACTCAAACTGGAAAAATGACCCTGTGTCTGTCCTAAAAAATAAGGAAGGAACAAAATAGATGCACTACACTGTGTATTTCGTTCTACATTGTGGAACACAAACCCAAGTCCTTTCCATGCATAAAGAGCATAAGAATTTGTTGCCCTGCAGAAGCTGCCAGATACATGTGAGCCGAGCTCCGTGCCCACACAGATCCCTTACAACACATGCATGCAGTTTGAAAGGAGCACGCAGAGGGCAACATGAATGCTCTGCTCCCCTCGCCACCTCCCTCCCTTACATGTCTGCCTCCAGGGTGGCAAGCAGCCAAGAGACAGCTTGTCTGAGCATGCTTGAGGGTACACAGAAGTCACCAAGAGCCATAGTAAGTTACTGGCATCTGGGGGCAAGCCTTGCCTTTTCCTAGAGGGTACTCTGTGAATCCTGTCTGGAAACAAGCCTGAAGGCAGCCTTCAAAACATAGCCTTGATATAGCCAAAGTTTTGCACAGGCAGATGGAAAGTCTTCGTCTCTCCATCTGTAGGCTCAAGGCTTATCAGATAAATCTATGATCAATCGCTACCTCTGTGCACTCCACTGCCTACAGTGCCAAACATTTCATAACTACTTGTTTCAGTGGGAATACTGCGGGCTGCTTAAAATTTTAAGCAGATCAATTAAAGCTACATTAAAGCATATTTGGCAAGTACTTGAGTTACATGAAATAACAATTGTTCTATTCTAAAAAGTGATAGAGTAAAAATAGCATCATCTTACTCATGTCCCCTGTTCTCTGTGCATCATAGTCATATGCTTGCTTTTGCTATTCAGAGACAAAAAGCAGGCACAGGAGATACCCATCAACCTGGTACCAATCCTTAGAAAACTTTCATGTGTCAAATACTGGCAACCTTGCAAGCTCCATTTTATGTATTCCTTTCACAGACTTAGCTGCACAATGCTAAGAGGTAAGTCCATACAATACACCTCATACTCCCACCATAAAATGACACATTGTTGAAAAGGACAGACAGAAGGTCATCCATGTAGTTTGAACATTAACAAAATCAGGTTGGACATAGCAGGGACCTTATAGACAGGGTCCAAACATCTTTTCTGTCATCTCAGTAGTCATAAAGGTCATGAAGATCATGAAGTTTTACAAGGTATTTCCAGGGAAAAAGACCTTTGGACAGCAGTTCTCACTGGACCTGTTCCTTCTATCTCTGCCCATTTATTTGCCCAAAGTAAAGCAAATCTCCAGACACATCAAATTTTGCAGTCAGCACCTTCAATCACATTTCTATACACTTCCAGATGCTGCATTTCAATATCAATAGTGAAACAGCATCCCTGAGGCTTTTTGCCTGCAAATTCACAACCTGCTTTAACTGGGTTGATCAGAGCAGACATTTACAGTGAGAACACTAAGGTCTTGTTCAGATGGAGATGGTCAAATGAGAAAGAAGGATCTGCACTGCCATGCCCTTCCTGCATTTCCCAAAGCCCATACTTCATTAGTAACTCTGAATAACCCTAGACAACACGGTATTATTTCAAGATTTGTATTTGACCTAAGCAGCTAGTATGGCTGCTACAATACTAAAAAGCAAGACTAAAACTAGCTAATAATGATGGCTTTAATTTGTACTATAAAATTTACAATTATTTGTATGGCAGAAAGTTTTTTCCCCAGTAATCAGTTTCCGTAACTGCTATGGATGGTCCATCTGCATCACCAATCAGCTTCCAGTTTTGAATTACTTCTCTACACAGTCCTATCTTCACCTAACGTAACTTGGCACAGTTCCCCCAACCTATCCCTTTGGACCAGCTGAAACTGTAGTTAAAATTTCACACGAATATTATCTGCTGGGTTTTGCCACCTAATAAATACTGCTGGCACCTGCTGAGCAAGTAGCTTCAAGATTTTGCCCACTCTGTTTCTCAAACTTGCCTATCTAATGGACACCAAATCAGCAGCATTCACATAGGGCAAAGAAGCCCAGCAAATCAGTCAAGACATTTTCTACTTCGGTACAGATAACATGAATTTATCAGAAACCTGCTCTAAGGCTGAAATCCCAAAGTACTTAGCCGAAGTAATATTGGTGTCTAGCTATCTGCTTCTGCTGGTCAGCATCAAAAAATCAGCATGAGGCAATTGCAAACAGGCTGTGGCAAAAGGCAGCCCAGTGCTGAGCTGCGGAGTGTGTTATAAGCTACTGAGGAGCTGTGCCTGTAGCTTTGAACACAAAGCTCAGATGGACCCCGGCAGCAAGGCTTAGCACAGACACACACTGCTGTACCTGCAGGTCCCTCCAGGGACTTGTCTTCTGAGTCTCTCATTATTACAACTACTAATCATCTACTGGATTAATCAGTTTAACAAACAACAAGATTTTTTTTTACATGATATGAAATTTTACAATCAAGATTTGGTTCAAGCAGTAGGACATGCCCAACAGCTGGGAGGTATCTTGAAGGACAAGGGAAGACAGAGCTCAGCAGCAAGGAAGTGGACATTGAACTAGGTCAAGATGAGCAGAGAGGGCAGAGCAAAGGGGAGACAGGTGCAGGAAGAGGACAGAGGCAGAAGGGGATAAAACACTCAGTAGAGGAGTGTTCATTTTAGTTTGTAACTGTGAGTTGTGAGGTTTTTGCCTTTTTTTACCCCTTTAGAACTATCAGCAGCAAGAAAACTTAAAAGTAACCATTTTCCTGATGCAACTATCTCTGAACCTCTCTGGCTAGACAACTGGGTAGTCATCCCATGGTATCAACCAATTACTACTACAAGCCGTTCACTCTCTCCAGAAACAATGAAAACATACCCAAAACTAAAGCCATAGAAAAACGCAGAAAAAGTGTGTTTTCCAAGACAATCTACAAGACTTCACACAATCTCCCAAACACACTTCAGCTATAAAATGGTATAAAGTCTTGTATAGCATCAGGAATATATCATGAAACCAGAATGAATAACTTAGCAGTTTCATACATAGAATCAAACGAAACTCATAATTTTGTTGAAGGCCATGCAAATCTTGAGTGTAGACAGAGATGCCTCCTTAGTTCTCTACAGAACATAAACACTAAGCTGAGAATAAGAAATGCTCTTCTTGTAGGGGTTGTTTGCCTTCTAAGACTCTCATTGTACCAGGATATGTAAGTACTTAAATTTGTTCAGCTAAAAAATTTCCTTGTACATTGTTTACAATTTTCTTCCTGCAAACTACTTATTTTATGTATGGCAATATCTGCTTGTCACCTCTTATCTCACAGACGTCAGCAAATGCTGTAAACATAAAAGACAGTTTCTGTTACACCTGCTCTTCAGGAGACAGACTGCATGTCGTCACTATGCTAGATAGACCTTGGAGCCTCAGCAAGTTCAGCCCTTGTAACAGCAAAGGGATTTCATTATAAACAGCAGGCACAGTGACTGGACAGCCAAATTATTTCTGAAGCATTTTCTCATTCCATTTTAATAAAGGTATAGTCGGTACAAGCAGCTCTTGAATTCACACTAGTAATAGAGGCTCATTGAAAAATGAACCAATTCAGTGAATAAATAAGGCCAGACTACCACAAATCCTGTACAGATACAGACGAAGAGCAGAATACTGGCACAAAAGAGGACCAAGTGAGCTATGCAATTAGCTGAGAGCAAAATGGATCTTAGTGAACAAAGAAGTAAAGGTCAGTAACAAGCATCACATGTACACTAGAAGATAATTTGAGCAATAGATTAAAGTCAAAAATAGTTGCTAATTTGTTTTGCAAACTGATTGCATCCTCTGTTCATAAGAAAGCTTGTGTGAGCATTTACAGAGTTTGTCTTGAAAAGTGAAGAACTCTGGATTTCAAGATGGTGAGATGCACAGACTTGCAATCAAAGAGAGTGCTACAAGAGATAAGAAGTATGAAAAACAAAGACAATGAATTGGTAGATAGAGGCAGAAAGACCTAATATAATTCCCTTGCTCACAAGGAAAAGTATTCACCATACATGACAATTGCCAGTCACCAACTTAGGCAAACTCCAGACTGGGTATCGCTGTTGCCCTTAAGATTCCACAGAGAATACGGAGAGAGAGAAAAGAGAATTAACACACCTGGGTGTGCAACAAGTCTTCATTGGTTTCACTGTTCCTGGAAGAAACTTGTCTTGCAATGACTACTTAGGAAATTAGCTAGTCATGCTTCATCACAAATATTTCTGAGAATGCCTCTTCTCCAGTCCTAGTGGCATTATTGTTCAATTCTATACCCAGCCAGCATTACATCAAAAACCATTTTTAACACTAGCGAGCCCGTCCAGCACATAAAGAACAGCTCAGACACACAGGTTAAGTCTTTATTAAGACTTAATTACATGCTCTAGAGGTGCACTGTCCCACGCATGTATCACCGATCGCTGCCTTTGCCCTCCTTATGAAAGCTGATATCTGCTGAATGCCTGGCACAGAAATGGCTGCAATTCAGCCATATCCAGGCTTTATTTCTTTTCACATGAAGGATGCACAGTCACCAAAATGCAAAGGAAAATATCTTTATTCATTGTCACTAGTATTACTAGTTTGCAATCTGGCAGTTGACTTGTTTTCAGTCCTGAATTTCTCTCAACTGCTTAAATGCTATCTCCTTTATGATTGTTCAAGGCTACCCCTTCCCTTGCACATTTAACTGAAGAGTCTGGAAATGCCTTCTTTCCTTCCCTCAGTAAAATTCTTCACCTCCTACTGCTTACTCATACCACTGTATCCTACTCACTCCAGCACCCCAGACGATTTGTGTAGCAACAAACCACTAGCCAAGAGCATGCAGAGCACAACCCAAGAGAAAGATTCTATTGACACACATTACAATTCTCTTTCTTTATGTTTGTGAAACAGCATTATTAAAAGTCTCTTTCTTGCTTTTACTAGGTTATTTGCAGAGCAGCAACAAAGCAACTCAACTCAAATACCCACTGAGGGAAGAAAATAAAACTTTTTTTAAAAAAGCCACAAAAACAAGGCAGAGGAGAGCAAATGAGTGGGGGAATGAAGTAATGACTTGAACGTTCATCTGGAGAACATGAGCTACGAAAGTTCCACATTACATAAAAGATGGACAGGGCTGCACTAAAGACAGCGTAAAATCCACACCAAATGTCTTCCTTGCATCCTTTTCCTGGTCAGTCACATACTGCCTGCAAGTATATTAGATCCTGTAATCGAATGTGGAGTTCACTTCGGCCCAAGTTCAGTCCCCTGCACACCTGTTTGTCTTATCCAGGAGCAGCACATACAAGGGTGAATTCTTGTTGTTTCAAGTAATGAACACCCCCTTTAATGCCAAGTGTAGCTCATGCTGCTGTCAGTAGCTGTTATGTTCTCTGTCCAAGACCCGTACTAGTAGTCCTTGTGCTACAGGGCACTTCTGGAGAGAGAAAGGTGAGGGAACACAACCCACCCAAGGCAGAAGCCACTAAGGGTAGATCTGTAGATCCAATCTGCTTCAGGCTTTCCCAAAGGTCTTTCTTAGACCATACTTCACCTCATTTATGCAGGTCAGTACAGGTGTTTCCAACCCTACCCGCTGTGGGGAATCAGTATTTTCCAGAATGGCATATGTACAGCTGCAGCCCCATGTGGGGACCCCTCCTTCGCCCCAGTCCCATCGACCTGACACAGCAGGCAGTTCCTCTTACAGAACAGTATCAGTTCTCATACACTGGGAAAATGAGAGCTACATATCTTATTCATCATGACCCTGCCTGTTAACAATTTTATAGCTGTGTCTAATTCCCCATCTCCTCTCTGTTTCTGGGCTGTCCTGATCAAACTTTCCTCTCGGTTACTTGATGCAAATCAAGCTCTTGTGGTGAGTGGAACTGTTCTGGATACACACCACATGAGCCAGTCTTTATCATAAAAGTCATCAGGCTCAGTCAGACCAGAAGTCTAGGCCTTTATGCCACTTCTTAAGATAATCGTGTAAGAGCAGGGCATACATCAACTGATCCTGCCTCCACAGGTTAGGAATGACACAAGGTTGAAGGTGCACCTGGGGAATCCTGTGTTATATGGAAAACTATTTCCTTTTTTTATTTAAAGTACAAAGCCCTGCAGCTTCATTGTTCTACGTTGTGACCCAGTTCCTTTTTCTACCTTCTCCAAACCATTCATCAAGACCTAAGGATTCTCCTCATGATCATGTCTTTTCCAAGCTAAAAAAATAATAATTTTTGTAACCTGCCCATCTCTTGTCCGATTTAAAGAATGATAAACATTGTAACCTGCCTTCAGAAAACACACCCTGTCTCTAACTAGCTGACTGCCCTTTTCTGTATTCTTTCCAGTCCTCTCCCTCTTTTGGGGTGTGGCAAGCAAAATCCGCAGGGAGTATTCAAAATACAACAGCACTATATGATACCGAAAAAGAGATCTTCCTTGCCTTGTTCTGAGCTCTCCTCATAGTTCTTAAAATCTTATTTGCTATTTTGACCAGCACCTACCAGCCAGTTTCAGAAGACTTCCAAATTATTCCATTTTCTAGCCTTTTTTTCCACCTTTCCCTTTGGCACATTTTAGAACTACTCCCTCCACATTCTCTGCATGTTTTGAGCACGTAATTGAGGGCTGAATTGTTCAGTTGTTACTCTGCAAGGGTAAATATCTGTATCCACTCGAAGGCAACAGCTTTCATGAGAAATAACCCACAACAGGATTGCTCAGTTCCAAACCCAGAGTATCTCCTGTTCACAGAAAGGGGCGTCCTTGCATCAGAGATCACAGAGTCTGGATAAAGAGAGAGACACTGAAGAGAGAAAACCAGGCACAAGTGGGTAAAATTGTCCCAGCGACGACAGCAGAGAAAGCTGGCTCAAGAACCAGACAGAGTATCTATCCCTAACAGATCCAGAAACTCAATATGCAGTGCACTGAAAAGTAGCCTCCTAACAGCTCTACTACCTCTGCAAAGTAGCTGTACCACTTGCAGAGACTAAAGGGCGAAAGAGAAACTTGCAGTGCTCACAGATACATAGGTCTGCACTCACCAGCCTGCACAGAGGATGTTTTGGACAGAAACCTTCCCAGGGTTATCAGCTCAACAACCAGCACCAGTCTGCAACTCTGACACCATTCAGCTACAGTGCTTTACTTGGAGCTTGTCACTGCTGCTGTCCTGCCACAACTCTCGTGACGCAGTAATACTGGGAAGTACTAGTGACCGGCTCAGAGCAGCTTGCCATGGCCTCATAAGCTGAGCTGTAAACACAGGAACAAAGCTACGCAACCTCCTTGGATGCTGCGTGCCATGGTTGGATATCACAGAATGAAAAAGCCCTCAAAACTTCCCAAGAACGGTTCTATTTTATAAATTTCCATTTAAGCAGTAAACATGAGATCTTACAATGTTGCTACAGGTTTCGTCAGTACTTTCCAGTAGTGCTTTAGGAAACGCACTCAACGTCTAACTCTTGTTATTTGCTCACTTGCATTCCTTCCTTGGTGGAAAAGACATGAACTTCCAGAGCATCACTCCTTCCCCTTGCCACCTGACAAGTTTTATTCTTATGATGGAATTCAACTGTACTGAAATAGTAAATTTATATTAACCAATGTCCTCCTTGAGCTTCTAAGTCTTCTAAGTATTTTAAAGAGTAAGGTCAAACACTCAAGGAACTGTACCTAAAAGTGGTTGATCTGAAAGTACTTCCGAGTTTCCAGGAACATTCTTGCCCCATAACCAAATTTCATCCAAGGGAAACAGTGTCACACCAAGTCTATACTGTACCTTGATTCCTGATTAATACAGGTTAATTTCTAAAAGCAGAGAGGGGAGAATGATCACATATCTGCAGTCATATCCACTCTTCACTCAGTCTGAATACATCCAAAGAGACTCCATTGCAATTACATTCTTTGTCACCACAGCTTCATTTTGGGGTTTCCAATTCCCACCACAGAATGCACCTTCTGAACTTCAGCTCACAGTCTCCCTACCTGCCTGAGAAGCATGGCTCAAAATGAGAACTTAGCAATTCAAAACAGACTCCTGGACTTAGTTACATTAGTCCTTTGGATAGGGATCATGAGCTGTGACTTCAAGTACAGCAACACAGATTAGAAAGCTCTGAGCAGCTTCACTGCCGCCAGGCTGTATGCACACTACAGGAGTGGGTGGGAGGTTATGCTGTTGCTGAGCAGGAAATAATGGTGTAGATGTCACAGCTCAAAAGGAAGGGTGCCACATGAATGTGGATACAAGATCTATGTTCCACTCTGGTATCCCATAACTGCTAATATATTTTTGCAGTAAATGGCCACAAAATAACATACAGAACAGAAGATCAGGCGCTGATGTTCAAATCTTGTGCCTTGCTGTCCTGTGTGCACCTTCAGCACCGCTCTTATCCATCTCCTCTGCTATGACCCAATGTGACTGTTTCAGATGGAGAACTGAAATGAGACATCTCCCAGTACTATTTCCAACTGGCAGCTCTTTCCAAGCCATATGTTGGAGTCCCTCTAGCTAAGAAGTGGTTAGAAATTACTGATGAAAACAAACACACTGATGAAAGCATGTGCTATTTTTGAGTCAGAGGGTTTGTTACTTCTTTGCTCCACAGGCAAGAAAGTGTGCTGAAACACCATCTATTAGATCACATTCTCTGGAAACTTAGATATGGAGACAGCTAGTCTGAGCTTGAAGTGGGTGGAGGGCTAAGACAAAGTTGAATAAATTAATACCTGTCAAAAAGAGTTGCACTTTTGGGCACACCCTGGAACAGCATGATAGGTACCTACACTGAGAGCTGCTTCAAAGATGTCCTTTGGGGATCCTGAACTTGCTTTAACATTCTTGGCAGAGTTGGTGCAGCACATCTATGAGCTCACTGTATCTCAAGTCTGAGGAAACACATGGCACCATTCAATATGCATGGAGTTGCCAGGCACTGAAGGCATTCCACGCAGGTACATCACACTGCTGAAAGTCAAGGGATCACTTTGATGAAGTTGGTTAAAAGCTGCAAGTAACTTCAGTCCTGCAGCAAGTAACCTTGACATCACCCCCCAGAATGCCCTAAACTCCTTCAAGTCTTAATCCCTTGAGGATTACCAAGGGGTAAGGCCAGCCACTGTCATTTTATGTCAGCAAGGCTCCCCTTCTTAGTAAAAAATATTATCCTGTAGGAAGATCCAGGGTTTGAATAGCACAAGCCTACTACAGAAGAGCCATAGGAGAGTGGAAGTTTACATGAACTTCCAGGAGAAGACCTGCAACAAATGTATGTGTGCACTTTCCAAAGCCTATACACAGCAAGAAACGTGTTAGACTAAACTTTGTTAAAAACTTACTATGAAAGAACTTCACGATATAATTAGCACCTTCTTTTGCTCAGAAATCTCAAAGATGCCACAGGTCAGAGCTGCAGGGACTCAAAAGAACGGTGTGGGATCACCTGCACACACACGTCATCTGGTGGGTGCCATCAGTCTCTCACTTTCCTGCAATAAACACTGGGACGGGAGGGGGAGCGGGGGAGGGGGGGGATGGAGAGGGGGAGGGAAGAAATCACCATTTCTCTCTTCCTCTTCACCTCTGCTGCACAAGAGCAAAATTTGTAAAAAAATTGAGAACACTGTTGCAGAGATCAAAAGCCTTTTTCTACTGGCTCTGACCTAGTTCTTTCATTCTTACTAGAGGGAAAAAAACCACTTAAAGGAACATTGTCAAAACTGTTAGCTCTAAAAATAGACTTACCTTGGCAGTGCTCCCATCTAGACGGGCTCATATTAAGGAGTGCAAACTCACTTCTCCCATACACACCCCAATCCTTTTCATCAATTTGGAAGCACTGGCTCTATGCAGCCCAAAGGACCTCCCAGTCCACATAATCTCTTCTGGGACACTCAAGTGTGTATTATATATAACTGGCAAGTAACTGTAGTATCCTCCAAATTCCTCCTTTGTATTTGCAAGTCTATCACTGTCAGCTATCCCAGTAAAAAATTTTGGATATTTTCCTTAAGTAAACCAATGGACATTTGTTGCCATAACTAGACCCCAGCACTCCACGCTAAGACAGGATTAAAACAATCAAATTTGAGGAAGGATTTCAACAATGTTAGACAACAATTTTTTCAAAGATTCTCCACAAAGTATAAGTTACAAATTATTTTCACCTTAGCCACACAAAGCATTTCTGAAAGGAGAAACAAAAGAAAGTCTCTGGATTTGTGGCTGAAGCTGCCAAACAGCCAGTTTCCATAGAACAATAGCCGTGGTGGAGCTGGTGGGGCAGCGGATATTGGCTCCAGCCAGGAACTCCCATGCTCCAGAATCCATGACTCCCTTGTGCCCCAGGGACCTTCCCACTCCCTGCCAGTTGCATCACAAAGCCAGCCACTTGCAAGTTTGCACAAGAAGCCTGTTGGCCCAACCATTCAAAAGCCTTGCTACAGACTATAAAAAATTCTGAAAACCCTGGAAGGCCATCCTAGCCAAGCTCCAAGCTGACTACTACAGAGATTGGAAGGCCAGACAACCTCAGCTTAACCAGGTTTTCAGGGCTTTCCATATTTCAAAGCATCCAGAGCTGATGTACAGCAAGCTGCAAACCAGGAAAACACTTTTCTAATTAAAATAAACAAATCAAACAAACAGGAAAATAAAAAAACCCAACTGCCTGTGCTTTCTGAGTTCAGGAAATTTTTGAGTTCAGCTAATTGCCATTTTTCTACAAAACTATTGACTTAGAAGATTTGACAATAACTTTACTTTTGTCTGAAGTAGGATCTGTACACCGTGGTACATCAGAGCCATGAGGAACAGGTAACCTCTTCCAAACACAAGTCATAATGCCACATGTTCCCTACCAAAAGTCACAGTTCAGGAAGACAACAGAGTTCACTCCCAGGGCTCCAGTACAGTAGAATATGCATTAGGATAAAAACATGCTTTTAAACACAGTCACACAAAGAAACATAGTTCCAATAGAAAAGGATGGATAATAAAAGGCCCGAAATACACATGCACTATGTTCACACAAGGCAGTCACAGCCACACGGCTACTTATGCTGAAATAGTCATATTCCTGGGTAAGTGTGAGGACAATAGAACTATGCAAAGGCAAGAAAGTTGAGAGAGAAAAAAACAAAATGGGAGGAATGCAGAACACACAGACAAGAAAGCCTGTACTGAAACACCACAGCAGGATGCATCCTGAGGGAACAAAATGGGAAGAAGGAGTTAAAGAAAAAAATCCCATCTCAGGAGAAGGGAAAAGCACTGCTTCTCAAAGCTTTAGCAGAGCTTTCCTTCATTAATATTTACAAAGCTTTTAGAGATTCTCAGATGGAGGGCACTGCAGATACGACAGGAATTATTATAGACCTGAAAAGATCTAGCAAACAGACTGAGAAGGACTTCAAGTAAATAAAGAAGGATGACATTAGTGAACACACTGAAATAGGGTTTGCTGCTGGCATATGAACCATCTGGTGCATGGCAGTCCATTTCACTTACTTACTTACCCACTACTGGGCACGCATGCCCAGTTCTTTGCCACCAAAGAAGTAATGCTTTTATTCAGGACCACTACCTGCCTTCTTTGTATCATTCCAGGCTTCAAAACTGCCCTTGAGTTAAGCAGCCTAAGAACTCTGCCTCATGGAGAGGCTTAGTTCGAACAGCTTGGGAGGTACACAGACACCTTTTGAGACAGTGGTCTTTACTTCAATTTCCATAGGAGGATGGTTTTCAGGGATGTTAAGCTCCACACTACCTTCAGGAAGCCCAAGTTTTTGTTGGACGATCATTTGTGCTGTTCACTTGGGTACTCAGCAAAGACAGCTTCAGCATGATTTTCATCTATAAAGCAAGTGCTTCTGAAGGAACTGTAGATCTCAGCATGACTGAGAGGCAAAGCTCCTGGTAGTCTCAAGATGAACACTCTGAAAATACTGACATACCCCAAATTCAGCACAGGAAAAGGGGCTATATAGCTGGTTTACACACTGTGGATTTCTTAAACTTTCTGAAGGACACCAAGTGAAGCAAGATGAGGCACAAACCCCCGCCCTGCCAGTGCCCCACTCTGAAGCACTAGACAACGGAGTGAATTTTGGAAGTGGACAGCAGGAAAGCAGATTTGCCTTTTGCCATACACCTAGCTACCTCTCTCCTCCAACTTCCCCAAAGTCACACGGAAAGGGAACACGTAGTCAATGTCAGACCGGCTGCAGGAGCCCGGCATGTACCGCAAGACCTCTGCAAAGCATCCACCTTTCCAAGTCTTGGCAGGCATCGCCTCAGTTACCGGGTCCTTCCCCAGGAGCCGGGCACTCCTCACAGCTCCCGGCTGCCCAGGCGCTGAGCACCTCGGCCCTCGGGCTGCTGCATCCCGCTGGCAGGAGGGAAGGAGGGATCGGGCACAGCTCTGCGCCCACGCGGGGCCGGCCGGGGCTGCGCGGGCACCGCGGCCCGGGGCGCTCCGGGGACCGGGGCGGGGAGGCTGCCGGGGCTGAGCGCGGCCGCCGGGGCCGCTGCGGAGGGAGCCGGCGCAGGTCGGCCGTCCGTGCCGGGAGAGGCGGCACCTCCGGGCCCGCCGGGAAGTTGCCGACCGAAGCCTCCGGGCAGCCCCCGCCGCCTTACCCTCCGTGGGCGGGGGCGGCAGCCGCGGCCCGGCCCCACGGCACCTGGCCCGGGGCAGCCGCAGCGCCGAAGGCGGCCGGGCCGAGGGGGCGGGAGGGGCCGGGGCAGCGGGCGGCCTCGCCGGCACTGCCCTACGTCCCCTCCCGTCGAGCCGAGCCGAGCCGGGCCGGGGCGGCCCCGCCGCGGCGCAGGTGAGTGCCCGGGGGAGGAGACAGGGGAGGGACCCCGGGGGCGCCGGGCATGGGACGCGGAGCCCTTACCTTCCACCGCCATCCTCCCGGCCTCGCATAGTGCGGCGGCCGCCGACCCGGCCCCGGCGGCGTTGCCCCGGCCCCCCCGCCCGTGCGGGCTCCGCTCATCTGCAGCCGCCGCGATCAACCTGCAGCGCTCGCTGACAGCGGGCGGGGCCGCGCCGCGGATCCCTGGGAAACGTAGTCCCGGGGAATGAATGGGCGCCCCGCCAGGCACTGCTGGCCCCCGGCGCGTCCCGGCCGAGCAGGGAGGGCAGAGCCGGGCCAGGAGGGGCGCAGGGCTGGGCCCCCTGAGGTGCCTGTGCGAGAGGGGCTGCGCGGGCTCCCGCCCCACGAAACTTCATTTCACAACTCGGGAGTGTTTCCCTGCAGGATTTCGGTCGGCTCAGACATCAGCCGACGGTTCCACGGGCTTGAGGGGAGAGCCCGCTCTGTCCCTCGCCGGCCGGAGGAGTTTACCCGCGGGGAAGGAGGAAGGCGCACACAGCACCGGGAGCACCTCAGCCCACAGTGCGGCCCTCATTGTCCATACTCCATCCTGTCCCACTCTGACAGGTCGTCCTAAAAATCCAGGAAACGAAGGAGACGAGGGACACAGAATAGAAACCCTTTACTTCAAGTCCTCACAAATCTTACACCAAACAGCCTGGCACGCTCAGATCTGTCCTGAGACATTGGTTGTCTGATTAACAGCTGTGGGCTTGTACCTTTTTCAGTTTCATTTTGAGCTATCAAAAAGGTTTTAAAGATTTTTTTTGCTTCGAAAGCAGCCATTTTTTCATTTATAAAGTATCAGTAAATATTAACCTGCCCAGAAAGAGTCTGAGTTACTTTACTCGCCAAAGTTATGTAATTACTAAAATCAAGATGACAACAGCAAAGGGACTGAGTATACAAGGGCAAATACAGATAGGGCATGAAAACATTGTCCTATGTTCTTTTTGTTTATTAGTAGTGGCTAGTGGAGCTAACAAGTGTTATTTTTGCCAAACAAAACTCCATGAATTCAAATTTCAAATTAGAGTGCAAGAACATTCAGTGTGCAAGTGAATATAGTACATACACCTCTGGAATTTTGACATTCTCGAAATATCTAAAAGTACTTAAAAATTGTGTCTTCGCTCTTTATTTTATGAAAGAAAACCAGAGCCTATAGGGAATGGCCTTAAAGCCCAAGTGTTTCCTCTAACCCTCTATTAACCAACTTTGCCCTGAAGACCTGACTTGTTCTTTGCTCCCGTAAGCACTTGAACTATTAGCCTTTGTGCTGTACATGAGTCAAGATACAAGCGTCCTGGAGCAGCAGCCTTGTCATTCACATGTCTGCAGAGTGGTAGGCACACTCACAGTGCATTATAAGTAATAGTAATTGAGAGGATATGTTGGTACTCCCAAGTGCAGTGCAATCTCACACCTGATCCCTTATGCTGGGAGAAATGGGCTCATCTTCACATACTTTCTGTCAAGAAAACAGGATATTCCTAGCTTTCACAGCTTTCAAATATATATAATAGACACATACAGTATTCACTACATAATAAGCTTCTGTCATTTTGATGACATTTTTTATTAAACGTATGTATTCAAATATTAATTTATTTGACTGTGACAATATTTGGAGGTGTGTTAGAGAAATTACCTGGCTAATGCATATGTGCAGCACTGCTTTCTTGGTTGGAATGAGTTGGAAGCCATAGAGAGAATAAATCAAAGCTCAGAGTTCAAGTGACATGGACATGAAGAGCTGGAGTTCTATCCCCATTAATATGCTGAATTTCTGACTGGTAACTGCATGTCAGCTGTGGGCCCTGAGGACATCCCCAGTGAGTACAGTTTTACTAAGCCCTTTAAACAATCCTGTAGTTTTAATTACAACTTTGTGACTATTGAAGAACAGCAAAATTATGGCTATGACTAGATTGCAAATAGGGCATGACAGATGTTAAAAGGTATAGTGTTTGATATCTAGTGTTACATGATAGCTAGTGAAAGCTAGTATTTAACAGTATCTAAAACCATCAGAAACTTACCAAATTCTGATCAAAACTAGCCAAATTGTAATTTACTGTGCGTCACTCACTAGAGAAAAGAGGCTGTGAATTGATTCAATTAATCTGTGGTAAAGTACAAGCTGTTTTGAGAACAGCTTTCAAAAACATCAGTGAGAGTGAGCTTTCTTATAACAACTTGCTAAATTATAGAGTAGAAAAAGACTGGCTTTCTCTGCTCAGAAAGAGCTCTCTTTTTCTTTCTCTGCCTTCCTTTCTTGCTTCTCATTTTACCTTGTCTCTCTTGGGCAGATTTCTTCTCAATCTCTTAAAAGTGTAGCAAACTGCCTTTAAACAGACTTGGTTTGTTACAGCCAAAGTCTGTTTGCTGTGTACTTTGCCCTAGGTCACCAGATGAAATAGGAAATACTGACCAGAGGCTCCTTAGCCATTTGAATTATTCCTGAATAGGACTTCTGCCAGCAAACATCAGATGAAAGTATATTCATCAGCAGCATTGCTCTACTACAAGAGTTCTGAAGTCTAAACAAAGTTTTAGACATATAAACTTCCATGCACTGTCATCCATCATAATTTTTCTCTTTTTATTCCCCTTTCACCTTACAGAAATTCAACAGTCAAGTTTTAAGCAAGCCCTTGTTCTCCTAAGTCCTTTCTGTAAAACAGTGAAATTCTTACTCATCTTCATCTGATGATCCTGCCAGCAAAGTACTTCTGACATGTAGTGTGACCCAAGATTTTCAAACAGGATATTATTTTACATGCCCAAACACATGCACAGAGGCAGCTTTCAGAGACAGTTGAAGAAACCTCTTGAAAATCATTGACCTCGAGTCAGGCACCACATGTCTCTAGCAGTGAACTGCAACACAGCTGTGACTGAACATTTTTGGCTGTGATTTGCTTAGCAGAGTGGGCCTAAACTGTGATGGTGGGATTAAAACCATTCAGAGCTTGTCACCAAACTCAAGTGTGACAGAAACAGCCCTGTCACAGGACCATACCACCTCCCTTATAACTGTATCCAGACTCTTATGTTACCTTGCATATTCCTGTGAAAAAATACATGGAAATGGGTGTATATTTCCAAGGTAACTGATGACTGGGGAAAGGTGTGGGAGGGACATGCAGGGGACTGTACAGATTTGATACTGATGGGAAGGGAGAAGTGGGGCTTTCCACTTCACTACCTCTGCCGGTATGAAGGGCTGGAAGAGGAAAAGGGAAGGGCTGTAATGGTGATTCAGGCAAACTCTCAGGACACACCCTAGGCCACAAGCTGCTATTGTTTGGTAATGAAAACCAAGGAAGTTTCAGCAGAAACACTACAGTGTGGGAGGTAGGTGGAAATACAGGTGTGGAAGTGGTAAGCAGAGAATTCCCTTCCAATTTCCCTCTCTTTGTCAGAGTCAGCCACACAGCTGGAAACACAGTCTGAGGCATAGTGGGTGCCAGATCTGTAGTGAGAGGAGAAGGGGGTGGAGTTTCTCTGCATTCTCTTTTTTTAATGTCTAGAAAGTGGAATTTCTGAAGAAACCTGCTCAGTTTCGTGCAAATTCCTGAAAGGTACAGGGAGAAAATGCTGGGTGCATTGCTCCATTCCCCTCCCCCCCCAAATAAAAAGAAACATTTGAACTCAACTAAACATATACTGAAAAAAGGGGAGAAGCAGAGTTTCGGTATAAGTCCCATGCTCTGATCCATGAAAACAGAATCTTATGCTAGTGTGATCCAGCCTTACCACCACAAAATGAACCTTGGTATAGTATGTGTTAAAGTGTAAACACCAATGTTCAGATACAGTTTACTGCTGTCTGAGAATGACTTCAAATGAGCTATTAGTCAGGGAAGTTGTATGTATGTATGGGTCAGCTTCGTCAACGAAGATTTGGGAAGGGCTCTCCCCGCGTGGGTGTGTCCCTCGAGCCTGCGCAGTGGATTTTTTAGGTGAGGCACAGGGCCCCACCGTTTTAAGTCCTAAGGTCCATCTGCCATGGCCAAGTGAGTTTGGACGGTGACAGTGAAGTGCTCAGGACTAGAACCTACAGCCCCCGGTATTCCCAGGAGGTCTCCTATCTTAAGTACTAACCAGGGCTGACCCTGCTTAGCTTCCAAGATCTGACGGGATTGCAGGGAAGTTGTAGTCTGCCCCAAAATAGATAAAATATGGTTAAAATTTACCTAATATGAAATTGAGGTTTTAATAGTGTAATAGTCTGAATCCCGAGATCCTGAGTTCGAGTCTCAGTGGAAACCATCCCCTGACAGTTCAATGCCTCTCTGCCATCCAATCCTGTCAGATCTCGGATGCTCAGCAGGGTCAGCCCCGGTTAGTACTGGGTGCTGTAGACAGTCCCAAGGACTTCACTGTCACTGTCCAAGCTCGCTTGGCCGTGGCAAATGGACCTCAGGACTTAAGCGGTGGGGCCAGTTCTGTGCATGCTGTGCCTCACCTAAAAAATCCACTGCGCAGGCTGGAAGGGCACACCCACGTGGGGAGAGCCCTTCCCAAATCTTCGTTCGCAAAGTCTGGCCATACATACATACAGGTCAGTCTAATTACATAATTAATAATTTTTGTCTATACTTTTGATGAAATGTATTTTGAGTAGTGTTTATCTCACACACCTACATTTCCTTATTGTCAAAAATATTTTGCATTATAATCCATACATAATACTACAGAAAGTGCATGTGGGGGTCTGTAGGAGACTCAGGAGCAATCTCAGGATGTCTGCAAGGTGTAGTTTATCCTTACTGTGGCAATTTCTGGTGTTTTCTCTAATTTTGTTTTTTCCAGTCTTTGATTAATTTTTAAAGAAAAAAATAGATACTTAAATAGTCATATCCTACAC
Source organism: Pithys albifrons albifrons (assembly GCF_047495875.1). Classification (NCBI taxonomy): domain Eukaryota; kingdom Metazoa; phylum Chordata; class Aves; order Passeriformes; family Thamnophilidae; genus Pithys; species Pithys albifrons. The sequence goes on along the minus strand of NC_092461.1, from coordinate 42,155,945 downwards.
TCTTAATTTCAGGGAACAAACAGAATTTGAGTGTTAAAATACTCAGAAAATTCATAGAATTTATTATGTTTTATTTCATGTTACAGAAAACCAGGGAGAGGAAGTGGATGGGTTAACATGATTCATACATGTCTGAGGCAGACTGCAGTCTATACAATTATCACTCCTTTTATATGTGTGAGGTTAATTCCACTCTCCAGTAACACTAATGTCTTATGCACGTAGGATGGTATTGACTTTTGCCATCATTGATGAAATTGTTTGGTGGTAAACTATAGAAAATTTTCATGCAAATGTAGAAACTTGCCAGACGTCTTCCTCCTGAAGCAAGTTTGTGACAACTTGCCCAGCAGTACAGTCCAAAATCAGCAGTGGAGCTGCAGGCAGAGACCACAGCTGTGGCTGCCTTGGACGACAGCTTTTGGAGTCAGGCTTTTGCAGTCATGTATGGAGGGAGGTTGGGAGAAACCAGGCATAGACTTAAAAAAAAGAGCTTCAGGCTGTGTATAAAGAAAATCTTTTTCACCTCGTGGATAGTCATGTATTGGAGCCGGTTGGTGATCAGAGCAGTTTTGCAGCCACCATCCTTGGTGATTTCCAAACTCCCACTAGATGAAGCCCTAAGCAACCTGCTCTGATCTCACATCTAGCCCTGCTGGGAGCAGGGGGTTGCACTACAGACCTCCCCTGAGGTCCCTCCCACCGTAAATCTTCCTGTGATCTTACAAACTCTTTTAGCTACCCTGGAAGAGCCATTGCTATTTAAAGTCATGGATTACCTTCCTGCTGACTACTGCCATCATGAACCTCAAACAGCCTTCCTTCCTACTGAAATGTAGCCTGGCACAAAGCCTCTTGAGTGTAATGCCCATCGGTTACCTGCACTCATTCACCGGTGACTTCCCAAACTGTGGTAGCATATGGAATTGGGCAGTATAAGATGGGAACAAGTAAATAAGAGTAGTGTCAGTGATACAGAATCTGTCTGTTTCAGCAATACCCTCAGATGATTTAGTTTGTACTGGAGATCTGAGAGCAGTGCATGAGATTTGTGGTTTCCTGGAAAACGCTTGTATCCCTTTTCTGCAGAGAAAAGTAGCACATACAGTGCCCTCCTTGCTAATGATTGGAGGGTGCGAATCACTGAGCCCTACTACATAAGCAGTACTCACAGAAAGGGAAAGAACCACACCTAACAGAGGATGTGTACGTCAACAGAACTAAAGAAACAGTCTGCTATGGCAGGTTCACGTGACCAGTTGGCAAACAGCTGAGTAAGTTGTTTAAACAATCCTGACTCCTGCTATTTGCTGAACTGCAACTTATTATGGGCTGGAACAATTCAGTGCTCCCAGTAACCTGCAAGCACTGAATTACAGAGCCATTGGGGCTGGAAGGCAGCTCTAGGGATCAGCTAGTCTAATTCTCTGCTCAGAGCAGGTTGCTCATCTAACCCCTGCAACTAGAGGAGGTTGCTCAGTGTTATGTCTATTCAGGTTTGAATGTTGCCATGGTCTTTCTGGACAACATGCTCCTGTGTTTGATCACTCCTCAGCTTCTTTTTCCATCTAAATGGAATTTTCTATATTTCAGTTTGTGGCCATTGCCTTGTTTCCTTTCGCAGCTGAGAAGAATCTGTCTCCGTCTTCTCCTCATCATCAGGTATGTATACACATTGATGAGATGCCCCCAAAGCCTTTTCTTCTACAAGCTGAACAGGCTTATCTCTCTCAGCATCTCCTTGAATAAGAGGTGCTCCAATACCTTAATCATCTACATGTCCCTTAGATGGACATACTCCAACATGTCCAAGTTCCTCTGAATGGCAGCACAACCATCCAGTATATCAGCCACTCCTCCCAGTTTTAGATTATAAAAATACTTGGTGAAGGTGCACATCATCCCGGTTCATTAATGATGACAGAAAAGTATTGGCCCCAGTATTGACCTCAAGAGTAGACCACTAACGTCTGGCTTCCAAATGGACTTTGTGCTGCCAATCCCAGAATATCAGCCAGTTCCAATCCACCTCACCAACTACTTATCTGAACTTTATCAGTTTTCTGAGATAGTGTTATCAGACACAGAGCTGAAAGCCAATCATTTCAGCATAGGAGGCTGTTGGGCTAGTCAGGCTTGATTTCCCCTTTATAAATTCATTTTTGACCATGGATTCCACTCCAGCGCCATTCCTATCCTAAACATGGGAAATGGTTTCCAGGATTTGTTGCTCCGTCACCTTCACAGGGTTCAAGGGGAGGCCAACTGATGTGGGATCACAAACCACCCCGAATGTGGGAAGATTCGTTGGGAAGTCTGCAGCCCCTTGGAAAACCAGCAGAACTTGAAAACGACGCCAGTAACAGATGTCTTTATTCCTCCCTCTGAATAAAGTCAGTTTTTGACCGTCTCAAACCGACCTCTGTAGTTCTCCAGATTTTCCTTGTTCTTCTTGAAGAAAGGAGTTATATTTGCTCTGTTGTGGTCATCAATCTTCCCAAATTGCTGTGAGCTTTCAAACAGAAACTCATCTTGCAAAGGTGTCGGCCAACTCCCAGAGCACTTGTTGGGTGCAACCCATCAAGTCCTGTGGTTTTATATATATCCAGTTTGTTTAAATGTTCCCTAACCTAATCCTCATCCAGCCAAGGGTTTTTCTTCCTTCCTCCAGGCTTTCTCACTGCTCTTGGGGGGGTCTAGGATTCCTGAAGGCTGGTCTTACCAGTAAAGAGGTAGTGAAGCAGGCATTGAGTATCCTGACTTTTTCAATGTCATTTGTCACTGGGGCCCATTCCCCACTCAGCAATTGGCTGATATTTCCCCCCAATCTTCCTATTAATTTGGATGTAGAGCTTTTCTTGTTGCTCTTCATATCTGTCACTGGATACATCCCCAGGTGTGCTTTGGCATTCCTAACACCATCTCTGCATGATTAGACAGTGTCTCGTCTTGGTTATAACAGTTTTCTTCTCTGCTGTTTTGAGGATCTGCTGTGGAACTAAGTCAATTCTGCTTATGTAAGGTCTTTATTTTGGTAATTCTATACTGGTTTTTACTAATTGACTATTCGAGCCACGCCTGCTACACTCACACATTAGACATTGACTAGTGTGCACAGTGATATTTGTATTGTGAAGCCTTTGTGCTCAGATTTGGTAACACCTATGCAGCTTTTCCTGATAGGCAACTGCAAACTTTTACACTTATGCAAAATAGATTTAACTTTCATATTTGTAACTTTTGTTACAGGTGTAAATAACTTCTGAGAAACAAAGTTTTAGGTAGCATTATCATAGCTCTTCTGGGTCTCTCTGGCAAGAAAGACATGAACCTGTGCAGTGTGACATGTATCTGTACAGAGCCTGCGCAGAACATGATGCATGTGCCAAAAATCCTGAGCATCCTGAGCACAGGGCACTTACAACCAGAACATACAATTTGTATTTGTGGCAAAATTATTGGGCAAATGGAAAACGGACATATCTGGATAATTCCTGATAAGCAAAGCTCCAACCATGAGGAATCTGAAAAACAGAGCTTGGGATCTGACCTTTAACAACAGTGGTGTTTGCCACTTACCTTGATGCCAGTAGGAAGAAGCTATAAGTAATAACTAGTACTGTGTTGACTACAATGTAATAACATACCTAGTGTCATCCTCTGAATGTCAGAGCTGTCATGGTTTAGGCTAAAACCAGCACAGAGAAAAAAAAAATTACATGTCTCCTTTAAAGTTCTTTTATGTGCTGGATTTGGATGGAAGCAGTTGTGTTACTGCAGAAAACTTGATAATGATCAGAATTGATAACATCTTAGCATGAGGACCTTTACCTGTTACGAATGACTCAGAACAGTGTTGAAAAATTGAAGTGGTTGGCAGTGATTTGTGAGCATTTATTCAGGCAAATCAGATAATTGCATTTAGCATCACAGATGGCTTGTATTTTCTAAAGTGCTTTTACTTCAATGCAATAAGATGACTCAGAAGCTCAGTAGGATATTATGACCATGATTTTTCACTGCCTCACACCTCATATAGTGAAATTCCCAGTGCAAAGGAGGTGTAGGTCCAGTATTGAAGGATTTTACACTTTTACTGTGTAAAAATCAACTACTAGCAGCAATGCAAAGCATCTCAGCCCAGTCTTACATGACTTTTCTTAATCAGTGTTATATTTTGAGATAATTTTTACAGCATTACTCTATGTTTTCCCTTTGTACTTTACCTGCTTTTACTACCCAGAGAGACAAGGAAATTTTTAACAATCCAACAGAACATTAAATTGTCCCTGGCATCCTGGAAAGGACACCTATTCCACATTCCTAAAGGTCTTCCAATTATTTCTGAACAGCCTATTTTGTTTTGCTTCTTAATAGAGAGGGAATTCCACATGTATTCCAAGCACAAGAATTCAGAGTGCTGTTCCAGATGGGCAAACATAATGTCTGCTATTCCTTGGCAGAGGAGCAGCAACATAGGTCTGCTTCCTCTTGGCAGGGATCAGGAAGGGTAGGATTCATCTCACTGAACTTTATCTATTAAAGCATCAAGCCCTCAGTAAACGGCATTTCCTAGAAATCACAAAGAAAAAGCAGGTGTTGAAGCTTCTTGTCTTCCTCTGTCCTGATGGCAACTGTAGCTCAGGTGACCAATGAGCTTAAACTCATAGAGGACTAGGTTCACAGAGGGAAATCTAAGATTTCACTGCTTATATGCTTTATTTTCATTTGCCCTTTAACAGAAATGGTCACAAGTAGCAAATTGGCACACACTTCTCTGCAGCCCCAGCCTTAAAACTAGGGTTGTTTCCTAGGAAGCTTTTTTGCCATGATAGGAACACAGTAAAGCTTAAGAGACAGCAAAAACTACTGCTATTTGCAACAGCATCACAAAAGTATTGTATTTCTGCAGTGAGGCACTGTTGCTTGCCAAGAAACATCACTGCAGAAACAGCATTACCCAGGGAATCTGAAATCGTCTCAGCTGGAGCGATGACAAAGAACGAATAGTTTCTCTCACTGATATTTTCGGCACCTTACAATGGTCTCCCGGAAGGCTAACAATGGAGCTTGCAGCTACTACGGACCTCTGCTAGGTAAGCTGTGAACTAGAAGCACTGACTGGAGGCAAGGTTGTGAATTGCAAACAAACCACTGAGTGCAGGCATTCACAGATTTTGTCTATGCAAATGATAGCTCAAGCTGCTGGTGCAGTGGGGATACATCAGCTGGAATGACAACAAGTAATTAACGGTCTGTCCAACCACTCTGCTAATCTAATCGCTCAGCACTGCTAATCAAATCACTCGAGTAGCTGGAGTGGTGTTTCCTGAATGCCAGTGCTCCCTAAAGCTAAGCTAAGCACAAATTAAGTCATTCAGGTGTATTAAGTTAAACTAATGATTGCAAATGAAGACAAGCTTTGGGAGTGCCAAGTCCTCAGTTCTTGCTTTCTTGCACCCACAAAACATCATCCCAGGAAAGGGGATGCAGTTGTGTTAGATTAGGTCAGGATAGAAGCAAGAGGAGGATCCAAGTGCAATATCTAGCATGGTTCAGTTGACTCTCAGCTGGGGAGAACAGAAGTCCCTGTTTACACTGGCTGAATTGGCTGTATGTGGGCCTTGCTGACAGTGCCAAGGGTAGGTCAGAGGCTGCTGAGGGGAGGCAAATAATGCCCTATGATACTTATCTTCCTGTTCTAGCTGGAGAAAAGACCAATTTGGGGAAGAGCACATACCTATATGCCCAGTTTAGGCACTGCTGCTGTCCAAACAGGAATTGGGTTGTGAGACATGTTGGTTTCTAGGGGAGGAAAAGCGTCTTTCTCATTGTCACCCACCAGCAGAAGCAAAAAGCCCAGCTCTGAGGCATTTCTCCAGCTTTCTGGCCCCTTTTCAAGCTTCCCTGTGGCCAAAGAAGCCTGTTGTCTGACTTGTCTGCCTGCCTCAGAGTTATGTAGAGGTGAACACAGTCTATTTGGGGACAGGGGTTGGAGGATCCCTTAGTGTTGTTAGTGAGAGAACATGAGACTCTTCCATTTCCATTTGTATGACCATAAACCCTCCCATAATCCACTGACATCTTACTTCCTTAACCCAGTGTGCTACAGTAACTAGAAAAGCCCATTCCATTGTACAGCTGGATTTTGCCATCCCAAAGATAAGGACAAAATAAGTTGTAAGTTATTTTGTGCTCATCTTGGCAAGTGGCTTTGCTTCTTTTCCCCAAGTCTTTGGACCTGCTGAGAAGCCTTGGGGAAAAGAAGAGGGGGGAAAAAGGAAATCCTGGAAGACAGCAGTGCCAGGCAGCCTTGTAGGCTGAGTACATTACTGAAGTGCCCTTGCAGTCATTATGCAGCTATACTAAACTGGGTGGAAGGGTCCCAAATGCCCTGCTCTGACACCTTGTGATGGAGAAGTTATAAGCCCAGAAATGCAGGCGATGTTTGTGGCTGTGGTGTGTAGATGTTCCAGCATCATTTCAGCTGTCTAAATACAAGTGTCTGGTGCCCTTTGAGATTCTTTCAGTGACATCTCTGACAGTCTTTGTGGTGGAGTTTTCCATCACAAACCAGCTTCCCAGTGAGCAGCAGGAGCTGTGTGACTGTCCTTTTGGGCCCTGGGGCAGAGGCTCTGCCCAGCAGTTGTGTAGTTACCGTTTGTTGTCGCAGCTGCACGGAAATGCCTGACAGGAATATCAGCGATCTGGGAACAGCTCAGCCCTCTCTTCCTCTGCCTCACGTGGAAGGTGCTGGTTGCCTTCAGGCTTGTCAGCCTGCACTCCACCCAGTACACACTGCAGAAGTCCTGAAGGCCACACACATCCCCAGTGTGGATTTGATCTGGGACAAAGCATTCCATGAGGACATGCACCAGCAAGACCTGCTGGAAATCCTGGTGCACAGGGGCATGGTTCTGACCCACACTCAGCCCTAATGAATACATTCTGAGCAGTCATGGGGATGCTCTTGGTTCAACTCATGCGTTTGAGGGAATTGTAAACAGAGCTGGTGTTACTGGCATGACTTCTGAGGGCAATAAGCAACCGTACTCTGAGCCCAGTGGCTTTCACAGCACTATTTGTCCAAGATAAGAGGCAAAAGCAATCTTTAACTTTGTGTCTTAAAGGTGAGAAATCTATGTTTTCTCCTAAGATTGCTACTGCAAGTTATTTTTAAGAGCACAAATTTTAATGACTTCATTATTTTTAACACATTGTAAGAAAGCAAAACACAATCTTTTAGTTATGCTTTTATTTTTCTACTTTATTGGGTTTTTTTAATAGTTTGAACATAATCTGTTTCACAAGCCTATAGCAGCAGAAGTCTGAGTTTGTGACAGAACTACAGATTCCACATATGACTTTTTCCCCCTTTTCCCAAATAAGAGTAAAAAGATTTTGTAACACACAAGAGCCTTGTAAGGGGTTTAATGTTTCTTTTTCCTCTCTACTGCTCCAAAAGATCTTTTCGAAGAGTTTTCTTTTAATTGAGTCTGGAAACCTTCCACTTTTAATGAGAACTTACTGACACCTAATTGCCATCTGCCTCCTTCAGTTTCTCTCATAAGACTGCTTCATTTTAACTTTGTGCTCTGAACTGCTTCTCTGTAACTGCTGCAGTTTGTACTCCAAGTGAATTCATAAGTCTTCGTAATATGTTTGAAGTTCTTTATTCTGTATTTCACCTCTGCCTATTCCAGAACTACACTAGAAATACTTATTAGCTGCAGAATGTAGACACAATATTCCAACCACAACATGGGTGATGCTTGCCAGTGTACCTGTTTTACAAGCATCCTTTCTTATCTAGTGACACTGTATCAGAAAGGCAAAGCAGTACACAGCAGTATGGGGTGAGCAAAGTACTGCAGATCTCACCATTGAGGAAATACACAATGTCTTCCACAAAATTAAATGAACCCTTTGTTGTGCAAGGCCTTGCCTTGAATAAGGCCTGAAAAGAGATATCAATACTGCTTTGTGGTGACCCTCTGCCCCATGGTGAGTTCACCCCATGTCAGAAGCAAGGAATCTTCCACTGAAGGCAGAATAGGCTTTCAAAAATGTTTGAAAAATCACACCTTAACATCTTACTGTTTTGCCATAGAAGGCTTTATAGCAAATTTCCAGTGAAGACTTTTCTGCTTTCCTGTAGTTAATTTCTTTCAAAATTCTTCTGACATTTTCAGGTTCTGTGGTTTGCCTGAAGGTAAGCTTCCAGTTGTGCCCCTGCATCATGCTTTTCTTCCTTAAAGAGAAGTTCAAATCCCGAGACAATGAATTGTGATCCTTGGTGAGATGTTGATTCTGAGATTGTCTTCCTGGCTAAAAGCAGCAGAAAGAAAAGCGAGCTATAGTAGCAGGTGAAATTTGTGTAATTTGTGCTATTTCTGGTAATTTCCTACCCAGAGCAGAGCAGAGCAGCAGTTAAGTGGTGCCTCAGGTCGTGGGCCCATCATGTCACTTGTGCCTTGATGATGCCTCTGACTCAGGATGGAAGGTTGGTTTATTGGTCACTGTTATCTTCTTAGGAACTCTATGAGTAATTAAATATTTCATGTTAATTCAGACTAGACTATCCAATATACACTCTGCTGTCAGGTTTTTCTTCTGAAAATGAGTTGAGGTTTAGCATGAGCCAATTGTATATATTTTGTGTATCAGTTTAATGAATAACAAGATAGTGAGTAACCTACACTGCACAACTGCATTTGGGGCATATCCATCTGTAATCTCAAATTAAGGTATTTAGGGTTGTTAGCCCATCTTGTTGACAGAAAGCCACTTAACTTCTGTAGAATCAGATGTGATAAAGACTCTCTTTCAAATAATTGCACCAACAATGCCAGTACTGTCAACAATTACATGTCATTGTCCAGACACCTAGTAAAACTAAAGACAGGTGAAACATCTATCCTGTGTTCAGTTTCTGATGGTTTTTTTATGTCAGTGAAAATCTGAATTTATGCCTGTAAATTCAAGTTACCTCACTGACCATTAGGCATTTTATATCTCTGCTCCTTTGAATCCCTCTGCTGTTCACAGAAGAAAATAATCTGTATGCTTTTTGCATCTATGGCTTGAGGGGTAGTTTCTCTATTTTTATGTTCACAAGTCTTTCAAGAGCAATATACTCTCTCAGTTTTATCAAGTGTTCTTGCCTCAAATATAGTGGCCTTCCTATTATCCCAAAGGCTTACTTAAGCAGAGCTCGAACTCCGTCTTTTGAGGCATCAGGAATCAGAGCTGCAGTAGCACAAAAATAAATAAGGTAGGGGTTGTGCTACTTATGATCCAGGATTTCACTGTTTCTATGGATTTCTGCAGGGTCTGCCTAGGGTAGGCTTGAAATTCTCTGGTGGTGATGATCTACACCTGAAGCAGTGATGAGGACAAAGTGTCTTTAAAAACATGCAAGAAATAAGCCTATGAAAAATAATATGCCTGTCATTTTTCTGACAGTTATAAACTTTGATACCTGCAAACTATTTGTTTATAATGTCAAGATTAGATTCTTGTCCTGGTGGAAGAATTGCATTGTTAAGAAAAGATGACTCTCTCTACGTGAAGTGTTGTCTGGCAAAGTTCAGCTTCTGGCCTGCTGAGTTGGTGCAGGATAAGATGATCGGTGCCACTACTGCTTTTTCTTCTGTATTCCTTAGGAGTAATAAATCAAATCAAATCAAATAAAAAAATAAAATAAATAAAATAAAAAAATAAAATAAATACAATAAAATAATAAAATAAAATAAAATAAAATAAAATAAAATAAAATAAAATAACATCCAAGCAATACTGGGTTTTGGAGAAGATAAATGAAAAACATAGGCACCATTTCTGAGAAGCACTCAAACAACTGTCCTGAAAGGCTGTGCAATTAGTTAAATTTATAATCTTGGCTGTGGACAAATAGGAAACACATCTTTTATGTAAAGTCAGGAATCTATGTTTTTACAATAGAAACCTTAGTAGATTCATCCAAGAATCACCATTGGCCCAGATTTAAGGATTGCAGAAGAAGAAAGAAGGACTACCAGAAAATAAATATTTTACACAGAAAGAAAGTGTTAATAATAATAATATACAACTTAAACTGTTATGTACACGTTTTCCAGTTCCTACCCCTTTTCCTGCTGTTACACTCACCCTTCCGCTGTCCCTCAGTTCTCTGGGTCTGTCTCGTGCTTGTAAGGTTACAATGAAGCATCAGCATCTGGAGTCCTTTGTCATTAACATCATTGTATCTTGGTGTTACTCATTCAATCTGAAATATATTTTTGTCCTGTAGAGTTTCACAAATACCCCTCCTAGCCCTGCTACCTCTACAGACCTGAACTCTCTTGGTCACAGAGACCTCCTCTGGTGCTCTGCGACTTTGTTGTCATTGCAGACCATAGTTTGTCATTCACAAGATTCAGTTTCTCCTAAAATATGACACAAGTTTCTGTGATTGATCATCTCTTGCTGTAAAAGATTGCTGAAGTAACTTCTGTCGCGTGGATCGGATTATGCTAAATTTTACCGCTGTGAACAAATGCTTCAGCAGAATTTCCTTCATCCGTGATTGTCAAAATAATTGGCTGGGCTCAGCACTGCATTAACATCTGCTGGTAATCAAGCACAGTTCCCATTATGTATTTGCATGTTTATTGTGGTAGTCCTGGACCTGTGTGCTCTATCTGGTAGAGAATTCAGCAAGTACACAAGTCATACCCATAGTCCCATCTACATGCAAACAACCACTCTCAGGAATTTCATCTTCAGGTAACAAACTACACAGAAGCTGGGCAAGTTTTAAACATTCCAAATAAACAGTTTTATTTTATGGGAAGTAAGTAATTTGCATCCAATGTTACTTAAATAAACTTCTTCTCTGCCTGATGACACAACAGAAACATTGACATGTTGTTTCTGTACAAATGCCAAACATTAACTGACTGTGTCACCCAAACAAAAGGAAGTACTGTTTTTTGCAGTGTTCCCATCAAACTTTCTTCACAAGAATGTAAGTCATATAAAGCGGATTTTCTGAGATGCGAGCCACACTCTGGTTCCTGCCATGCGTCTGCCCTTCCCAGAGCTTCCCAGGGGTTGTGTCTGCAGTACTGTGGTTTTCTCTTGGCTGTTCTCTAAGCCATGTTTGTACTGCTCCTATAGCTTAAACAGTGAGCTGTGCATCAGCGTGGTCTAGATGGACTATGCCCTTCTTTAATGTCAGGTCTTGTTCAAGCAGTATGAGCTCTCTGCAGCAAGGTTTAGATGTTCTTTTACAAGCAAGTCTTTCAGTGTTTCACCTGCCACTTGCAAGCTCATCTGTGACCACCACTTGCCATAAAGCAGCAATGCATGAAGAAGCAGGTTCTCTGACAGCACCAATGCTGTATGACATTTATCATGAACAAAAGGGTTTGAAACCTCTTTCCTCTTTCCAGCTCAGTGCATAAACAGAATGGGTCTTCTTCAATGAAAGATTAATGTTGTGTATTGTAAGTATCTATATTGCAAATCTTCATGTATGCAAGGATTTCTCAGACTTCAGGGAAATGGGGTGTGTGGATTTAAAATTTACACTGATGCTCCTTTTGCTGAATCATTGGGCATCTTCACTGAAGGTAAATCCAGGTTTTGCAGTGCTTTATCTAGATGCATAAATGTACTGATGTAACATGGTAGTAGCAACTGCTTGACAGAAGGAGTCTACCAATAAGCACACAAAGATAGTGCAGTCAGGAGTAAAGGTCCGTGCTTCCCCCCTGCCCAGGGGTGCCTGGTCAGTGCTCTCCACAGCAGGGTAACAACAACTGCATCTTTTTTTGCTAGATGAGTATTTTCCACCACATAGAACTGGAGCTGCTGGGCTATCTTCTCTTTGTAGATTATGTGATTTATATTTCTGATGGCATCTGTTAGAAGGCTACAGTAAAACATGAAGTAACAAAGGCTTTGATCCTCCTGCAAGAGGATACTTGGTTCTGTCCAAGAAGCAGGATGAGCCTAGACAATATTTACTTCCATCCTTTGATCTGAAGGATGCTGCTCACTAGCGAAGGCAGCTGATCCTAATAATAACAGAAGGGCTCTCATTTGCTATTGTTTCACATTCACACTCTTCCTCTGTAAAAGAGGAGAGGATGGAAACAGTGGAGTGTAGAGTCACAAAGTGCTTACTGGGCTGTAGTATCTGTGGGAGCCATTTGCCAGTAGGTGTGATGGACTGTTTTTTCATCTTGCTCCCTATATAATGAGGGAGAAGTGGAAAGGGGAATTTCATTGAACAGTTATACAGGTGGGTGCAGATGGTGCTTACTCATTACTTTAGCAGAGGAATGACAAAGGTCAAGAAATGCAGAATTTCAAGCAGTTGTGGTTGACTGAACAAGATGGGTTGGGAAACAGGAAAATAGAAAACTCTTGTTTGACCTCTGCCAACTCTTTTTGCTAATGTCTGTATTTACATTTACTGCTAGATTGTTGCCAGTGAGTTGTCACTGAGGAGCTGTATGACATCACTCTGCATCAATATATGGTATTTTTAGTATGTTTGGATATAATCCACTTTTTCAGCTATGTATGAAAAATCTAAGCCTGTAGGCCTTATCTATAAATGACAGAGTTAGGGTTTTGCTTTGTTTTTTAGAGACAGCCATCTGTCCATCTCAAGCTTATTCAGACTTCCCACAGGCAATATATTTTTAACTATTTCAATTATAGTTGTATAAACTGTTTTGCAGTTACTGCCTTGTAGCTCTTCCCTGTTGTATCAACAGCTCCTTTTCTAGTCTCTTTTTAGAGAGATGATGTTCTTGTTCCTGTCACCCAGAGGAAGAATTTTGAATGTATTATTTGCTGAGGAGAAAAACTAAATGTAAAGCTATCTTTTCAAGTGGTGCTTCTACCTACTTCTGCCTAAATATCCTGTCCAAGTAAAAGGTATAAGCACATTTCTTCCTCAGCAGACTCTCTCCTTTGTTATAACTCAGTGAAAAGCATTTGTTTTATATTCACTGTCCCTATGAATCCAAATAATTAATTCTCATTTTCTCTGAACATTTAAATTAAGAAAATAAAATGTAAATGAATTAAAGATAAGTCAGCTAAAATGACCTGCTGATGCTGGCCCTGATTCCACATAATAAAGTATTCTCAGTTCGGTAAGTAACCTGAGGATTTTATTTAGGGGACATAATTTTTTATGTCTATATTCCTTTGTGTCTGACGCAGTGTTTTCCACAAATCCTTAATAACTTCCTTTAATAGCATATAATTGCAGTCTGAAGTCACAGGAGATTGTCTTCCATCTCAGCCTCAGCAAATCCTACATTTTTCTACTGACACCATATAAACATGAAGGCTGAAAGTCATCTACACTATCTAGCACCTAATTTCCATTTACCTTTCACTCTAGGCAAGGCATACACTATTTTATTCAAGATAGCACAGTTTTCAGAAAGGCTAATACCTCTTTCTCAAACTCTGAATAAAAATTACATTGGGAATACTCCATGGCAACATTTGTAATGAGAAGTGAATTTTTGGAGTAGAAATAATTTTAATTACATTTGGTTTTCTCCAGAGACTCAGATTGTCCTGTCTTTGAGATAATCTAATATATTTTGCACCATAGGGCTCTGAATATATTTTGCTATGTTATTAAGACTATTATTTAGTTTAATACTGCAGTAACTATGAACTGGATTGGCCCATTTCCTGCAGAAGCTAATAAGATACAGAACCAGGCAAATACTGCAAAGTTGCCTTCACAGAGTTTTCTGTAAATCTCCCCCTTTAGGCTTTGGGATTTACATGAATATGGGATTGGCAGAGCATATGACCTCCTGCTGATAAAAAGAATGTAAGATTCAGAGAAACTCCATGCTCCTGAATTCTTCAGGAAAAATTTATATGGACTCCTAGGGAAACAAAAGTCCAGCTTCTCCTGGGGGTAGAAGATGCCCTCCTCTATAGAACAGGTATTTGTAAAACCCAAGCATTCATTTACCAGGATAAATATTTAGGATTTTAAAATATTACAGGAGGGCAAAGATACTGAGTTGTGTCCAACTGGTTGGTCCTGAAATACTGCCAACACATATTAGCAACTTCTAAGATAAGTAGGACTGGGACATCTGTCCTCTCAATTGTTCACCTCAAGAGTAATGCCATGAGCATTGTGACCAGTTTTGTTAACCTTTCTAATATTGTTTCTCTTGCTAATCATATCAGCAAGTATCTGCATGAATATAGCCTACAGTAGTAATTTAAGCTGTGAAGCTTCTTGGCGTGCAACCAGCCTAACTGGTACCATCTCACTGCACCCGTCTGGCATATGGCTGTGGGGTTCATGCTAAGAGCATTGATGATTGCTGGTTTGGGGAAAAAGAACAACTGGATTCTGTTCAAAAATAAAGAATGGAAGGTGCCTAGTATGGGAAGCTATCCTGGTTCCAGCTGGGACAGAGTTCATTTTTCCATAGTGGCTGGTACAGTCCTCTGTTTTGGATTCAACAAGAGAAAAATGTTGGTAACACACTGATGTTTCAGTTGTTGCTAAATAATGCTTACCCTGAGTTAAAGACTTTTCAGAGTCTCATGTGCTGCCTGTGAGGAGCTGCACCAGAAACTGGGAGGGAGCATGACTGGGACAGCTGACCTGAACTGGCTAAAGGGATATTCCTTATAATAGAATGTCATGCAAAGTAATATATACTAGGGGAGTTACCTAGAAGGGACCAATCCCAGCCTGAGGACAGGCTGGGCATCAGGCATAGGGAGGGGTGGGCAACTATATTGCACATCACTTATCTATCTTGGGTTACAATTAAAGATTATTATTATTATTATTATTATTATTATTATTATTATTATTATTATTATTATTATTTGGTTGGTTGGTTGGTTGGTTGGTTGGTTGGTTGGTTGGGTTTTTTTTTGTTTTTTTTTTACTTTGTTTCAATTGTAATCAGTGGCACAGGTGTCCCCCAAAGTTCAATACTGGGCCCAGTATAATTTAACTCATTTATGAATGACTTGGATGGAGGAAAAGATGCCCTCTCAGCAAGTTTTGCTGATGACACAAAGCTGTGAGGAGTGGCTGATAACCCAGAGTGCTGTGCAGCCCCTCAGAAGAACCTTGAGAAATTGGAGAAATGAGCAGAGAACTGTCTGAAGTTCAAGAAAAGCAAATGCAGGGTCCTGCACCTGAGAAAGAATAACCCCATGAACCAATACAGACTGGGGGCCAACCAGTAGCTCTATGAGGAAGGACTTGAAGGTGGACAACAAGCTGTCCATGAGCCAGCAGTGTGACCTTTGGCCAAGAGTGCCAGTGGTAAACTGTGATGCATCAGGAAGAGCACTGCCAGCAGGACAAGAGAGGTGATCCTGCCCCTGCACTCAACCCTGTGAGGCTACATCTGGATGGCTGTGTCCAGCTCTGGGCTCCTCAGTACAAGACAGACATGGAGCTCCTGAAGAGGGTCCAGTGCAGGGCCACAAAGATCACAGAATCACACAGAATCATAGATTATGCTGCACTGGAAAGGTTCCACAAGGATCCTTGAGTCCAGTCGCTAGCCCTGCACAGGACCATCCTTGAAAGTCACAACATGTGCCCAAGGGTATTGTCCAAATACTTCCTGAACTCTGTCAGGCTTGGTGCTGTAACCACTGCCCTGGGGATCCTGTGTCAGTACCCAGCCACTCTCTGGGTGAAGAACCTTTTTCTAATATTCCACCTAAACATCTCCTGACACAACTTCAGGCCATTTCCTTGGGTCCTGTCACTGGTCAGATGATTAAGGAACTGGAGCATCTCTCTCACAAGGAAAGGCTGAGGGAATGGGGCCTGTTCAGCCCCGAGAAGAGACACGTGAGAGGGGATCTTACCAATGTATCTGTGTATCTGAAGGGAGAGTGTCAGGAGGATGGAGCCAGGTCTTGGTGGAGCCAAGCAATAGGATAAGAGGAAATGGGTAAAAACTGACACACAGGAAGTTCCACCTAAATATGAGGAAGAACTTCTTTACTGTGCAGGTGACTGTGCATGGGAACAGATTGCCCAGGGAGGTTGTGGAGTCCCCCTCACTGAAGATATTCAAGAACCATCTGGGTGCAATTCCGTGCAATGTGCTTTAGAATGACCCTGCTGGAGCAGGGGGTTTGAAGCAGATGACCCACTGTGGTCTCTTCCACCATTACACATTCTGTAACATAGAATCATAGAATCATTTAGGTTGAAAAAGATCTTTAAGATCACAAAGTCCAACTGTTATGACATCATGCTAAGCATATAGATTAGGGGGAAGGCCAGCTGGTAGGCTGATGCTTAGGAATATGCTAGGTATCAGTAGATTGGTGGTGAGCAATGGTTTTTAATTTGCATAATTTGTTTTTCTTGGGCTTTATTTCTCTCATTTTGTAATTTTTATTGCATTATTATTATTGTTATCATAATATTTCAACTGTTAAATTCTTCTCATCTGAGCCCACAGGTTTTCTCATTGCTGCTCTTCGGGTTCTCTCTCCTATCCCACTGTGGGGAGTGTAAGTAAAAACTGTGTGGTGTTTTGTTGCTAGCTGGGGTTAGATCATGGCAAGAATCTTCAAGAAGATGGATTCCCCTAAAGGCTGCCCAGGTTTGTAAGATCAGTCATGTTCTGAGCTTAGGATGTGTATCACATGTCTTTTGTACAATGTCTTCAGAAGCCATAATTCTTGAATGGCTCTTGAACATGGTCATATGAAATGAAAAGGTATTACAGGAACACAACTCAAGCTATTTTTGTGATGGCAGCCAACACACCCACCTGATCCCCTTACTGTTGATTGAACATCTGTCCAGTTGCAGAACTGTGGGACAAAGAAACAAGTAATAATTAATACACACGTGAGTCACTCAATTCTGTTTCGTCCATTTGGGGAAACTATGCAAAAGCTGTTATTTTGTAAAATTTCTAATCTACACCAAACTATATCCTAAAGTATAAGGATGAATCCCAGCATTTTAAAACAAACTTCAAGTCTGCATTAGATAAACAAAGAAATCTGTTATACTGGGCCATAGGAAAAATGGAAGAATTCAAAAACCTCATCAGTGTCCCTGGAAGGAAAATATTAAACCCTTAAGTTATGCTAGGAAGTGGTGTACTATCTTGTGTTGCAGAATAGACAAAAGAAATAGCAATACCTCAATTTCCCTAGATTATCCCTGTAAACCCAAATCTGATAGTTGTTTTACCACGGAGGATTGGAACAAGTTGTATCAATCAATCACCTGTAGGTTTAATGGCAATAGAACCATCACTGTCTTCCATTTACATTCTCCTAGGTTGTTCAACATCCAGAGTTTCACGAAAACATGAAATAATCTCCTTTCTCATTCATTCCACCTCCAAAGTTGAATTATATTTATCAAGGATGGCAACATTTCCTTTCATTCTACTAAGAATGACCCTCATAAATAAATCTAAATATGACACATATAATAGCTTATATGTCCTGTACATATGATGTAAATATGGTATAAACACCAAACCATCCCTCGCAGTTTTATGAAGATACCAAAATACCAAGTACTGAAGACTAGCATATATCACAGGCTTCATTTTCCACTGAGACATCTTAGGTTGCCCAACAGGAGTCCATTAATTTACCAGGTTCCATCTTAAAATAAGTTCAGACTCTGAAACTCATCACTTTTTTTTTTTTTGAAAACTCTTCCTGAATTTAATTCTTGGTATGTTTGAAAGTTGTCTTCTAGATTTCTGGCTAATAAATACTCATGATTGGTTTATAGCATTTGATCTTAAGGTAATATTTTTAATTCACTTTAACAGTTCTCCCTTTTTAGCAATTTTCCCTGAATATAAATTACTGTCAATCCTCTCCAAACTTCCATTTGCCTAAGCTAAATAAACACTAATCTTTACATTTTTCTTTATAAAATGGACACTCCATTTTCCAAAGCCTTCTGTGCTCTTATTCTAATTTAGTTTAGTTCAGTTTAGTTTTGTTTTTCTTGAACATAGGTGAGTATAGAACACTTTATGCTAAAGTATTTCCATGTCTTGTACAAAAAGGTTTTCTTGTGGTGACCATTTTCTTGCTGTTCATGCTCTCAACTTTGCATTATCTGTAAATTTCATTAGCAAATAATTTGATTCCTCCTCCTTGGCCACTAATATATGAAGAGCACAAGTCCTGACACTGGTCATTGAGGCAGTAACCTCTGTCATCCTAATAATTCTTTCTGAAATATGATTTAGGGTAATTTTTTTTTTCCTGAAACAGCTCTCTATCCACTTCAAATTAATTCCTGATATTTTCAACTTAAATACTAATTTCCTTTAAAATGTTGTAAAGAACACTTAAATCTATCTGAATTACACATGCTGCATTACCTCTGTGTAGTAAATCATTGATTTTATATTTAAAGAAAAAAATTATTAGTCTGACTTATCTTTAACAAAACTATACTGCAAATTAACCTACTTTGTATTGCCCAACTGTTTTGACTCATGCATTCCTCCAAAATCTGTTCTAAAATTTTGCAAAACCAAAGTCGAATTAAAGGACCTGGTGTTGCTCCAAATCATGTTTTTCTCCTTCTCTGAAGACAGGTAAGGCATTTGCTACCTTTCAGACAACATCCAGTCCCTTCTACTGGATTTGCCATTTCACATTTCAGTTCTTTTAATGGTCTAGGCTAGGAATTTCCTACACTCTGAATTTCATTACATCATAAGGTTTAAGTCTTTTTTTTTCATTATGGAAATTGGAAGCCCTAATTCTCTAATTTAATTATGGATTTGCATTTAACAGGAAGAAGTCTATCTATCCATATTTATTTTTACAGCCACTTTTTCTGAAAAAGCTTTACACCCACTAAATAATGTCCTAATCACCACCACTTTCTATTGATTCCTTGGCCATCTAGTAAAGGCACTGCTATTTCATCCTGTTCTGACCTTTACTGCCAGCAGTTTCCTATTGAATTATGTTTGGAAATTCAAAAATTATATGATTTATACAATTTTCACTATTAGTTTTTTCACTTGTTGTTTCATAAGTAATATAATTGATACTGATGTCTAAAGCTGCATTTTCATACATATTTTTAGTGCTTCTTTTACCATAGTGATTTTGCTGAGGACATTCTGGCTTAACCACAGCCTTTTACTGTTACCTTTTTACAGTCAAAATGTCACTAATTCTAGAGAACTTTCCTAGCCTATTTTAGTTTGTTGTACGTCATCAGTGTTTAACTTAATTTTGTAACATGTAAGTCAAAACAACTGATAGCCTACTAAGTCCTCCTTTTCTGAGGCTTTAACATAAAAATTTTTTATTTGGCATAAAATGCTACCATCTAAAATTTTGGATATAAAATACCATGTATTTTCTATTAGAATTTTCCTACAGGTTTTATAAACTCCATCTTATTCATTCTTACACAGGTTTTTACCATTTCAGGGTATATAACTTTCTCTAGAAAGAAATGGTTTCAGATGGAGGAGCCATTTTAGTTCATAGTCATGTAGCTCTGAGAAAATCAAAGGATCAGCTTTGTGGGTTTTGTGATACAGATACCAACCTATTAAAAAATGGCCTGAACCTTCTCACATATTGGCAAAGAGTCCTTACACAGGCACACACTTATGTGAGTAACGAAGATTTGACAGGAAAATTTTATTTCCAACGCCCAACAAAGTGACTTTATTTTCAGAAGGGCTTCACTCTCAGCAGCTTGCCAAAACCAGCATGGATGCAGCAGGGAGGGTCTTTACCCATGAACTGTGCCTTCACCAGTCTCCATTTCTAGTGTTCAATAATTTTCCTTGCTGGCTTGAACTACATTTAATGAAACTCCAAAGATAGAAATGGTGATTCATCCCCTCCTTACAAGCAATGTCAGTGCATTTCAATTCATGATATACAGAACACACGTATTTAATATTGATCACTCTCTGATGTCTCCACATTTTGATCTTCTGCTGTCCTAATCATGTTTGTCATTGAATATTTCTATGTAAGAGTGGGAAATGTGTTCTCGGGGACAACTCAACTTTCTGACAGCAATTCATCCAGGCCCAGTTTTTTTGCCTTCGACATCTCTTTGCCTGCCTGAGTGCTGAAATGTGCATCATGTCCAATCACCCAGATACAAAACACCTTGCACCTTCTGGCATCTCATCCACATACCTTGCATGTCTCCCTGAAGGAAATAGTGAAGGACAATATTGACTTTTAGAAGGATGAAAATTGCACAAAGGTTGGAACTGCTGACCACAGAATTAGCACTATCCTAAAGCTACAACATCCTGACCAGTTCCTATTCCTGAAGATGCCTCATAGTGTGAACACCTGCAACATTCCTAGATTCCTGCAACATTTTCATTTAATTAGATGTCACCAGGTAAAGATTTTTCTCCAAATGAAAATACTGACATACAGAAAAGGAAAGAAAGGGATAATGCAAATGTCTTTGACAAGTTTTCAACTTCAAATTACTTAAGAAAAGACAAAAAAACTATGAACATGAAAACACAATGATCCATGTATCTAGATTCTAAATATCTTCTTTCTGCTACTTTCCTGTGAGCCAGACTCCGTGACTGAACCTTGCCCCTTCAGCACTGGTCTCCAACTTGCTGGCCCCATCGTGCCTAAGAGCAGACTGGCAGGCTGAATCTCAGTCCTGGGTGACCCGGGGCGACCCCAAGCTATTCAGCCTGTCTCCAGGGGCAACTCCAAATACAGCTGGAGTGCTGGGTCACAGAACAAAATCTTTTCAGTCCTTTGACACTAGGATGCAGGAGAGTGAGTATGTGAGTTAGATTATTCTATTGTTTGCTCATTATTTTTCAGCTGAGTATTAGAAATACTTGAGATTAATTTGTCTATGATTACAGCAAGATTGAAATTAATTCTCATTATTAAACAACATTGCTGGGTGTCCTCAAGAATCCTATATTGTCTGTCTTTCCTACATAAATAATAATAGCTATTTTCTCTGGCTATGAATATTATATGTCAAAGTTAATCTTCAATTCTCTTTGCTTATTTTTCAGTATTTTTGCTGCTCCTTTAAAATAATATCGAAATGCTTTTCAGCATGCTAAGTGTCTACAACCTCTTGCAGGCAGAGTTAATGTCTCCTTGGAGTTTTCCATTAATCCCACAGTAGTAGAGTTTCATTCCTTTCATTTGTAACATCTTCTTTCTGCATAACTGTGCGCACTGTCTGCATTGCAAATCATTATTTCTAGATTATGCATCTTCTGCTGAAAGAAATAATCTTCTGCCAGTGTTTTTCTAGTGGCTGCTTTGTTCAAAGCGATTTCCTGAACTTTCTTATCTTTTTCCTCCTACATACCATCCTCAATGAGAAATATCTCAGGATGGTGGAAGGATAATAGCTGAAGGGAAAATCTGTCTTATCATTGCCTATAATAGCTCCATGGCCAAGAAATTCAACCACAGGGTTGCTTTTGGGACATGGGCTCCCATGAAAGGCATCACACAAGCATCTCTGTGGCTGCACATTGCTCTTGTTGGCAGCATTGGCAGAACACTGACCACAGCTCTGCAATGTACACAACCCTCAAAGTGGGGGAAGCTTCATCCTAGTCTTTTGGTTTGTTGCCGTAAAAGTCTTTAAAAAAGACTCCGAGCCAAGTTTTGTAGGAGATAAGATAATGGGCAGGCACTTTAATGAGCAACCCCGCTCATCCAGGAATACATCGACACGCGCGCAAGCAAGCTCTAAGTTCTATAGCTTTTATAATATAACCTATCCAATCACTACTGTCCACATGTCCAGTTCTACCTCTGTCCCCTCCCAGTTCCCACCCCTGTTGAATTGGGGCTGGGGTCGTTGGGACCCTCTGTCTTCATCCACCTCCTCTTCTTCAGCACACAAAGGTCTCTTGGACGTTCTCCAGGGCTTCGGGTCACACTGCTCCATGTTTATGTTCTCTTCTGATATGCTTTAATCAGGCACCTTGAGGAAGAGACTAAACAGCTGGCAGATCTCAGCTGCCTGTTCTGGAGCAGGGGTAGAGATAGAAGGATTTTATGCTACAAGCTGCTAAATATTAATTCACTAAAATCTACAGCATTACATCTACTGTGTCTCTAAAATCTACAAAATATGAAAATTGAAAAGTTAAAAAAACCCTTTTGGCAGCAGTTTGTCATCATATATCCAATTATAGGATCAGGAAACTATATTATCATCGAAGTATGACTCTGGGAGGTCTTAAAAATGAGCCCTAATTTTACATGTCTTAAAAAACAATAATGAAGCACTTGCTTCAATAGCAGTGGCATAACTAGAATCAAGAACCCACTAATGCTCTTCCAAATTGACCTGTCCTAACAAAAGAAAGTGTTAAGAAAGCAAGTCAAGTAAAAAAGAAACTACAAAAAAAACCTACTTTCCCCCGAGAGAGTGAACAAGTGGTAACATCTCAAGTCTATTTTAATGGGCATGCATTGCCAGTGTGACATAGACACTGAGCTGGTGACAATTCACAGAATCAGAGTACAGCTCTTTTAGGAACCCTGAGAAAAGATCTGAGTATGCTCACACATCTTCCCATGCTGTATCTCAGTGACTGATTGGATCTCAGTGACTGATTGGAGCTCAGTGACACCTTTTGAAGGAATGGGGAGGAAGGTCTTAACAGCTTATCAGAAGCATTAAGAAAAATGGGTAGGTGGAACCAGTGCCTCAGAGCAACGTGATAAATCACTGTATGACTCCTGAGATTGCCACTGCTGCTTATTTATTAAAGATGCAGCACTTCTGTTACAGCCTGAACCCCTTCCTAGCACTGTCCATTTCAGGAAAATCATCACTAAATTATTTCATTCTCATACTGTTCTGTTAACGAGAATCTTATAGGTTTTTACTTCTGGAATCCCTAATTAATCAAACACTTAAACCACCCAAGGGCAAATTGTCCTCTTTGAGAGGAGAAGAAGCAATGAAGGACAAAATGGTCCAATAATTTTGGCAATCTTCTTTAAGTGTTACAGAAAATAAAACAATATAAATGGAAGGCAATTTTGGTTTATTAAGAAAAATGAAAATAATTGTGTATTCTATTTACACACATGGCACCTTCTTGGATGCTTAAAGTACAATTAAATTGTGGTCAGAATTTCAGAAGTTAAATTATTGATGCTTCTGCTGAAGAGAATACAGATGTCTATAATAATAATAATTATCTGAGATAATTTAATCTCTGATATTTGTATTATTGGCTTGTTCCCTTTTTTTTTTTTGCTTGAATTTTTACGTATTTATGCCATTTTTAATCCTTGGTTGACATTCGCATATTTCTATCTTTTTTTCCCTCCTTCATTTTGCCTTGTTTTCTATAGACTCTTTTCCTACTTGGTCAATTTTACCTCTTTTTGCCTGTCTCATGTGCATCTGTGAAAGATCACTGGGGAGACCTTGTGAACAATCAGATCTGACCTGATTTTCATAAAAATATTTGGATGCATTGTTAGGTGATGCTGGATAATGATCATGCTTGTTTTGCCCAGCCTTTGGAAGAGATCAGGCAATGCAAAGGATTTGACCTTGACCTGACTACCTGAATGGCGATGATTACATACAGATATTGCTTGTTCTAAGAGTCTTGCAAAATAGATGTGCCAGTCTATGTTCCCACTCACTGTTTGGTAGCTGTTTGGGGATAATTTATTCTTGAGATGACGGAATGCAGTTTACAACTTGTATCCTGTATACCTAATGAGACAATTATTTCAGGAGAGTCTGAGCTACTCAGCAAAATTGACACAGGGCAAACAGAGAGACTGTGCTGGAAAGGATGGCCATGTTTGCTTAACCCGACAGGTTCCTGGTTAGGCTGTTGTTTGCTTGATTGTAACTTCCTCTTGTGGAAAATGAGGTGTCATAAATTTGTCTTGAAAAATGATTCAAGCCAGTTTTCCTAAGGCTGTCTACAAAATATTTAGACTTTAAAAAGATGTTGTTCTTGTCTGAATAGTAACTATGAAAGTAATGGTGAGTAAACTGAGAATGGGTGAGGGGAGAGGGACAGGTCTGTCTTTCCAACTGGCACAGTGAGAGTGCCATCTCCTAAAGGAGGGAGACAGCCAAGAGTCAAAATTGAAGTTGTAAGCAGAAATGACTTCCAAAGCGCTGTAATACCGTGCATATATTTAACACACTATTTTTAATTTACAAATGTTTGTTGACAGGAGTGGCAAATATAATGTGTGTATGAGACTGAGAATCAGGAATGAAACATTCTGTTTCCTCTTGAAATAGTCCCCTTGTAATCCAAACAAACACACACACCTGCAAATTCCTCACAAGTCAGCCATCTGAAGCTCAGAGGATGACTCGTGCTTGACTGGAACACTTGCTAAGGTAGGCCTGTGTGGACTCGGCGTTTCGTGCCATGGGATGTTTAATAGCTGGGAGTAGCAATGTTGCAATGCAGCAATTTTAAGTAAAAAGATCTACCAGCAGGGTTATTTTAAAAAATAGCATAAATATAGTTCAAGAAGAACTTAAACACCACTGCAAGTCTGAATGTGATGTTTACTGCATCAACTGATCTTGTCAAAGTCTCTTCAGTAATGCTGTGGGTCAATCCCGGTGTGGCAGCCCTTAATCAGGAAACGCTCCTGGATGAGGCCAGCACAGGTTTTGACCATAAAACACAAGGATCATGTGTTAATAGTATCTAACAATGTGTATTAGACTTTAGATGGCAAGCTTCCAAGATGTCTCCAGCTGACATTTTTGTATGTAAGGAGGACTGGAGAAGAAACCACAATATATGATACCATGAGTTGCTATTGGTTGCAGAACCCAATGGATGTGGAAATGTATAGTTCAAAATCATAGCAGCAAAAACCCAAGTAAACCCCAAGATAGTTCTATGTCTTTGCCCTTTGATTATAATTTGATATACTCACTCAGTTTCAAAGGATAATAGTAGTCTATAATTACTCTTTAAAATCACATCTATTTTTAGTTAGTTTGAATTATTGAGAACATCAGAATAGTTTGAGGACACATTGTTCAGTGAGCAGGCACATCAGCTCTGTGCATTTGGGTAAGAGTGGGGTAGGAGGTGCTTTTGCCACCACCCTCTGTGATGTGCAGAGCTGAACCAGGGTACGTGGGCACAATCGTGTCGACAGAGCAAGAACCAGCATCAGTCTGTCACTGAGACTTCAGAAGGGCCATGAAATCCTGACTATCGTGAGTCTGGTCCTCTGACTAATAGTTCTGTCTGGATGGCTGGCAGTCATGAAGTACTTACTTCAAGTCCAAGTGTTGAAGAGAGTGCTGGAACTGCATTTCACTTGAAAAGAAAAAAAAATTATATCAATGATAATTTTTGCATTGACTCAATGAAGATTAGGATTTTACCATGCTTTTTATAAGAATGACACTACATATATGAGGACGTAGTCATTACTTTCTCAAATAAGTCCTTTGACTTCTTTGGTGGTGTTAAATTCTTTAAAGAAAGCAGGGAGGGAGATGATTGTCCTTGCTACTTTCTGCTTGAAATGAACTCAAAGGTTGGCTGAAGTTTGGAGCTGGTGCTCTATTTGTTCCTTCTTTTTCTTCAGAAGCATACAGAGGAGTAGGAAATAGTTTTGTTCTTTGTTTTTCTGAAGTTTAATTTTGTTCCCATTGTGACAAGTGTTTTGTAAATATCTTAGAGACATACTCTGCTGTGAGGAGAAGTTTAGAGGGACTTGGACAGGCTTGATGGGTGGGCCCACGTGAACTTCATGAAGTTTAACCAGTACAAGGTCCTGCACCTCAGTCAGGGCAATCCCAAGCACATGTACAGGCTGAGCAGAGAAAGGACTGAGAGTAGCCTGAAGAGAAGGACTTGGGGGTGTGTTGGTGAACGAGAACCTCAGCATGATTTGATAATGTGCATTCATAGTCTGGAAAGCCAGCTGTGTCCGGGGCTGCATCCGAAGCAGTGCTGGCAGTCAGTCAAGGGAGGTGGTGATTTTCCCCTTCTGCACAGGGTACTCACTCAACTCTGGGGCCTCCAACACAAGAAGGACATGGACCTGTTTGAATAAGTCCAGATGAGGGTCACAGAGATGATAAAGTGCTGGAGTACCTCTCCTATTATGGCAGGCTGATGAAATTGGAGCTGTTGAGCCCCAAGAGAAGGCTCTGGGGGATCTTAGAGCACCTTCCAGTACCTAAAGGGGCCTACAAGCAAGGTGGAGAGGGACTTTTTGCAAGGGCATGTCATGATAGAACAAGGGAGAATAGCTTTAAACTGAAAGAGGGTAGATTTAGATTGGACATAAGGAAGAAATTCTTTATTGTGAGGGTGGCGGGACACTGAAACAAGTTTTCCAGAGGAGATGTGGGTGCCCCATCCCTGGAAGTGTTCAAGGCCATGTAGGATGAGGCTCTGAGTAATCTTGTCTAGCAGAAGGTGTCCCTGCCCACGTCAAGGATGTTGGAACTAGGTGATCTTTAAGGTTCCTTCCAACACAAACCATTCCATGACTCTGTCTCATTAATCATTTCAACATGCAGAAGATTCAGAAAAGAGTCCTGCCCTTTTTGTTGATTCTGCACAGATGAAATATCTCAGAAATTGAGTCAAAGGTTATAAAGAACATATACATGTAAATCTTAATTACATTTTCTATGTCATCTTTGACTGCATTTGATAGTCCTAATAAGAGGATTGTATTAGAGAAAATAAGATCTAGCTAAGCAAAATGGAGGTTCCAAATTTGATCTTGCTACATGGTGGGGAAAAAAATTATTCAAAAACAAACAACAAAAGGATAACATGCTAGCAAAGAAAAAAGAAATCCAGTCTCATTTCCCTAAATTGACTCCTATTATATCTATGTTTGGAAACTGGAATAAAAATCTAATTGACCACTTCTGTTTCTGCAACAAGGTTGCACAAGACATGGGGACAAAAAGCGGATCCGCTCCATTGCCTAATTGGACAGAAGTAGTTGCTGAATACCAGCCTGACCTAAATGGAACTGAAGGATTTCCACCAACCTTTCAACCTTTTGTATTTTCTAAGATTAATATTCCTTCCTTTGTGATTCTCTCACTAGGTTGCAGCTGGGAGGACAAGAGGTACAGCTGAACTAAGAGCATCTTTCTATGCCTAGCTGATAAGGTGTTTTGCTTGAGGCTAGAGCTAAATGGCCTATTCATAATCAATGTTTTTCAATTAATTTAATCTTTTCTCTTGCACATCAGTTTGTCATGAAGAGACTAGGTTATACAAATACCTTTCTCATCTAATGTCATCTGATGAATACTTCAAGAGAAAATAAAGTAACTGCTTGAAAACCGTCATTTCAAGGCTATTTGCCACTTGTTGTGGCATCACTGCAGCAAATACAACTAAGCAGATGGGCTTGTCAGGACCACTATGAAGTTGCCCCCCAGAGAGGACAGAGCAACAGGGAGCATCTACTTCGGAAGCAAGCTTTTGAGTTTCCGTCACTACAGCTAAGTTGGTTCACATTTTCTCTACAACTCCAAAGTAGAGATGGACAACGCACACAACCTATTGTATTTTTCCTGTATATGGCAGCTTGCAATACAGGTAGAGCAAAAGTTAGGGAGAGGCTGCATTTTGCCACTCCCTTTGTCCTGTTCTGGCCATCCTTCTCCCTTTTCCTAACAAACCACCAAAGCAGAGATGTTAAAGCTGTAAGTTGGAGAGATAAAATGCTCTAGATCATGTTCCAGCCCACCAGTACAACCAAGTCTGCTGCAGAAAGCAGATTGTCAGGAGAGGAGAGATCTCAGGATCCTCAATCCTCATGCAAAAGGGTCATATGATATATGAAACTTTGATGGAGGGGGCTCAGCTTTAAAAAAATATTCAGAGTATCATTTAGCCGCAGGCTTGATTTATGTGAAATAGGTTGGTTTACACCAGTTAAGCAGATGTAATAACAAATAGCATCAGGAAAGCAAAATGCCTGAAAACACAATACAGCCAGTCTTGGCTTCCTGTGCTGCTCCATGGATTCCATGTGTTACCTGCTCAGTTCTGCAGATGACGAGTTTAGCTGCTTCCTCCCAGTGGCCACCAAGATTAAAAGCCTGAGCTCTGTGACATATGGCTGCTCCAGTCACAGTGGATCTATCGGCTTGTTTCCAACATGCTGTAACTTCAATTTACCAGAATGGCACTTACAGACGTCCAGCTAAAATATCCCATTTTATCAGGGAAAATGCTTTCTCCATGGTACTGTTTGCCACTGAAGAGAATTCAAAAATCACTTTGTCTGTTATGACTTTTATTTTCATAACGAATACAAACATGAAATACTTAATGTGATGTACTAAATAATGCAAATATGCCAAAACCCTTTATTTTCCAGAGAAAATTATATTACACTGTTACATTTCCCCATTTCATGGCTGCATATTTCATATACTGTAACCATAGTTACTGTGTCATTAAAGTCTATTCAGAGGGAGTTGAGCATAGCATTGAGTATTTCAGAGAATGATTGCTTTTGTAAATTTAAAAGAAGCTCTGCAGCTAATTAGTGTGAGTTTGTGTAAATCGGACCAATGGAGAACATGAAATTTGGAAAAAATTATTGTAGAGTCTGAAGCAAATGGAGAACATTTATATTTACTTTAAGAACGTGCCTTCTTTATCACAAGTCTCTTAAACTTTTAATTGTGTAAGGCTGAAGCCACACACTGGCATACCACTGGTACAGGAACACAGACAGCCCTGACTGAACAGAGAGCTGAAGGGAAATAGTGGGGATGGGCAGAGAGCTGAGGAAAGGGCAGAGCATGCCTGGGCTGCTCTGATTTTGCATGATTTGGAAATTCTAGAAGTAAATTCAGCTGCTTGGAAGTTTTTCAAGCTGTCTCTTGCCTGCCAATTGGTATATGTTTCCTCCATGTGGTGCACTGTGTATTTGGAGAGTGGGGCTCCCCCCTTTCCTTTACTGCCCAGCACTGTAGTAGCAGATGAAAAGTAGGCTCTTGCCATCACACATTTCCTTAATCTATGTGCAAATACTGTATCCTCATCAGAAAACAACATATTCGTGACCACATAGAAGCCTAGCAGCCTTTGCAGGAGAAGCTGAATCTGACAGCTAAATATCCTCCTACTTTGGACACTACTAATCACTTTTCCAGCATTCTTCCAACTTTTCAATAGTTGCAGGATTTGTGGCATCCTTATATGTTAGTAAGAATTTGCCATTCATCCCTGTACCTCCGTGCTGGGCAGATACTGGTGTGTGTTTTGTTTCGGTGCTCCCTGGAACATTTGCATCAGCCACTGCATTAGGCTTGAGTGACTGCGCAGAAGTGAGGGTGACTGCTTCCATCAGTGGAGCAGTTAATGGCCTGTCCTTGTCCTGTCTCTGCCTCTGTACTGCCACATACCGTCCATCTGCCAGCAGACAGGGGCAGTGACTTTTCGAGTTTCATCTCTTATAATATTTTGCAGATATTAATAACTAAGCATTCTGTTCCTCATGGACTCAGAAAACCTAGTACTGTCCTGATCCTAGCTGATGTTTGCTTTATATTGTGTTGTTTGTGTAACACTGGGATACAGAAGGCATTTTTCCTTCTCATGGGTCTCAGAGAATAAGCAGAAAATCAGCAACCTTCTCCAGATAACAGTAAGCACAAACTATATATGGCCCTGTAAAAACCTCTGGTCCCTATCACTCATCTTCCCCACTTTGAATTCTAACATGAGAGCTGTGGAAGGAACAACATTGTCCTCATCAGCTACAGGGAACACACTTCCACAGAGGAATGGGGAAAAACCCCCACTATAAATCTTGAGCAGTCACCAACAGTCCTTGTCTCTTCACCATTATCCATTTTTATCCCTGAAAACAGCTCTGCACAGCCTGGCTATTAGTACCCAGCATGAAAGCCTTGACCAGAGAAGATACAAAATCTGGTTTTCCCGTTGACCACTGCCAGTTTAGCCAGTTACAGGCTGGTGCAAACAGCCCTCAGATAAACAGGTGCTAAAGCAGGGGTGAAAAAAATCCTGCCAGTGCTGAAAACCACTGAGTCTTTTTTATGACAAATAATTAGGCTGTTTTGATTTCAGGACTGTTAGCTGAATAAATAAGACCAGTAGCATGACACAGAATTATGTGTGTGAGTCCATTCTCCCTGACCTGATCACCAACAGAGTTGCAATTTTGAGGTTCAGGCTCTCTGCCAACCTTTTCTCCACTAAGTGATCCTTCCTTTTTTTTTTTTTATTTTCTGCATCTGTTCACTTATCAAATTTGTCGGCAGGATACTTGAACCCTTACCTAGGATAATAGCCTGTCAGGAGGTAGATAATGGCATGGTGTGGTATAACATTGTTATGTAGCAATGCTGTGATGAAATAACAAGGTGACATGTCAGGAAGATTGTATTTATCTTTCTGTGGTATTTTTGCATCAATTTGGAAAAGGCCAAGTATGCCTGTGACGATGTGATGTTATCACAGAACATTTCAAAACCTATTTTGCACTCCAAGAGTTAACAATGAGAGAGACAAACACTTCAGCATCACCAGCAGCAGGTGATCCTGCACCTCCTCATTTTCAATAGTTTAGCAAAACCAGCCTCCAACCCTGTTTAGAAAGTGTGGGTATTACTAGTATGCTCAGGCTGAGCTCTATTTTCCTCTCTTGTATCACTCCCTGGCAGAGTATTAACTACTCAGTGGTAATTCAGAGTTGAAACACACTCCATCTAAGTTAAAACCCTTAGAAGCATACACAAGACACACATTTGTGTGGGGAAACAGAGAAAAACTGCCCTCCTAGCAAATGCCATAAGCACATAATCCTCCATGTGACAGGGGCTTGCAGCGAGCACAATGCAACAGAACTCCAGAGCACTCCACTTGCTACATCAATCTGCTGCTTTTTTTCGTGGCTTCTGCTAAACCCATATTGCATTTCCCTGTAAGTTAGTAAATGCTCATCTCAGAGAAGCCCTGGCTCTTTTTTTTTAACATTTCCAAAAATAAAGCATAACCAGAGGGTTTCTGTTATGTAACATAAATATTTTATTATATTCCACATTACTGACTTGCAGGAAAAAAAGTCTAGACACACTTTTGGCCTCTTTCATTAGATAACCTTGAAAAATACAATGGCATACTGCACAAGTTCTCCTTCTGCATAACCATGGAATATTGCATTATGTATACCTAACCCTTTGCCAAGCTCATGCTTGAAAAGACAGGAAAAATGGAAGTCTACATCTTATACCATCTCCTATTGCTTTTTATGCAAAAGTAATTGTGCCTGGCAATGTATTCTTTCTGCATCACAGGCATTACTTTTTTGATATTTCAACAATACAAAATTGTAATTTCTGCCAGATTCATCATTACAGAGCACAGAACTGGAAAAACTAAATTACAAATTCTACAGGTCTTGGTCTTCCCAGGCTAAGTGCTGTGCCATGGAGAGCTCTGGTGGGGTTTGCCAGGTTGCTGCACAGATGCAGCTGCTCACATGTTGGAGCACATGCAGTGAGCATCGGTGCCACAGCCACGGGGCCAACTGACAGAGGGGCACCTCCATGCTCTGGTTTGTTTGATGAGTCTCACCTCTGGATTGTGCTGGTTTTGGCAGGGATGGAGTTAATTTTCTTCATAGTAGCTGGTATAGGGCTGTGCTTTGGATTTATGATGAAAACAGTGTTGATTATTCAGGGATGTTTTCATTATTGCTGATCAGTGCTTACACAGTATAAGGCTCTTTCTGCCTCTCATCCCACCCCACCAGTGAGGAGGCTGGGGGTGCACAAGGAGTTGGGAGGGGACAGAGTCAGGATAGTGGATCCCAACTGACCTAAGGCATATTCCATGCCATATGGCATAAGGCTCAGGACATAAAACTGAGGGAATAAGAAGGAAAGAGAAAATGTCCAGAGAGTGTTTATCTTTCCCAAGTCAGCATTACGTGTGATGAAGACTTGCTTTCCTGGGGATGCCTGAACACCTGCCTGTCCATGGGAAGTGGTGAATTAGTTCCTTGTTTTGCTTTACTTTGCTTATGTGCATGGCTTTTGCTTTAGCAGTTAAATTGTCTTTATCTCAACCCACAAGTTTTCTCACTTTCACCCTTCTGGAGGACTGAGGAGAGGAGAAGGAGAAGGAACCAAGGAACACACAGTGTCTTAGCATGGACTCAAACTCTTGTTCATGCAGTTCAGAGAGATTTGGGGCCGATAGGGCATGCACATCATAGCCCAGGCTGCCAGAAGCCATTGGCTTCTGTGTGGGAGCTTCTGTGTGGGAGCTTTGGGAAGTAGCCACCAAGGAGCGTTTTGCAGCTTTTTCTTAACATTGGACTACAGAAATAATCTGTGCACTAATAAGCAAACTGCCATCTTTGCAAATATATCAGACTGAATCAATACAAGCAAAGGTAACAAGCAGGACACCCTTACTAGGCTGTGAAACACATTTTCCAGGAATCAGGAACAGATAAGGCTACTGCATAGCCAGCCTCTCCCAGAATCATCTTCTTCAAATATTCTCTGCACATACTTTGAGCAACTGCTCTATTTCTACAGGATTTCAAATTGTGTGGGAATTCTCTGAGTGGTTCTCTACCTATGTATTAAGCAGTTGCACAGAGTGCTCACACAACAGGCTGGACATGTTCATCAAGAGCCACTGCATATCCAGTAATCCTCAGTACATTCACAGCTTCAGCATTCAGAAGATGTGCTGCTGGGTTGACCTTCTCCAAAGGGCTTATGTGCTTTTTAGTCTTATGAAAAAGGCTCAGGATATCTCAAACATCAAGGGCTAGACAGAGAAAAACCTACCTTGGTTATGCAGCAGTCCAGCCTAGTGCTAACTAGAGAAAGAGCCAGGAGAGGTTTATCACTGCAGTGTCACATCAAAGAAAAGGTACCAAGTTGTCTAAGAAAACATGCCTCTTATCAAACACTTCAGGTACCTAACAGGGAATCACCCAGCACAGTCTTCATTGTTCAAGCACTACTTGAGGTCATGTCAGGCTGGCATAATGAAGCTCTCCATGTAGTAGATATCAGGACTATTTAAGGTTTGTGATAACATTTCCAGTTGACTTAATTTTAATTTGAATTACATGCCAGGGATACCAGTAGTATTTTGGTATTCTTGCCGAAGAAAAGCTTTTAATATTTACAGACTTTGAATGTGCCAGCTGGCTGATGCTAAGAGTTTGAGTTCCCTTCAAAACAAAATTATTGGAGCCATTTACGTAAGTCTCATTGACAGTTTACTTTAGCTTTCATTTCCAAGACATCAACATTAGTATCTATGATTTATTTTGCAGTCTTCTGTGGGGAAAAGAAAAGCCCTCACCTCCATATTCATATTAACATTTATATGAATCAGCCAGTAATCACTTGGATCTGAGATGCATGCCATATTAACATTTATATGAATCAGCCAGTAATCACTTGGATCTGAGATGCATGCCATATTTTAAACAATGCAGTTGAGCTCCCAGGCACAAAGCCAATAGATTGGGCCGTTCAGGAAATGCACAGGATAGGCCACCAACCTCAAACCGATACTCTGAAAAGTTTTGGTCCATGGATTAGGCAATGCCATGAAACATCCTCACTGGCAAATTTTATCTGTTGATCTTAGAACACTGCTTGTTTTCACAGAAGGAATAAGAGACATAGCATAGCTTCTCTTCTCATGCTCCCTTTTTTTTGCCAGCTTTCAACCTCAAATCTTGCTCCTCCTTCAGTTTTTTCACAAACCCAAGTATTTAACCCTGACTCTGTGCCTTGGCTTCCTCATCTGTGCTGTGTCACTTTGAGCCTTTTTCCGTTCTAGTCCTCAGTTTACTTCAGACAGTTCTCCTTCAAGACCACTAAAACATATGTTCATATTCTGAGTGTCCCTCAGTTCTGAATGGTGGCATGAGCTTGTGCAGATTCTGCTGATGTTGGTTAAAGAAACCTGCCCATCATTTAAGACAGCCCTAAGGAAGGAAGCTGCTGGTTCGCTCTACCTGCAGCACTGCAACATTCAACACTATTGTCACAAATTACAATTAAAGCATCATTTCATTTATTTGTTTGCAAACTATTATGTAAGATGCTGCTGTCAGAAGGGAGCCATAGGCAGGATGTAGATGGTTGTTCCTTGCACCTGGCAGCTGCCCAGAGAAGAAGCCAGTCCTCCATGACGGGGAGATGGTACTTTCACAGGGAATGGTGAATAGGGCCCAGTGGTAGAAGTTTCCAGACCACACAGGGTTTTGTTGTATTTCTTTGGATCTCCATGGTGCTCTAGATGACAAACTCCTGTTGTAATTCTGTAGCAGGACTATGTTTTGCTCTTCATAGTGCCATGAGGTTCAGCCAACCCCACAGGAGTTTGGCCAAGTGTTTCCTCCCAATCAGGACCCTGTTCATGCTCTAAGCTGAGCTGGAGTGACCACACTGCCATTACCAATCACTCAGCTGCATCCGGATATAAAGAGGTTTTAACCCCTTTGCATCAGGAAGTGAAGGGTGATGTAAGAGGTGTTGGTTGAACTCACACTTGGAGTGACAGTGCTGCTTTCAGCAGAGCACAAACTGACCTCAACACCAAGAACAGCACTGTGACAGAATATTGGCAGGTTACACCTTTTCTGGGCATTGTGAGGTGGCCAGTGCTGGTTACATAGCTTAGAAGCAACAATAAGTCATCTGTGCTTGACCCTTTTCAGGGTATAATGTAAGCAAGTTACATTTACACTACAGCCTGCTCTGGAGCAGCCTTTGCTTCTTGAGCTTTTACAAGGGTGGGTCTGATCTGGCAGACCTTCAGTCCTCAGAATGGAGAGAAATCGCTCAGTCACCACAGCTGGGAGATGAGAAGGGCATTGGTGGACAAAGTGATACAAAGAGAATAGTACACCAGGCTGTGTTCACAGGCAGTGGCAGAACAAGTCCTGGGAGAGCCACGTGTTTCACATCTGAGAACTTACAGCCTATGCAATCTCACTGATCACCACCTCTGATGGGCACAGAACAGCATCAGATCTGGTACCAAAAGCATATTATTTGGTCCCCCTAATGCTTGCAGACAATTTTGAGTTACAGTTCGTTCATGGACAGCTACACCACAGTGGAGTTCTAGATAACCCTTTCCTTCCTGATCTTCCTCAAGGAAAGAAGTGAATCTGAAGATCCCTTGCATTCTCACATGGAGACCCCTGAGAGCTATTGTAATTCTGATAACAATTTTAGGACCTTCCTATACAAAGGTTAATCCTTACTCTATCTTCCTGAGATTTCAGTGCACTGTGTACCTTGATAGCAATGCTGAAAGGTCTGATCTCTTCAAATACAAAGACATATATTCAGGACATTTATTTATATTTATTTTCTCTGGTTTGCACTGGCAACTCCTAAAAATAAAAATTAAAAAAATAGCTGATTGAATCCTGACTTAATAAGTGAAGAAAAATAGTTATGTTCCTGTAGCATCAAAAAAATCTTTTGAATGTATGTCTAGAATAACTTCTAAAGACCCTAAGTAGATTTCTTCATCACCTACTATTGCTGAAGTATTGGGGAAGTATCTAGAAACTGTATTAAAGGAAGTAAAGAACAGGCGGAGGAGGAAGCTGTGTGTGAAAACATTCTTTCCCTGATCCATATCTGAAGGTTCCCAGTCAACAATCTCTCAAGTCTGCACTTGAACTGTGCATCAAAAGAAGTAGTCAATGTGTATTCTCTTGTCAAGCTCATTTCCAACTGATGCATAACAGCTGTGTACTAGCAAAGGTCATTTCTAAGGTGTTTACTTTGACTGCAAACTAGATTTGTCTCTCTTCACTCAGCTATAAATTCAGTAATATTTGTAAACCAAACATTGTAAGGCAAAGGTCTGACTTGAAGCTGATGCTTATGTTGGAGCTGGGAACATGAAACAGCAGCATAACAGTGGTGTATCCCTGGAGATGCTGACCAGGACTATATGATGAGGGCCAATTCATAGGCAAGACCTTGGGATATGTTTCTGGGGCAAGATAATGATACTTCCCAGCGCAGTACTAGAGCTTCTCCAAGGGCAGCTCTACATGCCCATGGATAGCACTCAGTGCCTGGCCTGATTGCCTTCAAACTCTTCTGGCCCAGTTTCATGTCACTGCCCATCAGCAGACACAGCAATGGCCTCCTCCTAGAAGAGTGGGCCCTGACACTGCCAGCTGCTACCAAGGCAAATGAGATCTGAAACAGCCTGAAAACAGTCTTGAACACAGACTTTCTTAAGCTAGATCTGAGAATGCCCTCAGCTTTGGCAGCCCCTGAGAGCAGCCAGCTTCAAGTACAGCAGGCCCCAGATAGAGCACCTTATATTCTTAGGAGGTGCAGACTTGTTCCATGCTTCTGACACACCGTTTGCAAAAGGTGGGTCACAATCTATGGCAGCTATTAGGTGGCCAAAGGACATGCAGCATTTACCTACAGGCTGGAAAGACTCTGCAGTATTGAAAGACTGTGTGCAGACAGTGGTATAGGGAGCTGGCTGGGCAGACCAGCTTCTGCCAGTACCAGTGCATCTGAAGCAACTATCAGGGGCAAACACAACACTCTTGTTTTTTCTGAACCTTTCTTGGCCCTGTGTATTTGTTTTATTTTCTTTTCTTCCTATGTGCCACACAATATGAATTTTACTTCATCCAATTCTCTGGAAATTTTAGCATGCTTTTACTGTGTTACTAGGACAGCCAGCATGGCTCCTTTAGCAGGTAAATATTTTTCCAAATTGCTTGAACTTTCATCTACTGTTTCTGTGATGATAGTGATAATGAATTAGCAACAGAATGGTACTCCCTGTGTAAATAAGGATGGCCGTCTTCAAATCATCTCATATATTCCACTTTATGACATTTTTATGTTTTGCAACATGAAAACAAAAGAGCACCAAACTTACCTTAATGCTGCTAATGGAAGACAAAATGAATTCTTTGTAGATAACTACTAGGTTCTTGACATTTCTGACTAAATACAGTATAGGACTTCATTTCCACTGTAGTACAGCAGCTGCAAGCATTTGCCTGTGTCTAATCAAGCAAGAAGTCAACCTTGAATACCAAACACAAAATCTATAAACTAAAAGCTAGAACTAACTTGATTCCCTGAAGGTCACAGATTTAAATAGAATGGAGCAAATCCATTTGAAAATGAAACATTCTGCATTATTCCACATGTATAGCCTTATGTCTTTAATACAGGATTTTCAAACTGATCATTAACCCTTTCCAAAAATTGTTTTAAGTAGTAAAAGCTTTAAGTCAGATCTGGCTGTTCTTGTTCAGGGTTTAATCAAGCCAGTACAGCACCCCGGGGCGAGAATGTCATTGGACCTGTGCAGCCAGGAAGAAGAGAAGCAAAAGCCTTTCCTCCTCCCTTGTATGAACACAGAGGTTAATGTAATCCAATTCCTTGTGCTCCAGTAAATGGTGAAGAGGATGCAGAAAAAAGCCAGCTCTGCAGCACAGGAAGGTGAAAGCAGATTCCCCTTGACCAAAGGGAGCACAGAGGCCCAGATCATTGCATAGATGGAATGTCATGCTTGCTGGGTTTGCTCCATGCCTATGGGAAGAGATCACCTCCCCTTCCCACTCTGCCCACAATGGTACTCGCAGTCACAAGTCTATCATCCCATGTGCAGCAGGGGAAATTCTGACTGAAAAAAACACTGCCAACTCAGGTTTTCTGAGATTCACAGGATAAGATTCAAATGATATATTTAGCCACAGTGTCATTTCTTTTTCCAAAACCTCATCTACAGATCAAATATTTACTGTTCCTCTTCACAAAAATGTGTGGACATTTGAGATGCTGCACTTTGGTTTGCAAGGTCTTATTATGTTACCAGCATATATACTTTAATCATAGAGCAGTTAACACTCAGCCACAGATAACACATTACAGGGTCCAGGTTCATCTCTAGACAATGACATCTGCATCTAAATTTAGGTGTCTGAGCTCCTATTTCAGTCCTATGGAGCTCTGGGGCTCAGTCTGGTTGCCTGAACATCAGGGGCCAGGGGTGTTCAGTGGAGCATCTGAGATACCGGCATGGAGCTGATAGATGTGACCCAAACCCTGCACACCCTGAAGAGGCAGATGTGTCTTCTCTGGATGTCAGAGATGGCACTGGACACTGCAGCAAGCCCTCACTCCCTGTCCCCCACCTTTCTCATGGGCAGTGCCGGAGGCTTCAGAGGAAAACAGTCTTTGGCAGGCAGATACTTGAATCTTCCACCTCCTCTGTGCTGAATGGGAAAAGCGCATTTCTGTCTTAACTCACTCAGCAATCAGTTCAGCATCCTCAAATATAGTGTTCTGTGGCCCATTAAATTTCCTCCTTGGAGCTGCAGCTGCTGGCCTTTTCTTTTACTCTCACATGGAGTGTCCCATCTTTCAATGAAGCTTCATGTGCTGCTACTTGTTACGATTTCATCTCCCAGACACCTCCTTGGTGAGTCTTGTGCTAAAAACGCAATTGCTGGGATTTGTTACAATGCTGTTGTCATAGGGGAAATATGAAACTGGAGTTCAAGTAAGTTAGAGGAGCAATAGGATCCTGGGAATTGGAAAGGAGTTGTATTCATGTCAGAAATCAATGAATCAACAGTTATGAATGAGACCAGGTCTCACAGCCTGACTCTCATTCCTCCTGTTCAGCATGCTCCTCTGTTTGTAGTCTTCCTTACCATTTCCCCTACTTGGGAGCATAACTCTGCACAGAGCTAAAGGAAGTATTCACTGAAATTTCCCATTTTAAAATCAGCTTTTTTTTTTTTTTGGTCAGCTATTTTGGTTTACAGAAGAAGATGCTTTTAACAAAGCATTTTAACAAAAGCATAATTTTATGTATTGTGATGGTTCTCTCATCCCTGTGCCATTCTTTGTTGGAGTTTACCTTTGTACAGTTCTTTCTGTGTATAAAATTTCACAGAGAATTGCTTTATTTTTTGTTCCCATAGAAAGGAATCATGTTTTATAACAATCTGGAGCAGAACATTGCCTTTTCTGATTACCTCAAATTTCTTGTGGGTGACAGTGGAAGAAGCTAAAGAACAATTTGTCAGTTAACACTTCAGAGACCTGAATACTTTTGTCTGTGCTGGCCCCCTAATACCCCTTGCACTGTTTATACCCTGCCCTACCAGCAGTTACCCATCTAGTTTGGCCCTTTTTAGATTAAAATGGCAATCTCTTAGACCAAACAGGCTGTACAAGAATTGAAGGTCATTTCCTGGTCATGATTGAGACCGTGCTTTTCTGTTAAGGTCACAGTAATTTTGATGGGCCCTTCTTTGGGTGAAATCTGTTCAAGAAGTACTAGGGGAACTGGACACGCCCTGGTGGTTTGCTGGTGTGGTCATTGCCTCAGGGAGATTATTCTTGGCAGAGGGAGGGAGCATCAGGAAACCCGGTGGTGAACATTTGCAGCATAACCTGTCAAGGGAAAGATTTGTCTTATTATAAATTAGGTGATGTCTATACCTGCAGCAGGGAGGTTGTGTATTACCTGATTTTTTTCCACCCCATTTGATTTAGTATTATCCTTATAAAATGTAATCTTTCTTTTAACACTGCCAAACTCTTGACCTCAGTATTTTGTAAAAATGAGTGTCACAGCTTAATAATACATTGTGAAAGACAAGACATTAATTTTTAATTTTTTCTTTTCATTAAGAGTGTTCCTTGCTGGCCACAGTGTGCATGAACATTAGAAAATAATCTCTTGAGCAACCATTTCTCAAAAGTTGTGCCAATACTTGTTACTCGATATCCTCCAGACTTCATCTCTATGTTCATTAAAAGGTGTTCAAACACTGTAATATGGCAACAAAGACAACATACCACATTCCCATGTAACATCATTTTGCGCTAAGATTTTTGTAATTGTATCTTCAGCCAACCATGACTGAAGTGTTAATTGCTCAGACCTTGACTTCCTCAAATCTAGTCAAATTTATTCTTTCTATAACCTTCCCAGAACTATTGTAACATTTATTCAGATATTTTTTAAGATTTCAGAGAAAAGACAAGAGGATAAACTGAACCCAAAGAATAAAACTGACAAATTGGTTTGTCAGTGCCACTTTCTATCCTTCACCATCTGAGTTCCCTGTGGTTTGTGGTATAAACAAATTTTAATTGAGTGACAGATTGTTATTTCAGTACTGAAAAATCCTCTCACAGTTTGTGAGAGAAAATGCTCTGATAATTCTTATTAAAATCAGCCTACAAATCATCAAGGCCAGAGGGCTTTTTTGATTGCATTTTTAGAATAGCCATCTGGACTTCCTCTGGAGATTTGCACTTGAGCCTGGTCTCTATTTTTTATAGTCACTTTGCAGAAGCACACCCTGTCCAGAAAATCCAAGACCTCAGGTGCAGCTGAGCTAATGAATTACATGCAGTCATGTGCTTTGAGCGATCTCTTAGGAACTCTTTGTCAAAATTCTACCACCAGCATAGAAGCAGGAGGGATAATATTCCTCCTCTACTAAGGTCCACCAGATTCCTGCTAAATCAGTGCTGCCAAAGTTGACTAATCCTTCATACTCCTAAAAACCATCTGAAGGAGAAATTGTTTCCCTCTGTAATTACTTGCTCTGCTTAGACTGGAGCTGCAGCTTACCACAGGCACATATAATTTATTTATTTTGTGATAAGTCTGTTATTGACATGTATTGACAGCACAGTGCTTGCAGAGCACAAGTGTACAGAATTCGTTTAGTGATATCAATCACCTTATAGCATCACAAGCAGTCTCCCATCCCAGTGATTTCGCATTTTCAATAAGAAGATATTAAGTATTTTGGCAAGGAGATGATTAGACAGAAAGTGGCCTCTTTTTTCATCACAGGACTGCTCCCGAGGACCATTTACATAAAGGAAAAAAACCCAAAACTTTGGGTCAAGAAAGCCTGGATGAGGTATCTGTAGAATCTCTGAAAGGCAGCAAGTGCATTCATGGAAATGGCTTATCCTGGGGTGATGCACATCATCCCAGCGGTTGTGTGTGCATTTTAACCCATCACAAATGCATAACACTGGAACTAGGTTAGCTTCAGTGCAGAGGGTTAAACTAGTTTAAGTTTTACACATTTGCTGCAGGGTGAAAATTCTTGTGCTGACAGTAGTTGTGCATATGAGACATTATTTTGGCAATAGTGACTTTCCCTGAGCCCCGAAAGAGATTCGGAAACCTGTGATGTCTTCCTAAGCTGGGAACTTTCAAGCTGATTAAAGAGGTGACCCCGCAGTAGGGAATGTCTTGTTATTGGAAGCTGGAACATTAAACCTGTGTTAATTTTTTTATTTTAGATTTTCTTGCCATGGTATCAAAGTCAGTTTGAAAACAGTCATTCTCTCACTATTGTTTTTCCATCTTTTTCTTCTTTGTATTTTCAGGAGGTGTTTTAGTTCTCCAGTCTTTCCTTTTTTGCTGTTGTCAGCTCTCTAAGAGTCTTCTGTCCTGTATGTTCTGACAGACTGAATTCCAGCTTCAGTTACCCAGGATGATTGTGACTAGCTCGAGTGCTTCCATTGCACAGTGATGACCTGGAAGGTCATCAAGGGAGGAAGCTTTCTGATGGCACGAAGATGTCTGCAGGATTAGTCAACATGAATGAGGAAATAACTATGCCAAGAAGGCACTGAACAGAGCAGCAGCCAAGGAAGGAGTAGGAGTGCAAGCAGGAAATTAAGCAAGAGAAAATAATGCTAGGTTAGAACATGGGGTAAGTAAATGGTGGAAAGATTAGGGGATTTGGATGCAAACTACCAAGGAAAAGCCCCAGTTCAGAAACCCAAGGGCATGGCTTGGGCACTTGGACTGAGAAGAGCCCAGAAGAGGATTGATAGCATTTGACAGAGAAGTGACCACAACCTAGACAACAAGAACAATAAGAACGCCATGTCCTTCACTGTGCTTCCCCTGTGGAATTAAACACCTCCCTTCTGCTCTGGGACAGAGCTCTGGCACCCATGGGCAGAACTGCTGCCTGCACGTCGACAGCTGTGGGGCCTAGGCATGGATGCTGGAACATGCTGTTGGTTAACAAAACAATTTTATTTGAGCCAACCTGAAACACAATATTTCATTTTCATTTTTGCTCAGAAGAAAAACAATTCTATTTTTTCAGGAAGTTGGTATTTTTACTATAAAATGCTTCTATTTTGCCAAGAAAA
Source organism: Pithys albifrons albifrons (assembly GCF_047495875.1). Classification (NCBI taxonomy): domain Eukaryota; kingdom Metazoa; phylum Chordata; class Aves; order Passeriformes; family Thamnophilidae; genus Pithys; species Pithys albifrons. The sequence continues at coordinate 42,113,680 of NC_092461.1, read as the reverse complement.
TATTTGTTACCAGATCATTCCAGCTGGAATTTACCACTTTGCTAGGGCCCAAATTGTTATAATAAACTTCTGTCTGCCAGGGTATAAACTCGTCTGGTCACAGCTACAAATAAAGACAGATTTCAAATCAGTATTTCTCTTGAGAATTAGGTGCTCTAACACAGTCCTTTCCTGCAGTTTTGAAAATGCATAATTTTAAGGTGGAAGATAAGTGTGAGTCGCAACTCAGCTCCCACTTATATGAAAGATACCTAGTTCTGAGAATCTAGATTAACCTAGATGAGGATGGACAACAAAGTACGCCATATATTGCTATAACTTGGCTGGCTTTACATTCCTGGAGTGTCCAGGTGCGTTATCTGTTGAGACACTTTAGGATTTTCCCAGGAAATATAACTATATTACCAGGTTCTTTCCTGTGTTAAATCCAGTTTGAATTAAAGCATGTCCAGACTGGGGGCAGCAGTTTTTTTTGTGCGCTTGACTGGAGAAAATTAATGGCTGAGGCCAACACAGGTGAGAGCCTGGATTCTGTGGGCAGTGAAGGATGGGCGCAAGGAACAGACTCATGGATGTCAGGCATGTTTCAAGAAACCTATTTCCCAATTTTCATAAAACTAAAGGAACATTTGTTCTAGGTGTATGAGTCTTTACATTGAAATGTTGCACGTAATCTGCAGGTCTCAGGAATTTTTCAGGTGTGTAGGTTAATATTGTGCTGTAGAGCTTTGGGGGGCTCTATGCTCTATGTTCACCCTGTTTCCTGGGCCTCAGTTGCTGCTGGTTTTAATCAGGACCCCCACATGCTTGGTTGTCAAACTCTATAAATACTGATTTAAAGCTGTGTCATATCAAATAAAATACAAATAACTTGTTCACGATCATATTTAAACAAACAAAAGAAATTAACTAGAGATTGGTTATTTTTGACAGGTGATAATATCACTGATTTTTTTCCCCTTTGCCATGGATATTAAAAGGAATTCTATTTTTAAAGAATTTCCTCCAAACTGCTGCAGTCATTATTGATTTTCTTTCTACAGTTGTTTAAACATCAATATGTAACCAACAACTTAATGAAAAAGCACTTTACTGGAAGTTATTTTTATCTTAATATTCTTAAGTAATTTATTTTATATCTCAGTTGCATGGAAAGGTAAAGAATTCAGGGAGAAAAAATAAAGCAGATATCCGTGTTCTTGAATGTCTAACCTTTAGAATTGCAATTAGTCAAGATGTCTTTCTTTTACCCTCAGTTTCACTTTTGCTTCTCTATTGATATGAACAACACAGACTCAGATGTACTGTGGGATATTTTGAAATGCGCAAATAATGGGTGTTTGCTCAGGAGGTGGCAATGTCCAAATTCATTCTGCTACAGATAAATGTTAACAAAGATATTTTAAAAATGGTTGATTCCTGCCTTTCCACTGGCTTCAGACTAACCTTTTATATAAATGTTTTGCTGTGTGTTCTGTACAGGGAAGATATTATTCCTGAAGAGCTTTTTCCTCTATACCTTGGAGTTATATATTGGCATTTAGACTTACAAGTCCTAATTAGCACAACTGATTTTCCTTTGGGAGTTTGTATAAATGATAGCAGAAAGAAAAAGTGCTGCTGCATCTCAGCATTGCAGTCAGTCTATCACAGAGCTATCTTAGCAAATCCTTTAATTATGGACAAGCTGTCAAGTTGCTTAATGCTTCAAAGTAGTCAAAAAAGCAGAGCATTCAGAACCAGGATGGCTCCTTCCTCCTGGATCACACCTTCCCCCTGTTAGCTACCACTCAAAGCTGCCCCACCTCTGTCAGCTCCAGACATGGTCCACAATAGCTTATGGTCTTTTTTATCAAAAAATACTGAAAGATGCAATACATCCAATTTAGACTATACTCCTTGGTTCAATGTATGTGGTAGGTGCATACAGGGAGTCCTGGGCACCAGGATTAAGACAACTGGAAAGGTTCATTGAACAGTACTATTTTAGCCACCCATAATAAACTTGGTAGACTACCTCAAAACACACATAAAAGGGAAGAACTGGGAAGAGAAGAAAGAGACAGATAAATTATTTCTTGAGGAAAAGTGCAACCAGGATGTAAAGCAGAAATATCCTTATCCCCACAAGACAAAATTAAAATGTCTTGAGCAATGAAGAAATTTGAGTTAGTCGATGGCACAAATGTTGAGAAACAAGAAGACAGTTTCCTAGAGATTAGTGCTGTGGTTTTTTACTTTCCCAAGTAGAGTGGGGTTTTATCTTCAAAACTGGCCTTACAAGTAGCTGTAGGGAGTCTCCTTGCACCTTGCTGGCAGGTCAGAGTGCACTCAGGAGAATCAAGCAGTGCATTTCCACCCTCACCTATGCCTATAGCCTTGAGCTGACTGTAGCAAAGCTGACTAAACTGCCAAGCAACTGTACAAATGTAACTAAAGATTCTATTCATAACAAGAAATAATTGATCTGTCTCTCTCCAAGGACAAAGTCTAGGTTATTTCACCCTGCTTATCATTTGGATAATGCCTTCCATACAAGATTTCAGAAGGATGTGTTTTGAAAGACAAGAATAACCTTTCAGCTTCAATCTTTTACATCTGTTTGGAAAATTTCCCATTTTCTTATTCCTAGGAGTGCAGAACCACTGAAGGTAGGGGTATGACTGACAAGACTCAGTGTAGGGAGGAAACAGTCATTTCAACCACATTACTGAAGTTGAAAAGGGGCAAAGTGGGGACAAGCAGTTGGTAACACTGTTCATACTCTTCCAACCCTAACCCCTTACTGTGTTAGCTGGAGCAGCAATATTGTTATTAAAATAAATAAATGGGGTTGGGGGCAGGGGTTGAGTTGGGGGGTGGGGGGGAGGTGAGAGAGAAAGAAAAGCAGAGGAAAACAGAAAAAGGCAAGCTTTTTCATGTCAGCTTTAGTTTCTATTACTGGGAAGGAATGTCCCACCAAGGTGAGCACCAGCATGCATCCTTTGCCTTAAGCTCTCAACTTCAGATCTGTTGTCTTCTTTTATTTACAAATGATTTGCAATACACTTTTATCTCAAAGTGCAGTAAAAAGAGGCATCCAGGGACTCTGGTGAAGAGCAAGATCATTACAAATGGTCTGAAACCACCATTCATATATTTTCCAAAAGATACTTGGCAGAAACATTAATAAAAAGAGAGGATTGCAAGTGAAGGTTTAGGTATTTTTCTTGTGTATAGAGAAGGATCTGTAGGGTAAGGTCTAAGAGGTTAAACAGCAGTTAAGTGGTTTTAAGAAAGCAGTTAATCATTGGTAAGTCTTTAGAATCTCAGTGGGATACTTTAACATTCATCTACATAATTTTCTTCTTTTTTTTAATTTCAACTTTAATCTGAAATCAACCTACTTAAAAGAGTGCAATTTCTAGGAGTGTGCACCATTATTCCAATAAAGTGAATCACGTCTGCTGGCATAAGGCATTTTTATATAACCCTCTTGGAAATAGTTAAACTTTTCCACAAATACCATATGTTAATAACTGGAGAAAACTGACATGAAAAGCAAAAGCAACCTCTATGGATAGCATAGATCTGAAGAGGAAGATCTCTGACCACAACACAGAGATTGTCTCTGCAAAGATAACAGAAATTATGGGCAGACCTGACAAAAAACTGTCCAAAGAGACAGATGTAAGCAATTAACTTCTCTTGGAATGCAAACATGGATGTAATTCAAAGGTTTTTTAACTCTTTACAATGCATTTTCTTTGTCTTTTTAATAACTCCTATGCTATTTGGTTATTTCACATTAGTGGTACTAGAGAAAATATAGTCCTGGAGATGGAAGAACTTCTGAGACCACATTCCCAACTCAGGGCTCAGATAAACAGGTGACAAGAAATTGCTAAATGAATTCCCAGTGGTTTAAAAGTACACATACAAAGCGATGTATCCAGCTTGCACTGAGGTTTAAGCTTAAATGCTTTTATGTTTGCTATGGGCTAAGGGCATGCACACAGTGCACACAGCTAGTCACCAAAACTCATCATGCTGTAAAGTGTTAGACTGCTACTGTGCCTCAGTCCTCAGTCTCTGACAATGAGGACAAAAAATATGGTCATGTCTACCTGAAATGTACAATACGGACTTCACGTGTTACCACCACAAAGTTCATAAAGTAGCTGTCTTTGGGAATCAAATGGGGTCTGTCTTATGGTAAAACGTAATGTTTATAGAGCAAAAAAAATCATTATTTAAGCCATGCCTTTTCAAATCAATTGACTTTTATTAAAATAAAGTGAAAGTAATGTGTCAAAAAGAAGAACTGTAGGCAATGGTTGCAGAAAAACCAGCAAGACTGCTGGAAAGCAGAAGAGAGAAGTGTAAGCTTTCAGTGAGAATCTTCAATAAAAGAGTCAATATGGTCATAAATATGCCTAGGTATGTCAACACAGGAGCCATGTGTTTTGGGATTTTCCTCTGTCCATGGTCTTCCTCATTGTACTGAAACTGGAATACCTGTAGAAATCAACACTTCACACTTCAAAGTGGATGTTGAAAAATTGAAAAATATGCTGGAAAGAATAAAAATAGCCAAAACCCTCAAGATATTACTTAAAGTGGCAACTGTAATGGGCTTAGCTGGTTTAGCTAATAAAATGCCCACACCAAACTCCAAACAATTGAGAAAATATGGGACTGAGTTTCTACCAAGTAGTATAAATAGAGAAGGAAGAGGGGGAAAGGCAGAGCTGCAGATAAAGCCAGACAAATGCAAATTAGAATTTGGTAATTAAATTTAACTGAGAGGGCAGTTAGTCCTTGGAATAATTTGATGAGGGAAGTTGTGGATTTTTCACTTCTTGAACTTTCTCAAAGGGCATCTTTTTTTTCAGTGAACTTGGCATGAAGACAATGGCAAAATCCATCAGAAAATTATCTGAATCTTTTTTTCCTGAAACTTTATAAATGTGTGGTGGAGAAGAGCTAAAAGTGTGAGCCAAAGACAGACATTTGCAGCAAAGCAGGTCACACCAGGCCACTGGCACTGGAATGGGAATATTGTCTCTTCAACAGTTTTCCAATGAGAACAAACAGCTGAGATCATCTCATTTTGCTCCATCCTCTCAAATGATACACTCTTACCTTGGCCAGCCACTTGAGTCCCAGGTGCTGATTGCTGTAGGAGGGAATATTTATGTCCTACAGACACAGCTTGGTGGGGCTAGCAGGATGTGTGCTCTCAGCCAGGGTCCAGGGATTGCTGAAGGACTGTTTTGGATGATTAGCCCTCTCACTCCTTCCAGAAAGGAGACTTAGGCTTTTGGAAGAACACATTTTCCTGCCAAAGATGATAAACCCATCAGAGAGCGAGAGATGCTTTCTACAGTGTCTACTGTAGATGTCTTACTCAAATCTAAATTACTGGAGCTAAAGGCGCTGCAGGTTTTCAGGCAAAGCTCTGGAGTCATCTTGAAGCCACCTGCAAGAGATAACAAGAGTTGAGTAGCACAAACCTCTGGCACACTGGTGAGTGTAAAGATGACTCTGAGCTCAGCCTGAGGACACTGGCAGAGGGATCAGGGTGGCCCACAGCAGGGAAAGCTCATGCCCTGTTGTCTCAACACCCTATTGTCTCAGAACCTCTCAGGGACTGGAGTTGGGATGGTGGAGACAGCTGTGCTGGCATCATGCTCAGAGTGAGATTTCCATTGCCGTTGCCCTCTGTAAAACGTGCCTTTCGCATGCTTTGTATGTGTGGAGAGGTGCCTGCTCCTCTGTCCCCCCCCCCAGACTGTGCCGGCCACAGGCAGCCAGGCTCACGGGTGGGTGGGGGTAAATCTGCTGCCCACTCACACTGCGGGATGCACGGGGCAGTGGCAGGCCATGGCAGTTGCTGGTGGGTGATGACAGGCACAGGCTACAGTGTGGTGGCAGGCGGTGTTGGGCACATGTTATGGGGCAATGGCAGGCAGTGGCAGGCACATGTTACAGAGCAGTGGCGGGCAGTGGTGGGTATGTATTATGGGGCAATGACGGGCAACGACAGGCACTGCGTTACGGGGCAGTGGCAGGAGGTGTCGGGCGGATGTTACAGGGCAGTGGCAGGAGGTGCAGGAGGTGTCGGGCGGATGTTACAGGGCAGTGGCAGGAGGTGCAGTAGGTGGCGGGCGCTCGTCACGGTGCGGTGTCGGAGCGGGGCCCCCGCACGCCGCTCCCCGACCAGCAGATGGCGCTCGCGCCGCGCGCTCCCGCCCCGACCGCGGTTCCGTCCCGCAGGATCCCGCCGCGGTCCAGTCCCGCAGGATCCCGCCGCGGTCCCGTCCCGCAGGATCCCCTCCGTGGTCGACTCGGTCCCATCCTCAAGATTCCCGGCCCGGCCGCGGTCCCATCCCGCAGATCCCGCCGCGGTCCCCTCGGTCCCATCCCCAGGATCCCCGCCGCGGTCCCATCCCCAGGATCCCCGCCGCGGTCCCCTCGGTCCCATCCCCAGGATCCCCTCCCCATCCCTGTCCCACGGCGCTTCCAGCTCCCTGCCGGGCGTGCCGGGCGTGCTCCCGGCGGCGTCGAGAGCTGTGACTCCCTGCAGCGGGTCCCGATTCATCCCCGGCCGGCCAGGCTGCGCAGCAGAGCCTCGCGCCCCGCGCCAGCACCGCAGAGCAACATCGCTAAGGGTGGTGCAGAGTTTCAGGCTTCCAAGTCGAGCTGGTATGGTCACTTCTATCCCACACCCACAAACCCCCAGTTTAGTTAGAGCTGTAGACGAGCTTTATTTTACCTCCAACCAGTCTCTCTTGGGGAACAAAGAAATAGGTTCTTTAGAAAACAATCATCCTTCCAATGCACGCAAGAGTGAAGTGGCCAGTTCCCTCCTAAGAAGGTGGAAGGAAAGGGAAATGATGGCCCTTAACTCATACAGTCTGCTGTACTCACAGGGTATGACAATTCCAGTAATTAGGGTGACTCCTTGGGTGCCATTCTTGACTCTAGCTTGCATTCCAGTCCATTGCACCTCTAGTTGAAGACCCTTTCTCACTGCTAAATGTCATCTGCCTGGAAGTCCACAGTATGACTGGTTATTTTCCCATAAATTCCTCCACGTTTTTTCCTATCCTGACCCATGCCTCTCTAAGTATCTGCAAAACAACCTCATTGTCCTCTGATCAAGCCTCACTTTCCTTAAAATCTCTCATTTTTCCAAACACCTATGAAAAATGGGACAATTCATAGATAGATAGTATCTTGGGATGATTTCACTGAATAGTATTTTCTTATTGTTTCCTTGGACTCTCTGTGTGTCTGAATCTATCTATGTTCTGTGGCCTAAAATTTGAGTTATAGCCTCTTTGGGGCAACAATATTGCTGACATACCCCTGTTCCATGTTTGCAAGCATTTAACACAGAGGAGATGTGGACCCTGAGCAGCGTTTTCTTGGAGCTAGAGTAATAAAAATGGTTGTTATTGATACTATTCTACTCAATACTATAAATTTGTTTGATGCTTCTAATTATAAATTCCTATTCTGGTTATTTATAACTTTGCAAATTTTTATGCTGGGTGTCTGCCTCTGCTTAGATTTTTTTTGGAAAGTTTCAGCAAAATTGGTTGTGCTATTTCCCAGAAAAAAGATTATGAGAAAAAAGACATTGTTTTGCCAATGTTAATGAATTGGTTGTAAGAATTCTTTTTTTGAAATGCTAGCTACTGCATGCTTTGACTTGAAGACTGGCAGGCTGGAGGCATCCTGGTGCCAGACACATAAGCATTTATTTGCCCATATTTGGCTGGGTTTTAAACCCTATTCATTAGTAATGCAGTAGAGTTTGGCAGATAAATTCCTCAAAATTCCTGTCTATCCTGAGCATGTGCCACCTTTTGCAGGCCAACTGCATTATCTCCACAGAGTAACTTATGCCTTCTGCATTCTTACCAACTCAGGATTTCCTTGCAGATGCTTTTAGAAGTAGCAACAAGAAGGCTCATGGTGCCCACACACTGCCAGGTCAACAGAGAGCAAGAAACAATCTCACTTGAGTCCAGGTAAGAAAAGACCAAGGTCGCAGATATATGTCCAGAGAAGACCAAGAGCCTTAAGTGTGGTAGTTTTGGCCTTAGTTTTAGCTAGGCCTAGATTAGGCCTTAATTTTAGTAGGCCCAGAGATAGTGTTACGTAAGATTAGACAGGACAAGCATCACCTGACTTAGGCAAGCAAAGAGATATTTCATATCACCTGATGCCAAAGCAAGTATAAGAACAGGTGTAGGAGGTGCCTGGGGCAGTTCTCCTTCATGGCTGAGTGCTGAGGGGACACGCTATCACCATGCTGGGAGCAATAGGCCTTGCCAGCACTTCACAGCTGTTTGGTTCAGGAAGTACACATTTTTTATTGTTGATTTTTTTCTCCTCTCTTGCCAGGAATCTCCTGGGAGCTGTCTTTTGGGGGGGTTTTGTGCCTGGGGTGATGGAATCTGTGTTATTGGGTGGGTGACTCGGTGTGGAGTCGTTGTGGTTTCTTTTCATATTTGTATATATACGTATTATATTGTATTCTGTTTTTAATTTACCCTCTTCTGTGTAAATATAAAAACCCCTTGCCATTTCAAGTTTTAGTTTTATGTTTTCCCCCCCTTTCCCTCAGGGTTGGGGGAACCTCTGTGAGTCTGTAGCTGGCACTTGGCATTTTGGCAGGTCAGCCCACTGCACTGAGCTAGAAAAGCATGGGAGCTCTGGTGGGTTTGTCAAAAATAAAACAAAAGGGGAAACTGGTTGGACAAGGAGACCATAATATAAAACCAGTAAGGAAGAACAGGAGCTATATGAAAAACTGTAAGTCTGGTGAAAGATCAGAACATAACAAAGGCAGGGTGAAGAAACTCCTGCTGAACAGCTGAAAAGCCAGGAGGAAGGATGAGTGCGAGGACATCGGTCACCTTTAGACACTGTTGGGATGAAAGGACAGTTATAGAAGAGAGCAGATGAGATGAGAAGCCAGTCTGGATGAAGAGAGACTGATGCAGACATGACTGAGCAGCCCAAGGAGAGAATTAGGAATGGCAGTTAGTGAGAACTGGTTGGAAGAAAGGAAAGATTGAAACAAGGACCCCAAGTGGGAAAGAAGATGGGAAGCAGACTCACTAGATACAGAATAGGTTTGCAGAGGCTGCATGTGGAGCCTGGACCAAGTACATGGAAGAAAAGAAGAATAATGAAATTGGCAGAAAAAGCAGAAACAGGGGACACTGTGGGCGGAAACAGAAAGTTTTGTGTTATGCTGAATAAGGTTTGAGTATGGGACTTCCCATGCAGACAGACAGGAAAGAGAAGCTTTGCAATAAGAAAGGATTGGAGGGAATAAAGAAAAAAAAAGGTCATTAATGTGTCAAAGGAGAAATGAAAAGTATGAAAGGAAAGCCTTGTAAATTGGCTCACATGATCTACTACCATGAAGACTTGAAATAATACCTGGTTGATGAGACTTGCTCTGTCTCCATCTAGAAAGTATCTGTGAAGTTCATTTTCAGACTGTGTCTCATGCTTCCTTAGAAGTCTGGCCCATCCAGAAGGTGACAGTCTGGTCTTTCTCTAGATAGAAATTCCAACCCTGTCAATGACCCTCCATGCTGTCAATACAATTCCACACAGAGGAATAGCAGAGAGGATTTTGTTGGCTTTTCAAAAAACTTTAAAACTTGCAAACAATACTCCCCTCTGCTTTCACATAAAGGAAGCTATCTGCAAGATAGGCTATCAAATGTTAAGAGGCATCAAAATTACAGACACCAACTGTAATCTTAGTTTAATGTGCTTCTGTGTAGCTGTGTGCAGAATGGCTCTACTTGGAATTCACTTTCTGGCTTTCATTTCCCACACTCTCAACCAATATATGCATACATAGAACTCAAAAGGAACTATGGACTGTAGATAATTAAAAACTGAGTAAGCATAGGATCATGGAATATGCTGAGTTGAAAGGACCCATTAGGATCATCAATTCAACTCCTGGCTCTGCACAGAACACCCCAAGGATTGCACCATGTGCCTGTGAGCACTGTCTGAATGCTCCTTGAACTCTGTCAGGCTTGGTGCTATGACCACTTCCCTGAGGAGCCTGTTCCAGTGTCCAACCGCCCCGTGACTGAGGAACCTCTTTCTAATATCCAACGTAAACCTCCCCTGACACAACTTCAGGCCATTCCCTTGGGTTCTGTCACTGGTCATCACAGAGCAGAGATCAGTGCCTGCCCCTCCTCTTCCCCCTCACCAGGAAGTTTTAACTGCAATGAGGTCTCCCCTCAGTCTCCTCTTCTCCAGGCTGAACAGACCAAGTAGCCTCAGCCACTCCTCATGTGGAGCTTCCTTGCCAGGCCCTTCACCATCTTTGTTGCCCTTCTTTGGACACTCGCTAATAACTTAATATCTTTCTTATATTGTGGTGCCCAAAACTGCACATAACCTTCAAGATGAGGTCATTCCACTGCAGAGCAGAGCAGGACAATCCCCTCCTTTGACTGGCTGGCAACAATGAGCCTGGTAGAATAGTTTTACCAGGCACTAGTTTATACTCTCCATTATAGTGTGTGGCATTGTACCTGTGTTTGGAAGCTCACACAGAAATACTGTCACTGTCTGTAAACGTAAGGAAATCTTAGGAAAGTACCTGTGACAATGGTTTGAAGTTCCAGTTTTTCTTTTGGAAGAGGAGATTAACTGGGGCCTATGTAATTTGCATTCCCCAATTAATTTATATCCCCTTGTTTCTGGCTTAACTTTTGTATGAAGAAGACACTGGAAAGATAAAGGAGGAACAGTGACTTTGGTAAATCCAATTTACTGATGACTTCCGTCTCCTACATCATTCTCATTTGTGACATGGATGGTCAGTGATAGACCACTTTGATGATCTTGAGCCCTGGCTAAGTTCTCACCGTTCTTGCCAGATGGAATGAACTGAGTAGGGATGGCAGCCAGAAGAGTTAGCAGAATGTATCCCAGCATTCTTCCGTGAGAAAGCATAACTGATGCTTGTAGAATGTGAAACATAGCACTCAGCATATTCCAGCTGCACACCTGAACTCTCCGAGAGCAACTTTGTCCAGGACCAATTTTATGCTCAAATAAAGGTAAATATGACCTTTTCTGCCAGATGCAAACCTGCAACAATCATCAACATTTTGGCCACCCTAAAGGAGGTTGCTGTAACACTCATCTGATGTGGAATCATAAATAAACTGAAGGTTATGAAGACTGTTGGGACCTGTTGAAAGAAGCTATATGTTAAAGGCTTATGAACTAACTGCTGAACCAGAGTGTACATCCATCCTTAACTGTGTTTCTGTATTCTCTGCATTTGTCTAGATTTTTCTTTGTACATCTTCCATTTACAAACTTTTCTTATGATCTTCCCAAGCCAAGGAACTCTATAGTTACCTTTCTGAGGGAGTAGGACATGCAAATTAATGGACATGGATGTTTTTTTATGTTCTGAGATGTTTCATTCATGCCTCACAGACACCTTCATTCGCCTGCTCTTTGTGGACTACAGTTCCCAAAAGAGATATTTTTGACCAAGAGAAAGAAGGATGTAGCTCAGGCCTTGCTATTAACAAAGATACCATGTTCTTCATTACAGTGTAGGATGAAATGCATCTGCCTTCTTACTGGATGTGAAAGCAAAACACATAGACTCATCTTTCTCTGATTGACCTTCCTGAAAAATCTGAGGATTCTTGCCCTAAAAGAAGCAGGAATGATCTGTGTCGTAGGAAGATAAGATTTCTGAGCAACTGTGTGATAGAAGGAAAGTTTAAGAAGCCTGTAACTGTTATGTAGGAAAGTAGTGGAGATGTGGGCTACCTGCCCACATGCTGCCTGATGGGTGTGAGAGACTGGAAAAGGATTATTACTGGCTCAGAACTAAGATGTGTTGGGGGGAAAGGGATAGATCAAGTTCTGTGAAGGTGGGAAGGTGCTCTGCTCCACACCACACCCCCAAGAGCCTCTGGGACAGCCTCGGAGTGGGTGTCCATCACTGCCACACCAGAAGCAATGACCCACACCCCGCCCCTGGAGCCCCTAAACCAGCTTCAGCAGAATGGTTATCAGACCAGAAGCCCCACATCAGGTTGAGGGGTCACAGGAAGCCAGAGCAGAAAAAAATCATGGCACAAAGACACATATGTAGTGTCCCTATTGTCTTTGGGATTTTACAGCAGCCAGACCACGCTGGATCCAAGAGCAGTAACTATATTTCTCTCATCTCTCTCTCTTTTTCTATCTTTCTCTCTCTTTTCTTTTTTTTTTTCCTCTTAATTTATTCTTCTTGAAGTCTGTGTAACTTCAAGGTGGATGGGCTGGGGTTTTCTAAATCAATGCTTTCGGAAATGCTTTATTGTGATTGAATGTCACCCTTAAAAATTGCCAAGTTCCCTTATTTTCCAAAGTTTGCCAGTAAAAGTGTGTTGTTTAGCCTCCAGAGAAACATTGTTGTGTTTTTCCCTTGCTCTCTCTCACTGTATAAAAACTCTAAGCTTCTTTAACAAACTCATGCTGACAAGATCTGGGGCCTTAACAGTGGGTTATGGGGCACTTGACCAGCAGTGGCCATGACACATGGAAGAGACTGCAGCTCCTTATCTCATCTCTGTCTGCTGCATCTCCAGCAGTGACACTGGCTTTACATCTTAAGCTAGAGACAATTTTCTAATACAACCCAGTGACAAACTCATTACTTTGGTCTGAGAGCAAAAACCTTTCAGGAGAACTTCAGTAAAACAACTCATTCCATTCAAAGTGCTTTGCAACATATAATAGAAGAAAAATTAGAACTTGATATTTTTGATGGTGCAACAAAAAGTAACAAACAGAATGGTGATAGAAGGTATAGCTGAAGGTGCCTTTCCTTTTTGACCTGCCTGAGAGGTGGTGATTGCTTGCATACCAGCCACCATAAGTCATATGGCAGCGACCTCATCCTCACCAGCATTTTTTTCGTCATTCCACCAGAAGATGATGATTGATTGTTCTCTTCACATGCAGCCTTTGTAAAAACCATCTATTTTTTCCGCAGAAAGCTGAATTACTGGCCTGAGATTTTTCTGTGAATTCCTTAGGGCCACATTGAAAGACCCATATACTTATCTGAGAGAGCGTGGGATGTCCTAGTGGTTGCAACACAGGGCAGAGAAGGGTCCTTAAGAGTGTAAATGGGTATGGGAGAACAAACACCAGCAGCATCTGGACAGTTTTGAACACTCAAAAATTAAAATAAAGGTTAAAAGGTGGTTTGGCTGATGAAAAATAGCCTGTCAATCATCACAAAGTCTTTTTCCTTGTATTTGAGAGACAAACAATATCATCACATCACAGGAAATTAGAAGATCTAAAATATGAGAATAAAAAGCAGATACAATTGACAGAAGGGTCATGTTTACATGGTGCAAGACAAAATTAATGCGTTATAGATATTGAGATAACTCTCTGTTCACGAAAAATGCAGGAGCCTGGGGGACCTATGTTATTTTTATGGGAGGGTACTATTTGTTATGCAACTTAGACCTAGGAAGTGGTGTGGGGTTGGTTTTGGCTTCTTTGACATGGTTTTGGATAAGATTTTGGTATGTGGGCTTAAACAGAGCTCAGATTGCAAACTTCAAGAACTCATCAGTTTTAGTGGCTTACAAAAGTGGTCCAAACCCGAAATCCTGTGGGATAACTGATGTTTGAAGAAACACCGCAATTAAAAATCAAATAGGGAACATGAAGTAGCTATTGGAAAATGTGGTTCATTTTATAATATGATTGAATAATAGAACAAACACTTACGAACCCGCAACTAAGCCTGAAAGTGTGGGACCAGGTTCTAGATAGAAATAATACGCAGCCAACTATTTCAGAAATAACTGAAGTGCTGTAATTGGTGAGGTCCTGAAATGCGTGTGCTGCCAGTTTTTAAATGCTCTAGACAAACTTGAATTTGTATTTGTTTTGACTCAGTCCCCTGAAATAAATTTGGATCAGATATTTAAAATCCAATTATGCTATCGGCCATATTTCAAATACTAAAATAAACCCCCCAAAACGAAATAAGGTCTCCTTACTGCTTTCAAGTGGGTATTAGTGCTGGGAACAACTGAAGAACACTATCATCTTGGTATCCTCTTGGTTAACACTATGGTTTCACTTCACATTTGACTCCCACTAAAGCAATGGTATATTGGAAGAAAAACACAGGAACTTCTTTCTCCCCAGTAAAAATATACATGATGCTCATTAAAACCCAAACGGGTTGCCAGTGCACCCACGTGCTCTATGGTTTGTGTTGTGTTTTCTGAGTGAAAACTTCTCAAGCATTTGAAATTGAAAACACAAATTCTGATATGTTTTTTTTTTTAATTTTTTTTGCTAGTGGAACTCAAGACAAAACAAAAGACTGGGACAAATTTTCCACAGTAAGCCTATTGTGCCCTAGCTTGAAGTAGAAAAAAATTCATCATGTACATTATTTCTTTGGAACCAAAGCGTCTCACTTTGATGTGCAATGGTTTGTATTTTGATATTACTGGAAATAGAAAAACACAGAAAATAAAAAGCAGGTGTTTAATTCCTTTCCCTTTTTTCTTTCAGCTTTATTCTCTGAAGAACGTGGTGATGGTCCTCAGGAGACCATGGGTGTAAAAAGGACAATAGGGAATACGCTCTAAAACCAGCCAGGTAGACACTGAGGTGCAACTCCAAAAGGAGCATCACACCTATTGCACTCTGCTGGCTTGCCAGGGAGAACTGGGAGAGTTCTGGGGTCTAAGACAATAAGCAATTCAGTTTATCCTTCCCAGTATACCTGGGAGTATTTTCCTGTCATGTCTGCATCTATCTCATATGAAAATCTCTCATGAAAATCTCATGTGAAAAATCATTTTCCTTGTGATGGAAAAAGCACTGATGGCTAATTCGGTGTATGAATTGTAGAGCTTTCACTCAGACTAAGAGACGCTCTTGGTATTTTACTGCACCGGATTGATTGCTTCGGCTTTCCCTGATTTCTGTACTGTGAGTGAAAGAAAGGATTTTAAAAAATTTAAATTGTTATTTTACTTTAACTTGGGCTCAGCAAAAATACCATGTCGTAGCAGCAATTTGCCAGTTCTCACAATCATCTCTGTAATAGCCTTGTTGAAAGTCTGGAAAAACATGGTATATCTCTAGATTTAAGCAATTTAAAAACATTTGGACCGGTCTGTCCTCAGCTTGGCTGGTGTTTGCTTTCCCCACATGGCTCTGTGACAATCTTTCTGTGGATGGAGCTCCAGGCTTAAAGCACCCTGCTTGGTTGAGGTCCTACCCCACCCTCTATGTAAATAATGATCTCACCACAAGGTCTCCTATGATTTATTTGGCAGGAGTGGAGTTCTCCCACTTTCTTTTGACTAACAGTCTGAAATGTTTTCTTTCATGTATCCACTTGCACTGACAAATTCATCCCTAGTTCCTGCATCCTACCTGCTCCAGTCTGGCCTGTGTCCATTAGCCACACTCTGTGTCTGGGCTGCAAAATTTCCTTCTTTTCCTGGCATTTCTAATAAGGCACTTCCTCAGCTCCAAGAATTCTGCTTACTGTGTCCTAGGCCTTCAGAGACCCATGGCCCCAACTTCCCTTTACTTGCCAATCTTCCTGCTGCAACTATTTCTGCTTTTCTCTTTCTTTTTTTGCCCCTCTGACCTGTCAGGCTTTTAAGTCCTGTACAGCTGGGGTCTTAAATGTCAATCAAGAGATCACTGTCAGTATTATTTCATACCTAAAATGTCATTGTACTCTTTATCTGCCTTAATCTAGATACTGTGGGCTGTAGTGTAGAGAGCAAATAACTTTTCTAGTATATTTCTGAAGGTTGAAATTAACAGTGAAAACAAGACTGGAGATGTTGTCACTGTCTTCCAGACTTTCCACTCTGGAATGATGAATTTTTTCCTGAGTTCATTCCATAAGAAATCTTGGCAGAGATTTTCTTCAGTCTTCTCCCACTACCTTGCAATCAAATGCTTGAGCGTTTGTCAGTCAAGATCTGTGCCACTCACGCTGCTGTCCTACCTGACGCAATGCTGCTTTTGTGTCATCTCCATTCCTGTACCAGCCTTTCTCCTAAAGAAATTATTCTTTAGGAGAATAATTAACTCAGTGTTAATCCCCCTGAAACCCAAGGACTCCAGAAGGACATTTACTTTGCCCATGCATAAGGACCACCCTTATGACATGTTTTGTTATGTTTTTTAGTTATGAATAGACATGCAACACAAATATTGCACCAATGCTGGCATCCTGTAATCCCAGATAATCCCCTTGATGTTAACACTTCCTTCCAGATTTTTGTCATTGTTGGTCACAAGAATGAGGAGCACGTTGTCTTGCCATTTGACCTTCCACATCTCCTGTGACAGTAATTTTCATCTGTCCCACATCTAAAGGTGTGGGTTGGTGTCCTGCTAATTTTATGCAAAATTTGAAAATTGCTCAAAGTTATTTCATGTCCTTTGGAGCCAAGCCAATGAAGCCTCATGCTCATCCTGAGTGCTCAGATAATTTTCTTGCCTTTTTCAGAATTGGCAGAGGAAGGCAGGCAGGCAGGAAGGAAGGAAGGAAGGAAGGAAGGAAGGAATTTAATCAAACTGTACAGTATCATAATGCAAATAATACCTTAGGATATTGATTTTTTTCTGACAATTTTAACTAAGCAACAGTCAGATCCAGCTAGGTGGCCATGATCAGATATTTTGAAAAGATGATTAATCTCTCACAGGTTAAAACCTTTTGTGAACGGTGAAGGAGTTTTCTACAGTGGCTTGACCAGACTTATCTGCCTAGATGGTGTTGACAGAACATTCCTGATTTTAAAGAAAGGGTGTAAATGGTCAAGGATTTAAGAATCTCACAGCTTTAGTGAGACCTGCTGCATGGAAGTACCTATGCCATAAAAAATGCATTTCATACTTTCCTATTTTTCAAGCTTACTTTACTTCAAATACCTAGAAGCAGCAATTCCCATGTTCCCAAACTTGTTTTAATATTGATACTATTTTTACCCAGATAAAAGTGAAGGCTCTTTCTGATCATTAAGAGGAATAAAAATATGTCGGCACACATATAAAGCCTCAGGAGCTTTCAAGTAACATTAAATCATACACTTAATAAACCTGTGATTTCTCCCAGCTGACTTCATTATCTAAGGACTGCCTTACCTGAGCAACTAACCAGAAGCATTATTAAAAAAAAAAAAAATCACAGTTTCTGCACTTCTGACTTACGTTTTTCTGGAGTTCTTAGGATGTAACAAAAATGTGAGTTTCCCCAGATCTGTCACATCATCACCCAGGCGTTTTACTGATTCATTTCACAAAAGGGCACTGACATAGACAAAATGGAAGTGACTTGTCTGATAACAGTGAAATATATTTTTTGGTTGTATGAGTGCAATTAATTTCTTTCACTATCAGTAAAATAATTAATCCCATTCTTTATCTTAAAGTAATTTCTGACTGTAAAGGTACTATTTTTATTTTTGCACTCGAATAGTTACCTGAGTCGTCAGCAAGATCCGGCCTTCACTGCATAAATGCCATAGGAGAAGGCCCCATAGTGTTCTTGCCTTGCACTCTCTTGCACTCACCCTTTACACAGCGGCCATGAATACTGTGTGAGGGAGCCACAAGGCATCTCTCAGGAATGCTGCGTGTTGTAAACATGGCCAGTGCTCCCGGCAGAGCTCATGGCCTTCATTCTAGGGATTGAAACAAAATATTTCTTCATCACTTCTGAATTTTAGAGCAAATGCACAACAAGCCCATGGTCTCTCCAAACCTCAGACAATTTACTTTGGCTACCAATACACCCACAGAAAGAGTTTTGTGATTTATATATTTATCCTTTCTTTACTTAGTATTGATTCTAAATAAAGAAGAAACCATGCCTGACGGGAAACCTATGAGTAAGGACATATGAATTAAAGAGTTTGTTTTATCTACCCACTTTCCTTCTACTGCTGCCAAAGAAAGTTTTCTTCTTTGTAGTGAAAGTAATGGTGCTCTGCATCCAATCACTATGATATAGATTAAGTGGAATCTTCTTTTTGCACATACTGAATATGGAGAAACTATTAAATTATTATTCCTTCTCCATTATTCATATTCCATTAGTCTAATAAAATCTACCCAACAAGGAACATGTACTGACAAGCATTCATAAAATTCACCTTTCTTATTGGCCTATCACTATAATTTGTCATTTTATATACCTAATTTATTTAGTTTAAGTTTGACAGATCTTATGTCTGCAGCAGAAACAAAAAGGAGATACTTCTGTGACAGCAAGTGTCATGGAGAAAATTAATCTGAATTGACAACACTGTTGCATTTCTAAAGTTAAAATAATTTTATTTTACATTCATATGATTCTATTAGTGGTAAAATGCAGCCATTTTTCCTCAATGGATAAGTTTAAAATAATATTTTTGTTATGTCTGTGGAGAACTATAATAACCTTGAACCAGCACTCCAGATGCAGGTTGCACTATATAATTAGGTACCCTAGATAAACATTACTGTAGAAGTTAGAACTGAATGAACTTTTAAGGAATGGAAAGAAAGGGAATTATGATCCAGTGGTAAGAATACACTTCAGGCAATGGTCATGTAACAGTATTTTCCTGATGACAGTTTTACCCATTTGTTTTAGTAAATAAGCAAATATGCTTGGAAAAAGAATTAGGTGCTCTCTTTTTTTTATTGCATCCTTACTCCTTGTTTTCAAATTTCAACACAATGAATATTGCTGCATAATGGGATGAAAAAGCAGTTCAGCTCCTAAGCACTTGCGTGCACCCAGTTTTTCCCTTTCTTAGAAAGTGCACAGTTTAGTTTCATTGATATAATTTCAACATTTGCCTCTATTGTACTTGATAGGCATAGCCATCAAGTATATGTTGGACCTGAAGGTATGGTTAATGGAAATAAAAATATCCCACAGAGAAAACAAAACACCAGAGGAAGATGGTAACAGGATGCAGAAGCAGTGATACTTTCTATGCATGCCAAGTTACCTCCTCTCTCTCCAGTAGTATGAAATATGGGTGGCTGCTTCTCCACCACTGGGGCTTTGGAGTCCAGTTGATAAACTCATCTGGGCAACTGAGGTGAATAGGAGGTGATGTTGCTCCATGCAGGTAAAAAGGGCACATTAGCACTGAGGTCAAAATCCCTGCTGAAATCAATCCTGCAAATTTCCAGATGTTTTATAGGAGGCCTAGTGGTTAAACAATGCTCTGTAGGAGACCTGTGATACCCAGGGGTTCTTCCATGTGTCTGGCCCAAACAAAGAGGCAATTTTTTACTGCCTAGTGTGAGTCTATAATTTGAAACTGAATTCAAGAATCAACTGAATATTTCCCCCTATGCCAAAATAAAGGTGCCTTAATGACAGCTCTGAACTGGCTTGTCATGGTGATAATAAAGGCTTCACTTGTAGTAATGGAGGGCATCTACTCTTCGCCAGTGCACATATTCTGCATACCATTTTCCTTACTCATGCCTTCATTTTGGTTCTGGGAAAGCAGCCCATACCTAAATTGAACATGAAGGAAATGGGTGCCTGCAACCAAAATAAGACTGTAAAAGGAAGAAAACATGAAAGTTTAAAAAAAGGGAAGGGGGAAAGGGGAAGGACAATGCTTAGATAGTGCCAGAGGTATTCTTAATAAACTTGAGCAGCATGTATGAGAGGATTTGTGAAGCATATATTGAACTTCCAGTTTAACTTCTGTGAACTGTCCTAGGAGAGCTGGTCCGTAGCATAAATCCCAGAGTGACAAATACTCTGTTCAGTTTTGGTGAATGTTTAAGGATGGATATTTAAGTTAGTTGACTCCAGTGTTATTTACTAGTTCAACCAAGACATGGAATGGCTCCACAAATTACCTCAGGACCCTAAATTAATTAAATACAAATTGTGTATTTACAGTTGAGTGTCATTTCAAGATCTTTTCCCAGAAGATCAGTGAAGTTAGGGGCACAGTACACAGTTGGGAGTGGTCAATTGCCTTTCACAAAAACTTAAATAACTTACCCAGAGAGCATCAGATAGATACACACAAAAGTAAGTACTTTAGCTATAGAAATGACTACAGGCATCAGTCAAACCAAGTTGGTGCTTTCAGTTTCATGTACAGGATGGAGCCTGTATGATCTAACAACTCCCAGGTACCCCACAATGCTGCTTTCTTGTTTTCTTTTTTCACTCTTTTTCTTTTTTTCCCTAGTCAGATTACTTGGAAATGGATCCCAGAACCCTGATGTATATGGTCCTTGCTTGATGATATATAAAGGCTTTCTGAAATTGTTTCTATTTTTTCTCTTGGAGTAGCAATTGTCATCCATCAGGGCCAAAATTTGCTTTAAATCCTATCACACTACTGCCAGGAGAAACAGAAAAAAAAAAAAAGCATTGATTTTCAGAGTCTTGCTGCAGTGACAAGAGCCTTTAATGTTCATTCCACCCTTAACCCTGTGCCTCTCTGAGTCATGATTCCCTTCAAAGGAGGTGATAAAAAGTATAGACATTGCCTGTAGATCAAAAAATAACCTGAGAATCTTTATTTCTCCTGTGGGAAATCTCTCATTTTCAAGACAAGCTCATCTGTCAAAATAAACTATGGTGACATTTAAATACTCTTCCTTAGTAATTATGTTTCACTTTGCAGTCTTGTAATTAGTTGTTACTTCTAAGGTGAAGTGGCTGCAAAACTCTACATGCTCGTAACTCACGGCTGAGGTCTTGAGACGGGATGTTTCTTCATGTGGAGAGGAATCAGAAGTGCTTCTGTCTTTCTAAATCATAGGTTTGGTGAATGGGGAACAGCAATTTGTCAGTGACTGGAATAGTATAGCCTGAAGGTAAGTTGCAAAGAAGGTGATCTGGAAAATTACATTCATGTTCAAAAAATATACTTCATAATTTTTTAATAGACACTCCAAGCATCCACACTACAAATGGTTGAAGTATAAGTAACCACAGGACAAGAAGCAAAGTCTTGATAAAGATTTGGAAATGATTACAGCAGAAGTCTGTTCCTTAGGTCAGGAAATAAATGAATCATGGTGGAAAGCCAGGGATTGTTTCTGGAACAGGGGGTTTCTCAGGCACTGATGACCTGCAGGAGGAAGCAGACAGCCAGCTAATTAAAGTCGGCAGATGACTAAGTAGTTTTCAGTAATAAAAACTATGAGGGTTTTTGAGATGCTAGATGGATTTATACATATTGGACATTTCCCACACGATTAACTTGTGCAAATGCAGTGCTGTCAATGTTCTTTAAACAGAAACACCTTCTCCTGTACATATAGGACCCAGAAACTGCCAGAAATTTTTATGGAAATGCTCAAGGACACTGTGACATCCTTGGTTATCTGAAGAGGAAACCTGTGCCTTTACAGCTAAAGATCAAAAACCAGGATGAATGCCTGTGTGCCTGAAAGACCAGGGTCACACCTGGGTCTCTTGCACAAGAGTACATCCTCAGCCACAGAGCTGGAAGGAAATGTCTGGTGTGGCAGAGGGATGCCCTGTGCTGTAGTGCTGTCATGCCCTGCACCACACGGGCTTACCCACGGCATCCCCACCACAGCACCAGAAGTGTAATCCTTGTGGCAAATGGAGAAACCCAAAGAGCCACAGTGTTTGCCTGCAACTTCAGTATGCAAGTCGTGACACCACAGAAAGGTCAAGCAAACTGGGTGTCCATTTGGCTGCCTGCCTACTCCCTCAGGTAAAGAACCATCATCCCAACCTCAGACTTCAATACCACGTTTAGCTGGTGTCAACGGGAAACGGCCCCTGACGGTGAGGTGGCATTGCAGAAGGAGGCTATATATAGGTGTGTACTCAGAAATGGTGTGTACTTTTGGAGGGTGAGTTCAAGGAACCAGGATAAAAGTTTCCACCAAGCTAGGAGGAAATGGGGAAGCCTTCAAACTGGTCTGAGTCAGGTCTTCAGGGAAGCCTCGGGGATGCAGCCCATCTGGACCGTCACCTCACTTTTCTCACTCCCTTGTTGCTGTCAGAAAAAGGTTTTCCTCTACAAGTGGTGGCCTTGGAGCAGATGGCTCTGCCCGAGCGCTGGCAGGGCCGCTGGGGTGACAGGGTTCCCAGGACAGCCACAGGGCTCTGCTACCCACAGCATCCTCCAGCGCATCCCACTCCCAGTGCCACTCCTTTCCCCATGGCCTTTTGCCTACCAACCCCTTTGGTATGACCACCCATCTCGTTTTCACCACTCAATCATCTATTTCATAGGAGTGTCCATTTCACAGATTTCCAGTGTTACCCACCTCTGGAATATCACTCAACTGGCAGTGCAAGGCACTTCTTAAAGAAATCTCTGCTAACTCCTTCTCTGCCATTCTCTTGAAAAGTAGCAGAATGTGATATATAAACCTCTGTTTAAACTTCATAAGTATAAGGTTTAAGCACCAATAAAGCGTTGAGAACATCTGAAAGTGCTGAAGAAGCTAAAGAAAACAGACAGGACATGTTTTCCTTCACAGATACCAATATATTTTCATTTACTTCTTTCTATTAACTGGGTTTCCTTGACTGTGTCCACAGCGATCTCAATTGTAATTATGTAGCAGTTAACCTGTTCCCCATGCCTAACACAACCCATAATTAGTTGTCTCGTGTCCACAGTTTATGACTCAGCTCCATGTGGTTTTTCTATATCAAAGGCTTGGTTACCAGATTTTTTTTTTCTCTACCACAGTGCTTGTGCCTGCACTGGAAGAGAGCAAAAAACCTGAGCACATCTGTTTTGTTTGAGGACAAAACCACCAGAAAACCAGATGGTTTTATGAAGATCTTCCTTGGCTGCTTTCCAAATACTACACAATCTTGTAGGAGAAACTGTTTTCTTGAGGAATGACCCTTATTCAAGTTGTCACTTGGGCATAGGAGTAAAACCTTCTCAAATCAAATGCTATCTTTGTGCCTTATCTGGAGACAAGGGAGACAGAAATGCACATCTTGGGATGGGGATGGGCTACTCTTCAATGACAGGCAAGATTTTTATATAATGAATTCATAAACCTCTACAGTAATTATGTTTCATTATCTCTGAGGGCTCTTCATGTGGATGGATAGGATCATTCCATATGAGAAAACAGATTACTTTGATAAATAGATAGCTTTGCTGAATGAGAATGAACACTTTAATAAATGTTTACGCAAGTTTTCCATTTGGATTAATTTTGTAGTGACACATGGGCAGAAGAGATGTGCAGAAAATGAACAGATCATTTAGACTGATGTAAGAGTACAGACAACCACCACAGGAGAATAATTAGATGAGAATAATTAAGGGAGCTGACCCAAATGTTAGCTCCATGGTCTGCGTATGAAGGCAAGTCTTCTGACCACGCTGGGTGCTCAGCTCAGCTGCTGCATCAGAGAAGTGGCTGTAGCAGAGCAGCAGTGTCATAGGCACTGAGTTATGTCCTTTCCACCAGACTGGAACAGATACCACCGGGAAAGTTTCACTTTGTTTATCTTTGCGAGAGGGATGTATTTGCCCTTGTTAAATCACAGCTGGAGACATTATCTAGAAGCTGTGATGTAGCCATTGCTGAGTGGTATTAAGTCTTGTGGTTAAAGGAACAGAGCAGTTATAAAGCTCCGTTATCAGATAAGAAAGAAAAGTGCTCTGGGAAGGACTTTTTTTTTCCCCCCCCCAAATGAGTTGGCAGTTTCTCTAAGATTTGTTTGTTGAAGTCTCCCATTTGACCATCAAGGCTGTGTGTTTTTGTTCAAGGAGATGATAAGCAAATCTGGTGTATGCCTTCTATGCTTTTACAGAATGGACAGTCTGTCTTTCCCAGATTTTCCATTTCTTGAGTACAGTTTTACTGGCAACAGAGCAATGAATACAGAGTCTCTTGTATAATTTTCCTGGCAGCAAGGAATAAATGATGTACTAATATTTTGGCTCTTGAAGGATTATTAATTAACACATATGAATAACTGGATTGTAGTTCAGTAAAAGAGGAAAATACCATAGCAGATGATTCAGTTAATGTGGCCCAAATTATTTTGCCCCAAAATATTTATTAAAAGTTAAACCCCGTTGAACTTTATGTGAGTTTAATCAGATCTCAGTAGGGCCAGATAGTTCTAAGTCTTCCACTTCTATCTACACTTCAGTAGGACCCACTGAGAAGCAGTGGTCCAGAGGGGAGGAGCTGTTCAAGTGCAAAATCTACAGCACATTTCAGATCCCTTTGCAATGAGGGAGGGAGCACGATAGCATGCAGATCAGTCTTGCATCAAAGTTTATAGTAACCAGAAGGACAAACCCTTTGAGTTGGACCTACAATCAGGTTCTGACAGAAAACTACAGGGAAACTGCTGAAAGCTGCACTTTAACAGAATGAGCAGCAGAAAAATCAGCCATGATTCTCATTTCTCTTGAAGAAGATACTGCTATTTTTCAGTTGATTTTAATATCTGTTTTAATAATACCGCACTGTTGCTTTTATATTTAAAATCTGTAGTGAGGGATTGCTGATGCTCCAGCTTTTCCTTTCTCAGCGAAAAGGGATGTTTACTGTCATACTCTCTGGATAGCGATGCAAGGCATTCATGTATACAAAAATGCTTTTCACAGCTAAAAATAGAAAGGGGCCTTCATATAAAAATTTAGCAGCCATGACTTTTAAAGAAATATCTAGTGCTGCCTGTTTCCTGGTTAGCAAAATTTAAAGTAGACTTTCCATTAAAGTAATGAAAGTAGGAATTCAGATGCCATTATACGGGTTTAGATCAGCCTCTAATATCTGCTACATTGATTCCTACTGGCTAAAAGAAGTGTTATTTATATCAAGGGGAAAACCTATGGCCAATCAGACATGACTTTTAGAACTTTGTTCCAAGGAAAATTTTTTTAAGGTTTTCTGTTCGTTAGATCATCAGATATTTTACAAACTAAACTAAACAAAACACAGGACCCATAATTTTTCAATTGGAAAAGACTAAGAAATCCAACCAGCCAAGAAATGGTAAGAAAGTATTTCAGGCCTAAATGCAATCAGAAGACATAAATTACTGATAGTTCATGGATTTTTAAAGTAGAGGAACAAGAACAAGACTAATACACTGCAAATTAAAAAGACACATTAACATAACAGATGTTGTAGAACTTAGGCTCTAGCAGGTATTTTTTCAGTACATTTGCTATGAGATTGGGAGATATATTTGTCATGTTTTGAGTCTTTTGCAGATGGCATTTGACCACAGGTTTGGATTTTATTCCTTTGCAGTCCTGGAAACAAAGGGCAAGGTACAACTTGAGTTCATAAGTATGCACTGCATACATAACCTAAGTCCCCCTTGGCTGGAGATCTTCCTCGCATCTGCATTAGACAGAAGAATTGTGTTTTGAAAGCCTTCTGAGGCATCTTCATTTCACAGACAACTTAGGCACTTAAGAATTGCTTTTCTAAGTATTAAAGTTATAACACAATTTGAAGCATTCCTGGTTGTGCAGGATGGATCCTACCTAGTGTTTTCACAGTTACAAAGAGAACTGCTAGGTCTTTGAATGTTTGTAAGTTGGGTTAACCACAGAAGCAAAATGACAAGCAGTAGCACCCAGGGTATTTTTTTTTTTAATTCAAAGCACGGACGTGAAAACTTTTAATTTGACTATTCAAAGAAAAGCTTGAAACAAAGAGCAGGCTGGTTTATTTGATCATTGAACTCTTCATTCCATAGGTGGCTGCTGCAACAAGCAACCTCTCCCTGTAATTGTGGTAGTGCACAGTCACTGCTCTCTCAAGTTGGACGGCACATTTGAGATGGGAGACAAAGTATGATGACAGTTTTAGCATTTATTCCCAACAGTTTAGAACAACCACAGTTTTATAAGCATATAATTCATCTTGGTTCCCTATGAAAATTTTAATGTTTTTCATGGTCATCCCAGCTTTCAAAGATGAACTTTTCAGGCCACCAGATGCTTATATGAACACCCATTTGTACATCTCTGCATATTTTCCACCTCTCAGATTAGATACTTTCTGCTGTGTTGCATATTGTAGAGGTCAATATCATCCAGCTTCTCACTCAGACCTCTATTTAGAGGTCTATGTTGGCCAGTCTGGCTTTCAGCAGTGACACAATTTTATTATAATAATAATGTATTTTAATTTATGGGCATCCGCCTGAAGCACCTTAACAAAAACAAATAAAATCTGAATGGCAATAAACAAAGGCAAAAGGCCTATAAAAAGAAAGATTGGAAGCCAAGAGCTTAAAATCCCTGCAAAACAAAACAGGAAAGGAAATGAGAAAGTCAGAAGCCTTGCCTACAAATTTTTTCTGGCATATGCAAGAAACGGAGTGTTCCCGAGGCAAGGGAGGAGACCATCTCTTTTGACATTCCAACAGACAATAACCAACACCAACAGCTTGAATTACTGAGAAAGGACACAGAGGCACTGGAAGTGGATTTGTCTTACCTCAGAACAAAGAACTTCATTGGAACAGCCACAATATCCTTGAAGTTATGTTGTTTCTCTTCACTTCCCTGGAGAGGCTGACTGCAAATGTGTCTTCCTCTCTGGGTTTCATTTCATTTGTTTGAAGACAAAACAAGTGATCTGTTGCATGGCTGTGATGATCCTACAGTATCTGAGCTTAAATTGACTAATCTTGAAAATAGCTAACTATACTATGTATGCAAACACACATATCTAACCATAATACACGTATATACACTAACCATAATGTACATTAACTACAGCAGAACCCAAAGGATAAGTAGATTTAAGAAAAACACAGAAGGCGTGTTAACAAAGCTTTATTTTTGTCTCTTCAGCAGTGTTTTTTTATTGATTTTGTTATTTCTGTGCCTCAAGTGTCTGATTTGTGACATGAGGATACTTGTCTGGTATGATGAAAAATACCATAGACATGGCAAATCTCCTCTTGGTCGCTGCCTCTGCCTGCAGCAATTCCCAGTCTCCACTTGCACCTCTGCCTTGTGGCACAGTAATAACTTCTGGTCTGCCAGGGCCCCCTCCAGCATCTTTCCTTGGTCAAGTCCAATTTGAACAAAGCCCTTGACTGGAGGTTTTGTTGCTGTTTTGGAGGAGCTAATACCAATTAAACAAAAAAGTCCACCGAAACAACTTTAAAAAATGAGGCTTTTGGTTTTTCAGCCTGTAATTACAGCATCAGTTCCCTTTTATGCTTCTAAATTACAGAGAAGCAAGCTGCCCTGTTTTCTGATGTTTTATTTTTTTAAATTACTCGGTGGCTTTATGGGGAAAGAGTAACTGAATATTTTTGGTAGTGTTATATAGGCGACGCCTTCCCCATTAGCTCTTGTGATTCTTCCTCTGAAGGTTCACTTCAGTGGGAATGGAAATTAATTTGTTTCAAGAGAAATTATAATAAAGAATGTCCCCTTTTCACGGTTTAGCCAGCTTGAAATGAACTCTTAAAACTGTGCACATCATTTTAAAAGACGCTTTGCATTAACCAGGATTAAGCAGGCTCTATTCTTGCTTCAAAACATAATTTTCTGCATAGCCTTGCAGAGTGATTGGCATGGACCTTGGTGAAAGGAAAGAAATGGCACCTTTATGCCAGCCAGCCAGGAATGTCACCTCACCTACACCTACTGGCTCATCCCAGCTTGGCACCCACATGCCCCTGCACATGGGTCCAGCTGTGTCACTCATGAAGGCACTGCCAACTTTGCTGGATCCAGCTGTAGACTGAAGAAACACATTGAGATGTTTTTAGAGGCTACAGGGACTATTGATCCATCTTTCAACAAAGGGCGGCTACGTTTCAACTTTCCCCAGAGCTCTTGCCTTCTGCTATTATTTTTCCTCCCTCTCCAGTTTTAGAGTGTCTGTCTTTCAGGTTCTTCCCTTTACACTAAGGATGAGGATTTCAGATGATTGCCATGACACACTGTCTTGCAGTCTGCACCAGCATTCATCCCTCCAAGCCATTGCATGATGAAAGGAAGGATGGGTGACAGAAGTTCGGTTGGCAATGAAACAGTGAAAATAATTTACAGTGCCTTTGTGTTTAAATAGTTAATCACTGCATTCAAAAATCCTAGCTGAGGATCTGCACACTGCTAACAGAGCTCATAGGGGGTTCCCTGAGCATCCATCCCACCAATTCCCCAGATATAGAATAGAATAGAATAGAATAGAATAGAATAGAATAGAATAGAATAGAATAGAATAGAATAGAATTCAGGAGTGCAGTTTGAAAGGGACCTACAATGATCATTTAGTTAACTGTCTGACCAATTTAACATTGACCAAGTTAAAGCCTGTTGTTAAGGCATTGTCCAAATGCCTCTTTAACAGTGACACGATTGGGGCATTTACCACCTCTTTAGGAAACCTGTTTTAGTGTTTAACCACTTCTGATAAAGAAACCTTTTCTAATGTCAACTCTAAACCTTCCCTGGTGCAGCTTTGAACTGTTTCCAAATGTTCTATCCCTGGATACTGGGGACGAAAGATCATCACCGCCCCCTCCACTTCCCATTCTCAGGAAGTCACTCCTTTCCCAATTTATACTTGTCCCTGGCATTACTTCATCCTAAGTGCACAGTCTTGTATTTCAACTTGTTAAATTTTATCCCACTATCCACAGCCCGAAGCTCTAGTCTTTCTAGATCCCTCTGCAAGGCATCTTGTCCCTCAAGAGAGTCAACAGCACTTCCCAGTTTATCATCAGCAAAATTCCTAATAGTGCATAGAACTGGGCATTAAACAAAAGGCCACTCAAATATGTGCATGTGTTGTCTGCCCACCTTATTGAACCACTGTTCTCTGACAGGCCTTTCCTAAGTTTCAAAGCCAGTTCTTTACAGGCCTTTGTAACCAACAGGCCATTGCTGAAATGCAGTCATGGGATCGTAGCCATGAAATTGTGCCTATTCATGGGGTTTTTTGCCAGCATAGGAAATGAGCAGCATAGACTTGTCAAGTAAAGAGTTGTCTCAATTTACAGCTTGATCCAAAGAAAACATGAAGCACTTCAGAGATTCTCATTTCTAAGGCATTTCTACAATAACTTGTGGATTAATATTTATTTATGGATCTGTAACTGGCTTACTTCATTTCTGCTGTTTTTTACCCAGGCTGTTCTGTTGTACCTGGAAGATGAACCAGCCAGACCACTGATGTTAATGAAGCTTAGGATTGTCTTTGGACCTCAGACTTGCCAGATGGCAAAAAAGGAACACTTTCCACCACTTTCATATTTTAATTTTGCAGGGCTATAACTGACATTTGAATTTACAAAAATTACTAACTCTGATTTACAGTCAGACTTCCTTGGTCTTTTAGTATTATTTTTATTCTAAATTTAGTTTATTGTACTCGGTTTACACAATAAATGTAGACATAGAGACACATACTTCAAGTCCTGCTTCCTCCTAGAACTAACTTAATATTGTTTTGCTTCAGCCTCATAGAAACAATGCTGGATGAAAACTAATCCAATGGTTGTTACATACAGGTCAGGAGAATCTTATAGGCTGTGGAATTCCATTTTTTCTGGCATTATTAGAGTTGTATTATGAATGATATTGCACTGTGTTGAATCATATATAATTTGTAATGTGCTTTTGATTTCCTTTGTATGACTAGACATGTGGTTGGGCTAGTTTCATATTTTTTGTTGTTGCAGAGTGGAGCAATAAAATGTGAAAGAAGCAATCATTCTCTATGGTATCTTTAATAAAATTTGACTTTTCCTTTGAGAACCTCAAGGAAAAATCACTATTCACTATCCATTTTTCTTGCTACAGCAAAACCGATATCCAAAACACCTTCAGGTCATTATTGTACATTGTTGCAACACAAGGATTAAATTTTGCCCCAAACAGCAAACGTTCAGTCCCTTGCAGAAAAAAAAGGTACAAGAGAGAGTTTTTACAGCTGTGGGTAGGGGCAAAGATTGAACCTGAGCCTGCAGTTTGCAGAGAACTCTCCTGCACAGTGACCAGTGCATTCCATAGCCACTGCTCTATGGAAAGGGGTGATTTTGGCTGCCCAGCCCAAATGCCCTTTCAGGCTGTGCTTGTGCTTACCCCTAGCACAAATTCACACACCCAGGCACATGCCTGAGATGGCCATGGTGGGGCGAAGAACTGCTGCACCCTGGGGAGCACAGACACAACAAGGTTAAACATTAACCCTGTCCTGTAGCAGTTCCACCAAACACTGTGCTACTCAGGGCTATTTTGGCTGAATTGGAAATGAATTTTGAAAAGGCTGTTTGCTTGGGAGGTGCTTGGCTGCTTATCCTGTTGCTGGTCTCAGGGGAGGCTTGCAGGGGTGGACAGGGTCTGCAGTGATGGGACAAAGGGCAGCTGTCTCTCTGGCACAGTAGAAGGGACAGCAAGAGAAAGGAGGCAGCTGGGAGATAAGAAATGTCATGGAAAGACAGAATTTGGGGGTAAACTTGTGTTAGTTTATGTGATTCACCATTATTACCACAAACTCAGATTAGCTTATTTAAACTTGTTTGTCCAGGAATGTGTGGGGAGGGAGAAGTGAAACATCTGAGAGGGATGAGATGTGGGGAGTTCACCAGCCCTTGGGAACCGACTCTGCAAGAGCACAGAGGTGTGTGGGTGGGATGGGGTGAATGGAGATGTGTAGGGGAAGGCAAAGGGCCTTGCCTGGTCTGGCCAAGGCACTGGCAATAGAGAGCACCCTTGGGCTTGGCCACCAGTACATGGTTGTTACCACTGCTCGTTGTGTCCCTGGCGTGGGGGAAGCCAGGAGCAGATGGCACCCACCCTGCTGAGGCTGGGGCATGGCTTGGAGGCCACCACAGCCAGAGACCACATCTGTATGAGGCCAGGGCATGCTCCAACACCTGCTTAAGTGGAGCCTGAGAGCTGTGGCTGGGACACCAGCAGTGGCAACAGCAGGAGGGCTGAGCACAGCCCAGAAGGGTGGGATATGGGCTTTGATGTTTGGGTGTGTGCTTTTCATTACACTGGACATTTCCATGGCTTCTGCTTTTCTTCTGATCTTTTGCTGTAGAATTTGTATCAAAGAGATGTGGGAGGGAAGGGGAAATACAGTTACCGGCAGAGAAAACGTCTCTGAAGAGCTGCTGGGGTTCTTGGGTCTGATGTGGAACCATTTCTGTTCCCACAGCTGACTGGAAATGTACATTATCTGGCGAGGAATAAGCATCTGTAGTGACCTATTTTGAATTCTTTCCTCTCCTCTCATGGTGCTCTGAACAGTGAATAGTCCTCTGTTCAACAGGTGACATCTACTTCTGTAGACACAAGTATTTTAACTGTTTAGCTTTGTTAGACTTGAGTAGTTACAGTTCTGATGCAGGGACTCTTCATAAGCATTCTTCCATCCTGTGTGTGGTGTCTCTACAAGGCAATGACACTTGCATGAGCGTTACTAGGGATGTGGGTTCTTGTCATTTTCCTCAGCCAAGTTAGTAATCAGAACCTCAGTAACATTCCTTTTGTTTATAGACATACTTAGAGGTTGTGAGAGGGGAAGTATAGCCTGTTATGGTGTCTGGGGAAAATAACTTAATTTTCCCAGGTGTCTGGGTGGAGTCTTAGGGTCTTTGTTAATTTTTACAGAAACATCTTGGTATTTGCACCTGTCCATGGTTATTGCCAACAGACTGAACACATGAAAGTCATGAAAAGCATTCATTCACTTTAGCTTTCATGCAGAGGGGAAGTGAGCTGGAAGCCTTGCTACACTGCCACCTGGAACAGGGAACACCACGAACATAACTTTGTTTTCTGGGGTTTTTTACTCCATAAGTTCTGCTCAGTGTTATTGTACAACACACACATGTTTGTACATTCCTCAGTTAATGGGCAAGATGAGAAATTCAGTACTTTGATATCAGTCTCACTTCAGGTTTAGTAAGCTTAAAAGTCTGCTATATCCTCTTCCACCATGTTTACGTCCAGGAGTACTGCAATGCAATGTTTAGAAGATTATGTTAGTATAGGGGTTTTATTTACAAAGGATGGCTTTCTGAAAAAAGGGTGGGACAGGTCACATGGATCATTAACACAGCAACTCCTCCTCCTCCTTTAGAGTCATATCCCAATGATTTCAGTAGCAGTACTGGTGACCTACAGGGAAAACATACCTAAGCCCATTTGTATTTCAGGACATACAATGAAAGAGGCCATTTAGCCATATTTTGGGGATGCAGCTTTGAGGAATATCAGTCTTGCAATATGATACTCAGTAACAGGTATGATGTGCCAGTAAGGTAACCAGCATTAATCTCCATTATATTTCTGAAATACAGTTTGGATCAGTCATTGATGACGGGAGCCACAGAGTGGGAGAAATGTGGTCTAGTGCCAGAATCATCTCTTGATTCCGGTGTGATCCAATTGTTCCCAGAAAGATGCATTTTCTGTATCTTTTCAAAGAGAAGATTAGGGCATGATAATGAGATTGAGAGATAAAGATACACTTTTTTCCTGGATGAAGTGAGTCTCTTTTGCAGAATGGCTCAAACCTTGACTTTGTCATTAGACCTTCATGCAGTAGTAATTGACATAGTCTGTATAAACTGTGCTCCCCACTTTTGACTATCAAGAGGACAAAGAAGAAATATACAGATAGTTTGATTTTTCCAGTGATGCTGAAAGGGTTTCTGATTTTTCATTTTTATAGATTTTAGGAACACAGTAACTGTAGCACATATAGTGCTCATATTTGCAACAGCCTAAGTTCATTGTTTATGTATCCTAACCCCTACCAGAGTTTAGTAGCTCAAATTCTTTTAGCTGTTTAGGCTCTTTTCAAGGTGCAAGAGCTGAAGACTATCAGAAAGGCCTGCAAAACAAGACCAAACATAAACCAACAACCTTGAGTCTAAGAACACTGGAAGAACTCCAAAGCCGAAGGAAGAGAAGAGCTGATGAAGAACAGAGAGTCTCACGACCCCAGCCCCAAATCCTGGGAGATGGCATAGGGGTGGGACTGGGGCTGGACTGGGAGATGTGTAAACTGGGGTTTGGGTGGGCAATATTATAAAAACCATGGAAATCAGTGTTCTGGGGAGAGGGTGTACAGAGATGTCATCATGTATTCCTAAAAGCTCTAAGCCTGGACATTAAAGAATGTATCTTTTTATCTTATCCCATATTAACTTGGCTTGGAGTCCTGTTTTTGGGGGCACTCATGGCATCACCAGGTACACAGGAGTCACAGAGCTGTCAGCATCTCAAAAAATGGTTTTATGTTTCCTTCTTGCTGTAGCAGTTCTGTTCTTTCAAAGAGACAGACAAAGTAGATGAAATAAACAGTAATGGCAAAGGGAGAACGAGACAAATGAGTGAAAGCAGAAAATTACAAAAGACTAAGTCATTGTTTTGAATCTTCTTGGAAAACAAATCTTGATCTCTAGCTTAATGGTTGGTTGCAGGACTCACTTGCTCCTCCAGGCATTCAGGTATGGATATTACAAGGAGGTAATGCAGTGGAAAATATGATGAGGTCAACAGATTGTATAGCCCTTCGTGTTAAAGAGAAATTTTGTGATGGCAAGTAGATGGATTATCATTTGCATATGAAGTAGATTTATTAGACTTCTGTTTTGCTGTTGGAATAAATGACTCTGCAACAAGATGGTGTCCATTTGCATGCATGTGGTGCTTTGACAACAGTAATCAGTTCCTTACTGGGAGCTGAGTCCAACAGTAAAATGTGAAAGGCAGCATCATGGCCCTTGACGGTTTGGTTGTTGGAAGAGCTGATTGAATTCTCTTTTGAAAGGAGATGAGAAACATCAGACATAACCAGCTCAGATTAAGATGGGCACAATAAATTAAGCCATGCTACATTTCTTGAGGACATCGCAATAAAAACTGAGTGAACATCATTATTAATTGGGGGCTATGCTTTTAAGTTCAATTAAATTTAGGCCAGTTCTTGCTGAAACACAGTCAAAGGACTTCCTAACTAAAAAGAAGATGTTAGTAACATCAAGGCGGACATAAAAGCTTTGTTATCACAAATGCATCTCCTGGCTCTCAATGTATGATGTTTCTGAAGTCTTGTCTTATCAGGCAGGAATAATTTCAGCTGTAGTCTGGTTTTTTGCTCACTTGGATTCTAATTCTTGCACAGAAAAGACATAAAATCCTGAAGTGGTACTGCATGGTGGGCACCATCAAGGAACATTGTGGAAGGACATACAGGTGGAGAAGAGATGTGTTAATATTGTCATGTTGCACAGCTGAGACATTATTTTGATGATAGTCGTGACCATGAAGGTCAGTTAATCCAAATTATAGGGTATGTTGACATTTTTATCAATTTTCTTTACCAAAATGGATTACTATAATTCAACACCCTGGAGCTTAGAAAGCACACATGAAATGTGACAGAGTTCGTATGCAGCCCACGGACTTGAAGCTTGTTCTTCCCCATTTGAAGTGTCTTCACATCACATTATTGTCTTTCTTCAGTTCTTGTTCTTTCAGTCTCTCGTTTCAGAGCAGTTTTGTTTTAAACCACCAGTGATATTTTTCTTGGAGCCAACAACTTGACTTCAGATCTCTCACACCCCAAGTACATGCCTTGACAAACAGGCTGTCGTTAAGACTGAGCAGTCTGTTTTCACTGGGAATTCCAGGTAGACACTGCAAAATTCTTCCCAAGGAAGCTGCCATATGTGCTCTCACTGAAATGGGCTGGTTTGGACAAACACACACCTTCTAACAAGACAGAAAATTCCATGCCGGTCCTGTACTTGCAGAGATGCCAATTAAGAGCAGTTTGCCTGAGTGGACAGTCCAGTAGTGCCCAGCACCTCCAGAAAATGAGAAGGAAAAACCCCAGTCCAGTTAAAAAACAAAACAAAGCAAAAATAAAAACAGAAGAAACCCCACAAGATAAAAGTGAAATGCAGACCTAGCATTCATAACATGCAAAGCCGAGAACATTGTGGTCAACCAGTAAGACCAGGTGACAGTTACAGTTCTGTCTGAACTTCACACTCCTGATGAACAAAATCACATACAGGATTGATCTGTTCCCACCTTTATTTGTCTTTGCAACTGTTTGGTAACCAGATCCTTTGATCCTTCTGCATGAGGCAGGCAGCAGATCTTTCTCCCTCCCTTTTTGTTCTCCTAATTTTCCAAATTCTGATCCAATTTTCTTTGCTCAGCTTCCTTTTTCCCCTCACCAGGGGCTACCTGCATGCAGTGACATTCAGAAGCAAATTTCATTTCAAAAGAACATACTGAGAAAAACAGTTTCAGTGACCAATCACAGTCCTTCTCCTCCATACTCAGGTCTCTCGAGTCCACGCTCCACTTCTCTTGCCTGACTCCACCGCTCTCATCAGCAAGAGAACTTCTTGGGCTTTGCAAAGCACTACAGCAAAGAGCAAATAATCACAGGACCATTTAATTTGGAAAAAAATAAGAATGGACAAGTCAGGTAAAGAACACTTTATTTGCTTTCTTGCAAGAACAAGTTGATACTTAATCATTTTCAAAGCACTGCAGTGTAAATCTTACCAAAGGGAAATGGTCTTGTATTATGCAGAAGCACTAATGCATAACCACGGGATTTAAGTAAAGCCAAGGTCAATAGGAATAATGAGGGGAATCCAACATTTATATAAGTAATAAGACTGTAAAATTATGTCTGATGGGAATTGGTGTTTTTTTTAAAGAAATGTTAAACCAGCATGTTTTAAACACTGTCTGGGGCTGTAATAAATACAACTCACAAAGAGAACTGGTGAGAAATGAAGGACAGATCAGTACACAGAGGCGAAAGGAGGAAGTGATGTAATTCTCCTCCAATATCTAAACCTGCAGGCAAAACAGGACAGCGTTCCAGACTCCTGGTCTCCCTGTGCCAGCCAAAAAGTTGGCATGAACAGTGTGGCCATTCAGCACTGTCTCACAACCACTGAGTGTGAGTGCCTCAGTCCAGTCAAGGTCACACTTGCCACAGCTGGTTGAGTGGAACAAATTCCTACCACCAGATTGGAGACCTTGAGATTTGGGTTCAGGCAAATGGATTTGTCATATCTTAACAGATAGAAATTTCAACAGAAGCTCCACAGCATTGCTTTCTGTAGCAACTTATAGAGCTGTTTCACTTGAATTCTGAAACCATCTTAATTCTTGCATTTCATTTGTTCTCCATGTAAACAGACTGAAAAGACTTAACTGCCTAATGATTTAGAATCCCTTAATCTTAAATCTCTGGATGCTTCTACTGTCTGGAAAAGAAGGCTTTTCTGAGAAATCATTTAATTCTTAATTCATTTTTATCACTACTTAATCAGAAAAAGAAAACATGAAAGAACTTTAAAGACATTTACTTAAACTTGTTATATATTAAGTAAATGAAGGATTTTCTTGTAAATTATGCTCTGAAAACTGAAAATTTGAAGGATTATTTAAGAGCAAAATCAAGATAATAGCGCAGTTCCGAATATACCAAAGTGTGTGTTTCTGAATGTCGAGCTGAACACATTAGATGTACATTAGGATTGCAGTATTTGAACTGAAGAATTGTGGACCGCAAAATTTAGCAATTACTCCAACTAAGCTGAAATGTCACATTAGTAAAGAACTGAAAAGCTTAAAATAAAGCCAGTCTGTATTTATCCTTCTGCTTTAAAGCAACTTTCACTTTGTGTTAACGACATAGACAGCACCGTCAGAATAACAATCCTTGTGAGTACTGGGTGTGTAACAGGAAGGATTTTTTTTTGTCCAATGGAGAAAATAGAAAGATTTGCCCACCCTGATGCTAAAAATACATAATAATTATCAGCTGAGGCAAGTACACTTCTGACCTAAGCATACATGCACACCATGTATTTTCAAGTCTGCTTTGTTAGAATAAACAGATGAATTTTTCCACAAGTACAGATGTTAAAAGCAGATGCAAGTGTCTTTCCTGAAGAAGGGAAAAGCAGTGCCAGAGTGGCAGAGGAAAATGTAACCCAGATGCCTTTGACGCCTGGCTGTGCTGTTGGTTCACCAGCAGGACAACCACTCTGGCAACAACAAACCCCTCTGGAGATAGTCCCAGGTGATACGGGCCCTGGTGGCACAGCCCTACATTGTGTATGGCCTCTGCTCCCCCTGGCCAAGGTCCAACAGGTTTCATAGCAAGAAAATACACTATGACATTTACAGAACCCCAGAATCACAGGATGATTGAGAATGGAAGGAACATCTGGAGGTTATTTAGTTTAATGCCCCTGCCTAAATAGGGCCACCTAGAATTGGTTGTCCTGGACTGTGTCCAGAAATGTTTCAAACGTTTCCAAGGATGGATACTTCACAGCCATGTTCCTGGATTCAAATGCTCTCACGATAAAAAAAGTTGGTTGTTTTTTTTTCATGTTCATAGGGGAACATGATAAAAAATACCTGATGTTCACAAGGGATCTCCTGTGTTTCAGTTTGTGCCTATTGCCCACTGGGACAGTCTGTCTGCTATTTTCCTATTGTGAAGGCTTTGAGTAACCTCAGCTATTAATGAAATGAGATTCCTGATTTTTAACACACTGTAGGGCAATAAACAGCTTTTCTGATTTCCTGAGTGGATGCTAAACCTTCAGAAAACCAGGAGTCATAAGACAAATGAGTTGGTATAAAGTTAATGCATACTCAGCTTCCACAACTTTGGTGAAAGAAGGTGAAGTTTGTGGCTTTCTCCCTTCTGCTTGGATTCTGGTTCTGTCTGTTCAAGTGTTTCACTCTTCCAGGTTTTTCTTCTCAGGTGCGGTTGTGGTCTTCACCTCTAAGCATCCAGGTCACCAATAACCCCCTTTGGAACAGCATTTTTATGAACGAGATGGTAATAAGTATGAAATGTTCCTCATGAGAGCTAGGATACTGTATCCTACTCCAAACTGCTCTTTAATTGTACTGTTCTCTATTTTATCTTATTTACTCCTTGACCATTGCCTACTCCTTTTGCAGTGCTACTGTTCCCCACTTACCTCAGACCTCTTTTTCTTCTCAGCCGTTTTGTAACAGGAGATATTTAGCCATAGAACTGCTGCTCAACACGGACAGTTGGATAAACAGCTTCTTCCTGCCCGTGAAGGCAATGAGACTTCAGACTGGATGTATACATTTTGTTATTTATCCCTCACTAAGGAGGTCATGGGTGTGGGAAAGGAGGGAGAGGGTTTGGTGTACTTGGTCATAGACACTGGGACAAAGCCGAAAGCTTGGACCCTAATCACAGTTGTGCCAAGATCAAAAGGTGTCTCAGTTTCAGGATACAGGACTGGCTCAATTCTCTTCTGTGTGTCGGCTCTTCTGAAGCATTTAATCACTACATAGTTCCTCACCATCTATTCCAGGGCAACAGGAAGAAGGACAAGTTACACTCCCCAAGTGTAAAGGCCCTTTTTGATTCAGGGCCCTGTGAATACACATAAGCTGCTAAAGCAGGAACATCAGCAGTTATTAAAAAATGAAAGGCCTTTGTTCCAGAAAGGACTAAACAAGTGATTTCCTTCATACATGCTCTTTCCAGAATTTTCACAGAAGGTACAATTTTTCATTTATGTCATAAAAAAGAGCTACATTTCTGAGAAAGAGACAATCTTACACAATGGCAAATAAAAGCCACTTTCACTCTTTTTGACCATGAATCTGGTAATTTTTTGTCTGGAAAAAAGTAATGGGTAACCCAAGGGGAAAAAAACTATATAAACATGTCTGTATTTGAGCCATTTTGAAGGCAATCAACACTCGATTGTTGCTCTCACTTGGTAAGAAAAGCTCCTTTATTACCTTCTGCCAACTCTCTTAAAAGTTTGGCTTCTCTTCTGAAGAGCTGCAGGAGTGCCTGCAAAATCCTTCTTACTTTGCGACTTTGGGCTTTATTTGTCTTGGATATGATGGTTAGTGGGCTTGATTCACTAATCTCACTTTATTAAGAGGCTATACACAACTAACCCACAAAGAACAGCCTGCAAGGCAGAGAAAGACAGGGATGTGCCAGGGCAGAAAGTGGGACAGAGGACCTATATAAATTGAATGTACCACAAAGTAACAAAATCAGCTGGGTTTTGTTGTTTGTTTGGTTTTTTTAATGGGATCTAAGCCAAGAGGAAAATTAATTCATTTTATTCCTCACAATCCTTTCAGGCAGAAGATGGTGGCAGCTGGCAGAAGAGAGCTGCTACAGTCAGGAGCCTAGAGATATTTTCAGTCCCCATTTTCTCTAGTCCTTCTTCATAGTGGGCAATTTTGGCCAGTACTTTTAGTTCTTTTTACACAGAGCAAGTAAGTAGCCCTGTCTCTGTGTCACAAATTGTTTGTGACAATATCTAATAAAGAAAATCTTTTCTGCATCCATTTAATCTCAGAAAATATATCCATGATGTATGTACACTGTGGAAGATAACACTTTATTTTTGCCCCATCTTCTAAGCAATCAGATCTATTTGTTGTATAACCATAAACACAAGATTTAATTATTTCTGAAGCTTTAAATACATTTCCCCCCTGATTTTACAGACATATATGGCTTTTGTGTGAAATAGAACCATCCCACTTACTGCAGTCAAGTGGGATTGACATCCATGTTAGCTCAGCTCAGCTCTTTTATGCTTAGAAAATAAAAAGAGAGTTATTAAAAAAAATTGGGATTTTTTGTCTTTTCTTTCAATTTTAAATGGTTTAAATTAAACATATTACATTTGCTTTCTTTTGATTTGGAAAGGGGGAGACAGAATTGCCTGCTTGACTTCAAACAAAGGAGTCTTTTCAGAAGGAAAAGCTTAGTTTAACCCCTAGCTTTGATTTCAAGGGTGCTTTCAAATTTTCCCATGTGAATGATTAAACCCTTTGACTTTCACAGCTGAGGTTTCTTCAGGCCTTCCTGGCAGAGTAAGGGGAAGTTTCACATCAGGTGAAATGCTTAAACTCTCTGGGCTCAGCCTGCCCATGGCTGCAGCAGGCTCCAAGCAAGGTGGTTCAGTGACTGTGAGAGAGGAACGGAGCATCGTGCAAGACAGATGCACTTACTGACGATCCAAGGCAAAACTCACTCTCCTGACATATTCAAACAAGCCTCGGTGCCAAGTCTTTCTGAACGCAAAGGCATTGGACTGAGAAGGGAAATGTGAAGTGTTCACTGCAGATGACAGAGACCATATGAAATACTTTGCTTTTCCACTTCTAGCATATTGATACTGAATCAAGCATTTAAAAAGAAAACAAACTGTTGACTCAGGGTAACACTGGTGAAGTGACCCATGGACTTAAACTGAGATTATTTTTTCCCTTTGTTCTTGCCATCAGCAAGCAGGCACTAACCATTTCCTTGAGCTTCCTGATGCTTCCAGAAGCAAGTGAGCTATGGTGTTAGGAGTTCCCAGATGCTGCTCCTTAGAGGTAACTCCTGTTTTCTCCTCTAGCTGGAAATGTATCACCAGGAATTAGGTAGCTCATTTGTTACTCTTTCATATTGTCTGTGGCCCCTTTCCACTGGTGGAGCTGTAGCAGCAAGCAGATAGAGGACGATCTGGGGTAGGTTGCAGAGCCTGGTCACTCACTCATACTTTCAGTAAGTAAAATAAAGCTCCAAATCAAGATACAGAGCTGTGCAACACCAGTTTGAGCAAGATCAGAATCAGGCATCCACTGAAAGATTCAGTTTCTGTTCACAGAGAAATTCACAGGAAAAGAGGAAGAGAAACAGAGTTCACAGAAAATTTGCAGAGAGACCAGGCTGAAACCAGACACATTACCATAACCCAGAAAGTCTTTGGGCAATCAGGTGTCTGTCTCTGTAGGCTCAAAATTCCCCTCCAGCACAACTCGAAAATGCTTGCTTGGGAGGTAGAAGTGAAAAGTCAGTGGATTTGAAACCTGAGCTTCCACAAGAATTTCTCTGGTTGGTGCTCAGCATTGCAGTGAGGGGATTAAGATGTCTGGGAGGCAGGATGTCGGGAGCTGGGCTGACTCCCAGTGGCCGCGGTTATCACTTGGGTAATCCCACATGGTATAGCTGAGCTAAACCTAAATTGCATCAATTTCTCCTCAGCCTATCTTCACAGAACCAAGATTTTCTTACTCTGAGTAAACACCAAAATAGCATTTTTTCCTTATAATTTTTTTGAAAACTGTAGCTGAAAATATTTCCTTTTGCAGCACTGACTATCTGTGCTGGCAATGACTGTGCTGGCAGGGGTGCAGACTGGCTCTATTTAACTTGCTTCTGGCAATTGAATTTTTCAGTAGCTCTTTTCTTTAAAGCATTTAAAGATCCCACAGAAATAAGTAAACCTTGGACATGCAAAGAACATCTTAAATCATAATTAAAAAGAAATGTAAAAAGTAAGACACATCTTTTCATGCCTGACGTGGAGCTTAAGTTTACCTTGTGCTCTTGGTAGTAAGCTGTCTGAAGTCATGATAAATCACATATAAATAAAACCATGCCATAAATCAGATGCCATCCTATAAAGGGCAGTTATAAAATGTCCATTTAAAGAAGTGTGGTTTTATCCATTTCAGGAAAGGGGTACTACAGCTTTTCCAAAGTCTGGTGGAGAGAAAGGAGAGGAAGAC
Organism: Pithys albifrons albifrons; assembly: GCF_047495875.1. Lineage (NCBI taxonomy): Eukaryota > Metazoa > Chordata > Aves > Passeriformes > Thamnophilidae > Pithys > Pithys albifrons. The sequence goes on along the minus strand of NC_092461.1, from coordinate 42,072,032 downwards.
TTTCTTCATGGTTTGGGATAAGAATGGACTCAGAGATCCCAGAATTTGAAATTCAGTATTGAATTTGTATTCCTCAGGCACAACACAGTGAACCTGAATTAAACAAATTCATGCAGATCAGCTAAACCCATGTATGACAAATGAGTCCAACCTCACTCTTCTTACAGTATGACTTCAATCATAAGGAAACATAAAATAGTCTTTTTCTCCCTCTTGCTCTCCCATTTCTATAGCATTCTTCTTTCTACCTGAATAATGTAATTGTCGTACTTCTTTGTATCAGAGCTAACTATTGAGCCATCAATATCAGTGAGTCAGCATCCTTTCCCACAAGATTCAGTACTTGGGATTTTTCAAGGAAACACTGCCAGCTTGTTGTGTCTCAATGGGAATTTTTTTGGAAAACACCTTACATTTGGGACATAAAAAACCCCACAGTTGAGCGTTATGTAGATGAGGGCCAAGGACCCATGATCTTTCCAAAGAATACCTTACTAAGAAGGCAGTAAACTGCCCAGGAGGTGGAGAAATTACTACAAGCCTCCCTCCAATACTGGCAAGAGGTTCCCTCCAGGCACCGCAGAATTGAACATTAACTTTCTCTGGAGAGTAAATATCTCTAGGGCTGAATTTGAAACCCAGAGTTCTCCTACAGAAAAGGAACAGAAGTGCTATTAAAGAACTGTAGATTTTATTATTTGTATTATTATAATTATTTGAATTTACTTATTGTAATTATTTCTTTAATCATTCACCTCTGGAAGTATACTTTTATTTCTACAAGTTAAACTTCCTGTGGGAATGGTAACTCTGGGTCAGGAAACTGCTGATGAAACATTTCCTGTGCTGAAGGGGCTTGTAGGTATTTTAGCCTTATGCGAGGCTAACCAGGCAACAAGACTGATGGGGTTTTTTTGTGTGTGTCAGATTTATTGTTGCTCCAGCAAAACTGGAGCATGTGTCTTATAATACCTCCACCTTGGGAGCAATGATGATTCTTCACAGGACTGTATTTTCCCAGCTTAAGGGTTTTCCTAGTCATTACCCTTCTTATAACCCAGGTGTTTTGTTTCTCAGAGTCCTTTTATTCTGTATTCTGTGGGTGTTTGAATTTGTCCTATACCCTTCAGGATTACACTGCGGGATGTTGCAATAACCACCCTCTTACAGAGCAGAGAGATTTGTGTGGGAATAGGTGCAATTTCTGCACTTGCAAAGCAGCTTGTAGATACAGCATAGCACAGAGAAATAACATGGTGCTCTGCCATCCTGGTCACACATGAAGGGGCCTTTGCAGTGATAAAATCATTTTTGTAGGGTCATTTATTTCAGGTGGGGTGGCTCTGTGGTTAATGCTGCTCCTTGCAGCCTCAGTGTGTGCCTTGCAGGTTTTCTGCACGGCGACAAGAGGATGATGGCATAGTTGGATGGGAGAGGGGTAAAATGCAGTGTAAGAACAGAGCCATTTATTCTGCCAGAGCAGAGGAAGGAACTGCATCAATAGACTGTGAATAGCATTAAAGCCGAAACAGCTGTAAAAGGGCTACTGTGGGATGAGCATGGTTTTAAGGGAGTGAGGACAATGGGACATGAACAGTCAGACCTGTGTGTCTCACCCAACACTGTTATTTTTGAAAATCATCTCTGTGCATGTAGAAACACTCTACAATTACTTTAACCAAAGAGAACACTAAGTTAATAGTAACTAACTCGGAGTTTGAATTCACAGTGCTGTACAGGGAGGTTTTGATACTGCCTCCATTGTGGATCCTGGTCATTGCTTTCTCTCTGAGCAGGCACTTTTTCCTATGCCTGTTTAATGCAAATGCAACTCCTACCTGCCCATTTTTCTATGACCGTTAAATACACACTCGGCCACTGGCATGGCCCCATTCCAGGCTGGAGGCTGGTGTGTCCTGCCCTGCCTCCCAGGCTGTCAGGGTCCCTTCCCAGAAGTGGTTGATAGGAGCCACTGAGGCTGGGACAGAAGCAGTTCACCCCTGCTGCCTCCTTTCTGCCCGTGTAGGCTGTTGGACAAGGAGAGGCAAGAACCAGCAGCTCCAGGTGCAGCAGCAAAGTGTAACTGTCTACACCCAAAGGAATCACTTGATTGGACTGCACCACAAGGGAGAGCCAAGATGTCAGTCTGTGTTTCACACAGCCAGTGATATGGTGGGGAATGAGGGACCCAGTTTCAGCACACAGACCTTTGCAGCAACTTCCTTGATGTGACTGAACATCCTTGTGCCGAGTTTGAAGTGTTCAAGTCCATGAAGGGCACAGAGAAAGCCTGGGAACATCTATGGGTCACCACTTCTGCAGCTGGAATTTGAACTGCTCTGGTGTTACCATCACTTGCCTGTGAGCATCCTGTCAACACAAAATCACCCAAATACTGCTATGGGGTCTTCATCCATAACTACCAAAGAAATCTCTTCTTTTTTTGAGTACTTGGGTTTTGTGATTGTTTCAAGATACAAAGTCTTGGTTTCAGGCATCAAGTGAAAAATTTTCCTGCATCATTCCTCTGTATTCTTGAGGTTTCAGCATCCAGTTTTCTTGGACATTTCACATCTCAGCAGCAGCAACTACCCATTCCTTGTATCTGTGAGCTGGCTCCCAACCCACGCAGCATCAAACCAAGCTGCTTCTCTCCAGCTCCTGGAGACAGGAATAGCCCAGTTTCCCAACAGCTTCACTGGTCTGCCGTCTACTCTCTGTTATGTTGCAGCCCAAAAAACACACTTTAAGCCTTGACACATCTCCTAAGTGTGGATATCCTTCCCATAAATGCGGCCTATGTTAATTTTCCCTAACTCCAGCCAGGAGAGAGAGGCTCCTGCAAGCCTGCTGGTGTTTACAAACTTTCTTCTTTAATGTGTCAGTCTTTCTCCTTCAAAGAATTCAAAGACGTGATACATTTCTTACTGACACTGAGTTTTCAATGCATTATGTGGGGTTACTTATCCTTTAGCATGTACCATTTCACTCATCTGAAGTGCCATAGACAAAGCTGAAGCAGAACACAAAATCCAAACCCCTGGCACTGTCAATAGGCAGAAGTCTTGTTTTGTGTGCTGACAAAGATCTGCACACCCAGAATGATGTATGTCCTACTTGCCAGAAAGTTTATTTATTTATTTAAAAGAGGATGAAGACTTTCCTTCTTAGACAAAGAAATAAAGGAGAAAAATATTCTCCAGAAAGTTCTGTCTTCACCATTATTGAACCACACCCTGTCCTCTTCATCTAAGAAATATTGCCAAAGCCACAATCTTTCATCATGTGGTTCCTTTTAAATAACCTCCTAGGTACTCAAGGTCAGGATGATTTCAAAAAAATAGCCTGGTAGTATGAAAGAACTTTTTTTAAATGTGAAAAGAAAACAGGAATCCTACGCAAACTTGCCATAAATACAAGGGATGAGGATGCTGATGAGCGGAATAAACTACGTTCACATTGTGTTCACCTGCTTTACTTGGTCTAAAGTTTTGTTTAGTTCAAAAGTCTGATATAAAAATAGAATTATTCAATTCATTGCAATTCTGAGTCCATTCTTATAGCCTTTCCCATAGATTTGTCCTTCAGCTCTGCTGGGGATATCCACAACCTTAGTTTTGTACATGTTTTATCTCTCTTTACTACTGAGCTTATTGCCAATATTGGTTCTTCCATTTAACTAAGGCAAAGGAAGAAAAATGTAACACTTTTCTTTTTTGTCTATTTTTGTCCTATTTTGCTTCTCCACATCATTTCAAAAGAGAAATATTTTGGATGGTGGTCATTTTCTATATTTGACATTTGTCCAAAATTGAATAGTTTCTATATTCTGCAGAAATTACTGGTATTTTTTTCTATAAATATTTGCTTATTTCTAAGCCACAATTTTGAATTACTTTACGGCTGAAAACTTGGGTGCTTTGAATGTGATTCACAAGCAAATCAGACACCTCTGCCTTGGACATGGTAAAGCTGACCCGTACCAGGATGGGCAGGATGGGTGTCTGAGGGTGATGAAGGGTTTGGTTGAATTGAAATCACCAGCACAGCCTGCTGAAGCCCCAGAACAAGTTGTGTTCATGGTGTATGGCACGTGAGCACAACTGTGTGCAAGTGGACCTGTGGTGTTTGGTTACAGTTTTGTGTACATTCTGAACAAACACTTTGAAACTTCATTATTCAGCTCTCTAAACTTTTTCAAAACTATCTAATACTTGGCTTGGTTTTTAAAACGCTCAGCCTATAGCAGACTATGCTATTGATTTTACTTTGAGAGCATCCGTAGGTCACAGTCAGGGACCAGGAGTCTATTGTGTTCACAGCATTAAAAAGGATTATTACAGAGCTTACTATCTAATTTATTTAATTTCCCCCATACTCCAAAACACAGTGCATTATCTGGGACACAAGAGACTGCCTGGATGGAGGACAAGTTCATTTAAAAAAAAAAGCCTAAAAAGCAGAGTTGTAGAAGATTTTGGAATCATAAGGTTTTGCTTTAAACTCATGGTATTTTTTGATAGCTATTTCCAGTCTTTGAGAACACAGTTGGACAGACAACAGCTGAAGAATCTGACTTCAAGCCTATCTCTCTGTCTCCCTCAATTATTTCTGAAACTGCTTTTCCTTTCCCTCAGTGAAGGAGAAGCTGACAGAGCAGGACAAACCCTGTCAGGGTTTGGGGCAGGCTGGGGCAGCAGGGGCAGCACACTCCTCTTGCTTCCCTGTTCCTCTCCTCCTTCCAGCTCAAGGCAAGGGATGGCCTCATCTCTTGCCAGGAGCTGGCAAAACTTTGTGGTCATCAGCCAGGCTGGGAGGAGGGCAGGCAATGGTAGTCTGGCAGATCAGAGCACCGCAAGCACAGGATCCCCCTGAAAGTCACCCAAGGCCCAGCTCTGGTTGATTGTCTCCAGCTCTCACACTTCCTTTCTTCCCCTCACCTATGCCTCCCCACAGCAGCACTACCCCTATGCTGTGAACACAGAGACTCCTCTCCCACCTGCTGCCCACTGCACACCTCCTTCTTCCTCCTGCAGTCTTCCCTGAAAAACAAGCTACCACCCCCAAACTCACATTTTTTCCAAGCAGTCCTCCCACTTTCTGTTTGTTTCACCCTCTCCCTCATTATCCTGGGTCTCACTTTTGTTTGTCTTGGCTATTTTGGGCTGGAAGCTCTTTGGTGAAGGGAATACAGTTTAAGTGCCGCCTGTTCAGGATGTGAGATGTTTGAGTCATTCCAGCTGAGTGAAGCTGAATTGATAAATGAGGCAGAAGCTGGCTGAGAAATGTCTACCTGAGCTTGGGCAGCTGATTAACTGAAACAACTTTAACAGGTATAATTCATTAAACAGGTGTAACTTTATGTTGGGGGGGGGGGGGGGGGAGGGGGAGAGGGATCCTATTTTAAAAGGCACAGGTAATAGTCATTGTTAGTTTCCCAGGAAACCCATTCCAGGCCATACTCTACTGCAATGAAGTATAGCGTGTTCACATGGCAGTTAAAGCATCAACTATAGTCTCTGGCTTCAAACATCTTCTTCACTATTGCCATTCCTGAAGGGCCACAACTATTGTATTATTTACAATGAGAGTTACATATAACTACTTGCAATATGGAAATGTAAATGTACAAATTAAAAACAGTACCATGTACTAAGAAGCAACTGTGCTTTTCTCTAGCCAATAGCTCTGTGATGTTTTTACTACTTCATACTGTAACTACACTATCAACTGTAATATTGTTGTCTACATAGATAGGATTAACATGATATTGTTTATGAGGTGTGTGGAATTCTCAATGTTTTGCTGCCAATAAGATCATTATTCTCATTTTAACATCTAGAACACCCCAAATCTCCATACCTGGCAGAGTCATGGAAACACCTTTATCTATTTTGAAAATTTGAGACTGTTGATATAAACTTAATTACACTGGAGATGCTACTAGCAGGTGAAATTTAAAAAGGACCTTATTCTTTTTGATACAAAAAATGATGTGAGAATTCAGTGAAAAGTGAAACCCAAGTATTTTAAAGCAATATGCCCCATTTGTACTCTGTAAGGAGAGCACTTCTGATGAGCTCCTATCACATCAACCAGGAATCTCTTTCTCATTCTTTGGTTAAGATCTCCTCATCTGTAATAGAAGAATGTTTGTCATACAAGGCTAAATGCTGATGGTTCTTCCTTTCTTTACATAACGGAAAAACAGTATGTTGAATATTCAAGCTTGTTCACATGGTTTAGAGAAAAAAAGAACAAGAGTATAGTCTCTCTCTGCAGCCACTGAAGTCTTTGGCTTGCACTGTGAATGACCACTGGTCCCTAAAATAATGTGAGCTTTTGATAACAACACTCATACAATCTCTGTTCCATTTTTAGGGGGCCCAAAGCTTTGTAGGTACCTCAGTCTATAGCCAAGGGAAATGGTAAATGACTATTTATCTTATGTGACCTCTCTGTGCTCCCTTCCTTTAAACATAGTGGCAATATGTGAGGCTTCCCAAGCCTGTCAGGGCCATGCATCATCTTTCCTCCATGAAATTACAAGCTGTGGTTAGGGCAAAGGTTGTGAGCTCTCCAAGAACGACACCAGGTCAAGAGTGTTGCTGGGCCAAATGTGTCTGTGGAGCTGGAATCGGTCGTATCCCAGCCACCTGGGTCTTCTGAATTGGAACCTTTTATACTTTTCACCTTCATTTACACCTTTGCAGTGACCATGAAAATCCAGTGCTGGTCAATATTTACTTGGTTCACATATTAACTACTAGACCAGACAGGGAGTAGCAGAGAGGCAAGCCCAAGATAAGGTGCAAAATCCACATAGTCTATTTTTGTTACTAGTTCCTACTTCAGAGTCAAGAGTAAGACACCAGTCAAAAGTAAACTGAAAAATTTAATTGTTTTATAAAATAAGACTATGAAATTATATATAAAAATCCAACTTCTTAAATATGATACATTCACTTCCTCACAGAATATTTAAATATTCAGGTCACTTGCACTATATTTTCACTGTATTTGAGTTAAAAATCATCGGATAAATTAAAACATCCTTACCAAAAGATACCACAACTTATACAAATAAAACTAAGCAATAATACTTCTTTTAAATACAAAATGTAAGAAAATTAATAACTCTTAGGGCATGCTACAAAATTTTACCAGAAAAATATATGAAAACATTTTTGTTTAACTAGAAAATATACAGTTTGCTTTTTATTTCTCTTCCTAAAATTCAGTCTCATACAATTTCCATTTAACTTAATAAATATGTACAACAAAAATTTTTATTCCTCAAAGAACATAAATAGCAAATACTGGAGTAGAGCCTGGTTCAGCATTTCTTTCTCATCTAGTGACTATAGTGGGACTTTTTAACTCTGAACGTGGGAAAATACAGAATCAGGCTCTTAGTGTTATCAACAGGTTAATAGCTTCTACAAAAGTGATTTTTATTAAAGAAAAAAACCTCCAAAACCACTGCAACTTAGAACTATTCCAGTCAGGCATTTCTATAAATAGTAAAACATAATGTGGCAAAACAATGTTCCAGTTCAATTACTGCTGGCAGTAATTAGAGAAAAATAGCGAGTGATGAATGAAAAATATCTTGAGTTAGACACATCTTACTTTCACAGATTTAAGTTGGTTCCCTACCATTTCTAAAAAGAGTTTCTGGTATAATCTATACATTGTAAATCTGTGAAGAAACTTAATCATCTTCTTCAGACTTTGGATGGTTCGTTTTGGAAAGTGGTACATTTTCAAGTGCTTCAGTCCATACATTAAACCTTTGATGGTGTCTTGGTCACCATTCTTTATTCTCCACAGATTGAGAAGCTTCAGGACTTGTTCTGTGCGTTGACATAATTTCATTGTGCGTTCAACATCTTCTTTTCCTACTTTCTTGCCTGGTAAACTTGCCATCAGCATGTTGAGATGTTCAAAGGTGAGATTCAGGTGGCCAACATGCTTTAAGACACTATTTTCACAAAGATCAATATCTATAGAAACAAGAAGAAAAAAGAGGTAAGTACAATGCGCTGCAACTTTACCATGGCCTGCAAAAAAACCTTCCAAAATTTCAAGATTAATATTCCTTTCCAATTTTTTTTCTTTATTTCACATAATTCTCTTAGCTTTGCTTTTTCAGGCTCCAGTTATGAAAAACATTCAAGAATTTAATTCACTTTGCAAATACAAACAACCCCAAATTACAAACAAACTTCACAGCTATACAGTTGTGTCATCTGTTCTGTAAAATGTTGTGTGTATGTCATAGAATTCTTAATATTTAGTTCTAGTGAATGAAAATTTAGCTCATTCTCTTCAGAAACGTTTGGGCAACCTTGCTAAAATAGTAATTTTGGCTTTGAAGTACTCTAGACACTTCACAGTCTGACATAAGCATACATACTAAATAGCAGAGGGGCAAACCCCCCATTTCTGCAGCATTTCAAATCTATTCCATGTGGACAAAATTTCATTTGAATGTGGTGTCTGTTGATGGTTGCTTACATGAAAAGAGTTTGCCTGACTTGTAAAAACCTTGGTCTTAACATTGCAGCACGATTTTACCTTTGAAACCTGTCTTGGTAGATTCAGCACAAACAAAGCAGGGAATCAGCATGACAAATAGGTACTAGAAGGGGAAAAGAAGGGAAAGCCTGTCTGTGTATTCCTCATTCCTATGTGCCCCCACGCTGTGAATAGATGTCCTAGTCCAAAATATCGACCTCCACTTCATAGGAAACTAGTTGCATTCTAAGTTGCAGGCATCCAGCCCTCTCTAACCTCAACAGCCACTGTGCACATATAACAGTGGGAAACGTGCTTCAAAATTATTCATATGCAGTCTCAAAAAGGGATCTTTGCCATGGCACAACACACCTCCCTGTGGGGCTACAGGTCTGGGAAGAATTCAGTCCTCGACTGATCAGGAGAAGCTGAATCCTCTTCCTGTTTCCCCTCAACTTTACAGTGCTTACTCCATCAATAAATCTCAGCCAAGCCCTGCAGGCCCTCCTCTGAGCACAACACATCACCAGGAGGTATTTCATCCCAAGCAATTTTTAAATGCCATTTAAAAGGCTGCTTTTAACACACATGTTATCACAGTGAGATACCTTGAATAATCTTTTTGACCATATCCTGTTCTTTGTTTTGCTGCTTCCATAACTTCAACAGCTGGAAGGTCTGCTCTTGAGGGCTGTGTCTTTGTTTAATCCTTTCAATATTTTCTGTGCTAACCTTTGTCCCAGGCAAACTCTCTGCTAGTATGTTCAGACAGTTTGGTGTGAGATGAGCAGGAACAGCAAACCTGAACATGGCCTCCTCACACAGGGTTACATCTGAAATGGGAAAGAAAGGAAGAACATGTCAATAGTTCCAATGTGTTTCCCTGCCTGTCTCTGTAAAAAAAAAAAAATGCAAGCAGCAAGAATGATAAGAAAAAGTGTTTAAAAAACAAGCTGAGAAGTGGTCTCTATAAAGAGATTGCTCTCTGTGCTTGAATCCTATCTGGTCTAAGCTACAATAATTAAAACTCTACTATGGCCATCACCATAGCAGGCAAATGGCTAAGAAGTTAGATATATTTATCATAAATGCTGATAAATTAATTTTAGTGATAATTAAAGGTATGTTTTCAGAGCACTCTTCCTTATTATGATACACACCTGTTCCACATTTTTGGGGTGTAGTGTCTGTGTTTTCCTGACAAATGTTGTCACGAACCTCATTTCCCTTCAAAGCTATTTTCAAACCCAGGGCACTACAGTTTGTGTGCTTAAGACAGGCTGCTTTGGATGATGTTTCATTTGAGAAAAATCCTTCTGGACATCTCTCACATACAGTGTCACTCTCAGGAGTACCTGTGGAAACAGGAAAACAATGCATCCAATTATATATAACCTCAACTGTAGGAAAAGAAACCAAAACAAGAACACAAAAATAAAGGAAAATATTTCTCTCTAAAATGCTTGCTTCTGCTTTTCATATTTCTGATCTATTAAGGAACCACTCTAAAAACAAACAAACAAAAAAAACCCCAAAAACGAGACAAGATTCTTTAAGAGAATGATGTTCCTGCTGGTGTAATACAGTAAATATACTCTTAAGCATAGTTGTTAATAAGTTTAAAATCAGTAATTACTGATTAAATCAATAATTTAGTAATATCTAATAGTAAAATCAATAGTAAAGTAATATCTTTAAAACCTCAATTACTTGATTCTAGTCAGACATTACATAATGTCTGATCTTCATCCTTGAACTGTACAAATACTCTGTAAAGTAATTAAGTGGCACAAAAATCTGTTCTGAGTTTTACTCTGCAATAACTGCCTAGAACCTTACTTGAATATGTTCCTTCAGATCTAGCTAAAAACACAATCCAACTAAATGTCAACTAAAAAAAACATTTCTGAATTTTTTTTCTGGGCTTGAAAAAAACATTATTAAAAGCAAGGAAGTTTTACTGTCCAGTATAAGAAAAATATTTAATAGACATATGTGTTTTGCTTGGTGATTTATAAGACATAGTTTTACTTCAGAAATAAATATATGATACAAAACCAGAACAACAATATATGGTTCTAGCCCATGGACAGAGGAGGAAAATTAATGCATGGAATCTGAAACAATGCAGTCTAGCCATCAGTGGCAGGAAAGTAACAGCACCAATAATTGTATAGTCACTCTTAATTCATCCTTATTCAGCCAACTTTTAACAAGTGCCTGAAGTCTAGTATCTAATATTGAACAGCAACATGCATATGCTTAAAAGTTATTTGAAATAATTATAAACTATATTTGAATAAGAAAATACCTCCATCTAGTGTATTTTTAAAGTATTTACATATGGATGCTTATTGTAATAATAGCTTTTAAGTAATCTTTATTTATTTGGGTGGGGAAGTCCTTAGAGAAAAAGAATATGAATGTCAAGGTTTCCACCAGCTGTGAAATAAAGAATGCTGCTTGCATTCTAGCACTTCACAAGACAAGTGAAAACAAAGGAGTTTATAGTTGCCAGAGACTCTGTATGTTGCCACCTGCCGCCCCCAATCCTCTCCCTTCTGCAGCCAGCCCAGCCCGCAGCCACAGCGGCTGCCCCTGCGCTCCCTTGCACAGTGTGCGCTGCCTGCGGCTCTGCGCAGGGCGAAACTCCAGCCAACACCTGCACCTGCGCAGGCAGCAATCAGCTGGCTCGAGACATCTGAATTTTAGCAACTTTCCCTGCTACAGGTAGACTGCTGCTGTTTTCTGCCAGCAAGGAAAGGGGAAAATGGAGTGTTCCTGCAAACGGCGCATGTTCTGCTCACAGCTTCCTGCATAACCTTTGTGGCACGAGAGGAATACACCGGGTAATCCACCAGAGTTCTCAGGGTTAAGCATAAAGTCACCCTCCAGCTTTGCCTGCTTCTTCTTCACTGTTTATCTGGCCTCTCTTGTTCAGGGCACAAACCGCCGCTGTCTATCCGCCCTTCCGCCGCTCCCTCCAACTCGCCTGGAATCCCCCATTCTTCCCAGGGAAACGTCAGCCCTCACCGGGGAGGCAGTGCTGCCTCATAGCAGCGCTGCTGCTCCAGTACTTTGCTGCCATAAACCCTGCCACGTACAGTGCCGGCTGTGGCTGAAAGGAACAAAACCTTAATCTGCACTCATGAAAGGGGACTACCAAAGTAAAGTGATCCCCAAGGGTAATCATGAACAGCCGGCAGTGGAGAAACAAGATTTCTAACGCCTTAAGCTTTAAATGAAGCACCGGATCACACCATCTCTTTGTGTGGGAATGGAAGCATATTTTTCTAGAGTTAGGTTTCATTTCATCTGAATTTACATCATTACAAAGTTCAAGGCTATCGTATGGCAGAAAGCAGTAACACAGTATGGTACATGCTTATTAAATTCTTAATTTTTGCTTCACCTCAAAAACTGACTATTGACACAGGGAGATGCAATTATTTTTACAATGTTTTCATTCCTTTTTTGAGGTCTGTCTGGGTTTAGCTTGTTCATTTTGATGGTCTTTTGGAAATCAACTTTCCAATAAATTACACAATTCAACATTTTATTGTCTTTTGAAGTTTGCTTTGTTTTGAACTGAAAGATTCAGATTTGCCACAGTTTGGTAGCTCAGACAATTTATACTTTGCTCATCTCCCAGACTGAGAACTTTGTTTCTGGCCCCTTTTGTCTTGCTGCCAAGGTACAGTGGAACCTCATTAACTCATGCCCCTGGGTATAATAGTTTAGGTTAATGAAGGTTCACAATATGGAAATGCAGGAGCTACCAGTGGAAATGCTTAGCAGTGGCAAGGGCATAAAGGTAATGCTTCATCAACCAGTTACTCAGGGACTAGTAAGCAGCTACAGCAGCAACATTTCTCCTTACATCAAAGTTGCTCTCCAGTGAGGTGCTCATAACCCAGAAAATGACTCCCAGCCTGTCATTCAGCACAGTCCTAAAGCATACAGGGCAGCCCTAGTGTTTCTCACTCCTTATATAGAATTCCTAGGGAAATCACTCTGTAGTCTGGAGACTGGTTGCCTGCAGGTTTGTGTCTGAGGTGCTTTGATTTTCTGCATTCCCTTCCTTAGTGTTTTCCTCTGGACAGTTATCAAGCTCTGGTACAATGACGGTTTACAATTCTTTCAGGCTGTGTTAAATACTGGAGCTAAACTGGATCATGGCATTTGCCAAACAATAAATTATGTACTTTGTTTTGAAGGAAGAATATATCCTTGGTTTAACAGTTTCTGTTGTCCTAAGTGAAGAATACACTCCACTGAAAAGTGCCACATCTCTCTGTATCTCCATCAGATATACAGCATAATGCCAACCTGATTGATAAAAAAATGGTTGTTTGTGTGATAATAGCAACAGTTTCCCTAAGAGTTCCACTTAGGATGTTGATGATTAATGATTAACACATATTGCAGTGATGCCAGAGCTATATTAATATTGTTATAATTATACACTTGATGTCAAACATACAGGGCTCCTGGTGTTTGTCAAGATATACAGTTGCTTGAAACAGTGGATTTCAAAATGAAACACATTATTATTTATCACACACACAAATACTCCATTCCAGATAATGTTCCTTTAAAAGAGACAATCCATCATGTATTTCATTAGAGTGCAATTTGCTACATTTGTTACTGCCATTAAATTATATATTACAGCAGGAGCAGGGTATTCCACTGAGAAACGTTCCATTGGCTGCAGTCCAAATGATGCAGACTAAAACAGGTTCAATTGGCTTTACAATTTACTGTTCTGTAATTTCATCTGGACAAGCCTCTTTCCTAATCTTGTAACTGCCACGAGTTGTCGACGTGAGGTAGAGCTCTAAGTAAGTCTGTGCGTATTGACAAGCAGTACATACCTGGTTGTGCAACACCGAACCCGGGAGGACACTCCGTGTGCTTCAAACAAAACTCGAGCTCCAGGTATCTGCCTTGGACGCACTCGCAGACACGGTTCTGCGTGCTGGTGCACTCCTGCTTCACGTACTGCAGCTCTTTGCAGACGGTGCTGCAGTACTGGCACTCGTCGTGGCTGTTCCACTCCTCGGAGTAGTACTGGTCCGGGCACGGCGCACAGCGCGTCGGGCTGGTGGCTGTGCAGTGCTGCTGCACGAAGCTCCCGGGGGGACACTGGTCACACAGCACCGGACGAGATGTCCCTGGGTCGTAATGACGGTACTTGGGGGGAGAGTCACCCTGGATGGTCCACTGAACAGAGATGTCCAAGAGCTAACAACAGGAAAATAAAACATCACTTCCTTTAGTTCAGGGGAGCACTGTGATTATGAAGAAACCTAAAGTTTAATGAGTTTGTGAGTCTAGTCATGGTACTATCTTCAAACAAATGCTTATGTTAGAATTTGTAGAGATATTAGCCAGCTTTTGGACTCTCCCATGTCTACCTTAGAATAGGAAAATTTTAGGATTTGTCTAGCAAATCTTCCAAACCCAAGTATTTCCTTGTTCTTCCAGAGATTTAGATCCTATTCTTCTCCCATTTACACCCTTTTAATACCACTGGGCTATGACCTTATTGTGCCAGCACCCGATAATCTGGCCAGTGCACAGCCAATACAGAGTTGCCAATTCAATTTCAAAGATGTATTTTCTCTCTTTCAATGCAGATGTCCCCAAAGTATAAGTGGAATTAACTCTTTTTTTTTCTTTCCCCAATCTCTCTATTTCCTAGAGATTTTTGCCTAAAGGCCTCACTTCTCTCACTTCATGGCACTTCTAAAGTCATAGTCTTATTAAGATTGGAAATAACAATGTAAACGTTCACGAGCATTAACACAAGTCACAGTTATCACCATGTGTTATTAGGTGCCTGAACTGAAACTCTTACTGCTTAAGAAAATACTCTTAAATACATTCTCCTGTTGCCTGTCTATGAATCCAATTTTTATACAGATTTTATATACAGTTGTACTTGGACAGGTTGAGGAATCAAATGCAGATAGTATGGGTATTTCCTACAGCCTCTTTTAGCTACCCTTTGACTAAGCCCAGTAATTTATCCAATCTGTGATTTCTATAGGTGGAGATCCCACTTTTTCCTGTAGTCTCAGTGTATGATGCCTTTCATTGTGGGAAATTTCCTATTAGTCTTTGAAGTTTGATGAACAGCTCTGTTTTCCTTAAATGACTGGATCTGTTTCATGTGACCTATTTAACAAAGAGAATGGAGTACATTTTTAAATATTGAATGGCCTTCCATTGATGAGAAATGCCCCCACCTTTGGTAAATCTATAGCTATGACTCTAGTATTAAGGAAGTCCTGGTAATCTCATTAATTCTTGATGTGAACAGTAAGGTTTTGTTCTATATTTTTAATTCAGCAATACATAATACAGCATCCCAGAGTCCAAAAACTTGCATAGACACACGCCTTCCCTTCACAGAACAAAACAGACTGCAACATGTGGCACAGATGCTACAGAGACAAACATCAACCCACATTTCATGCAGATGTCTGTAGAAGCCCAAGACAATATTTGGTGCAGATGAAAATCTGACACTGAAAATTATCAAGTACAGCAACCAGACATATGGGTAGCACATCCTTGTGTAGAGACACCAGTTCTCCTGCGCCACAGTGCATAGCTCACAACGAATCCAAAGCTGTCACTGCAGTAGAATCTGCTCCCTGGGCTGTGTCTCTGCCCTTGGTGACACATTTTCAGGTGATGAACAGGTAGGGAAAACATTTAATGACTATTCAACTCTACTCTGCAACATGTGGGAACAAGAACAACAAGATTTCCTCCATTTCCCTTACTCAACTATTTATACTGGAAATCATGTATGAGGCAAGTGAGTAGTTTTGCTGCAGGGAATAATTAAGCATCAAAATTAATTAAAGTTCAGTAATCAGGGTATGAGAGCATGGGGGTTTGTAGGGAAAAGTGGAGGCATTTACTTTCTGAAGAACCTACAGCTATGTGAAACAAGCCAGTAAAAAAATGAAAATAATTCAACACAACTTGAGGGGAAATGATTTTAAAAATTGAGCAAAACAATACTTGAAGAATATTTGTATGATACCTGCAAAGTTTTACCTTTGGAAGAACCAATAACTATGCACTAATAATGGCAAGCAGAATAATATTAATGTAAATGAGCATAACCAAACCCCATAATAACAGGATTAATAAATTGGCATCACTAAAAGAATGATCAGCTTTTCCCTTTGATTTGCCTTTGTGTGTTTAAAAGAAAAACACATCACACCTGCCTTCCCTTTTCTCCTAGAAACACGCATTACGTAGCCGCAGTAATCCATCAGTGACTGAGCCGGATGTGTGCAGGATCCAACTACTTTATTCAGCAAACAATCATTATTAAAAAATTCTTCAGTCAAACTAAAGATATATGTGCTATCAATATCTCAGTATTTTACCAGAGCATTTTATACATCATTTTCACCACAGAGCTAGATAACCTTATTACTACTGTTTGACTACTATGACCCATTTAGCACAGTGAGCTGTGCAACTCACTGCCATAGGACATTGTAAACAGTCAAGTTTGAGATGTTACTTGACATAGTAATGGCTAAAAATAATAAAGGTCTATTAAACATAAACCTCACCTTTTGATCAAGAAATCCCAAACCACAAATTGCTTGAGTCTGGAGGACTGTTTTGGAAAAATAGTGGCATTTTCCTGTGCTTTTCTTCCATCTCCTCTATGCATTGGATATCAAGCCATAGACAGCATATTGGTTGGTTTAGGGCCTTTTTTTCCCTGCTTCTTTTCTTTTTGACCCAATACAGCCATTAGTATGTTGCTAAGTACATTTCCAGACCCCAATCCCCGATACCACACTTCATAAGACTACTGTAAGTTACTTCATAACGCTTAAGAGCAAAGATCTGCAAAATTGTCTTCAATACAGGCTGAAAACACGTAGCATACTTGAGTGTTCTGAATATTGATATGAAGTCTGTAAAACAGAAGTTATCTTTGAACCTACATCAAGTGCCAAAGTAAAGGCAATCTATTTTTCAGATGTTCTGCAAAAATTCAGGAATAACAGTGGAAAGTAATTAAAAATACTTTTCACTATTTCTGCTGCAACAATTTGGCACCAACAGAACCAAAAGACTCTACTTGTCCCTCAGTTCACAGAATAAGCTAAAGGGTAAGGTCACTAAATGGCCCTTTCTCCTATTCTAACACACACTGAGATTGTGCTTACATTAGCAAGTTGGATCACCTGTTACAGCAGATTTCCAGAGCAAAACAGATGGTGATGAGCACCAGACATCCACATTATGAGTCATTCAGAGGGGATATTTTGAACTAACTTTAAACTGCCCTCATGGGCAAGTATGTATTAGTGGCTACAGTGGATCTGATGCATCTCTGGAATCCATCTCTGGATTTACTTTCATCAGTCCAGTTTATTTTATCGATCCACCTTGTGCACTCCATTGCTGTGACGTGCAAACTAAAATACAGTATATAAGGCTAATCAGGAGAGGCTCTCCAAATGCATGTTTCTAAAATCAATTAAAATGCTAATTAAATGCATTTTATGTCATTCCTGACATTTTCTCTCCTGAACTCTGCTGTGACCAACTTGGTAGCAGATTCTTAGCTACACAAAACCTCTGACTGATTCAAACATCCATATTTAAAGGTGGCCTACATCCTAAGCACCTGAATCTCTGCTGTCAGAAGCAGCACTGTTTGAACACATGCAAATCACATGATCACAATTTACAAGTTATGAACATTTGTCTTCCCAAAACTTCAAAGATTCTTCCATAATCATGCTGGCACTGGCCTGTTTTGCTTTTGCTGGAAAAGGTTGCATGTTTTAGTTTGAAAGAGGGAAGAGATTAGAAGCCTTGTTTCCGTTTACTGGGATCAGAAGTAGGAGCAATGAACATGCTCACCCTTTAACCCTTAAGAATCCAAACCTGGAGTATATCATTGCTACACTTGGTTAAATTAATGGATTTGTCATTCAGAAAATTGTGTAAAATTCTGTTCATCCTTGTTTAGGAAAGGCTAATTCAGAGAGGAACAGTACAGAGGAAGTTTATAAGGAAATGGAGAGCTTCATCTTGAAGAGGATCTTCATTTATTCAATAGCTTGGCAAGTTACAACTGTCCCTACAGATTTGGTACAGATAGTGAACACAGAGAGAGAACTTTCACTGTTCAAGGATAATACTGGCAAACGAGAAGGGGATCCTCTAATCAGAGGAAGACGGGAACAGCCCTCCACCAAGAAGCAGATGCAAAAAACTCAAGTAGCTCAAATATAGCTCTCAACAAACTTCTGAAAGTAAATATGACATTTTGTTTCCTGGAAGAGCTGGTGAATGGACTGAAAATATCTAGGCAGTTTCTTTCAACTTTAAACCCTGAGTAAATCCTTTATATCCCAACACTGACAGAAGACAATAATGGTCAATATCTTGTTCAGAGTGCACTAAATTGCAAACAGGTTTCCCAATGGTAGCGAAACCCAAGGCTCAATTTAAAAAAAAATCCCAAATGTTGGGTTTTTTGTTCTATGATTATGAAATGCTATCAGTAACAAAACAGTTAACAGCAAAACAAACTCAAGACAAAACTTAGTATCATTAACTACATCTAACAACCTATTGGGTGAAGTTGAGTTCTAGTGTCATAGGCTCAGTTCGCAAAGGACTGAAAAACTCAGTCTTCATTCATCTCCCTGGGAAAAATCCTGGGCACCTCCCAGGATGGTTGTCTCTATGTAGGGAATTGGGATGAACTGTAAATACAAGTCTAGCATAAGTCTGTGTCATGCAAGTAAATGCTAAGAAATTCAAGATGGGTTACCCAGGGTTGAAGAGCAATTCTTTCACTGTGTCACTCAACACATTAGGCCTGAAGCTATACTTCTCCATGTCATCTTTATGTCAGCATGCACAATGGTAACATGAAAGGCCTGTGCAGTCCATTTATTTGAGTCCTTAGAAGATTCTTTTGAAAGAGAAATAATGTGATTGTAAAATTTCACTTCAGTTCTTGGGCATGAAAAAAGTACACGCCCTTTTCTTTCATCTTTAAATGTAAGGCAAAGAGGCTCTTGCTTTCTCTAGTTGAATTAAAATGAATTAGAAGACAAAGCACATGAAGTAAAAATGCTTCAAGCATCATCTCTTTAAATCACTGCTTTGTGACAGAAAAAAGGGGCTTTTCAGCATATGAAAATATTATTATATAGCTTGGCTTTGTGGTTTTGGGTTGTAGACCAAAGGAGAATATTTAATTTGCTGAGAAAGATAAATCTGTTTCTGTTTCACATTCCTCAACTGTTCTGAAGCATATTTTCTTGTGTGATAAATAATCATTCAAGACATCTGTCAGACTGCTCCCAGTGTTTGCATTGGGTTCAAAGTAAAACCTCACAATTCTCCTACTTTGCCTTCTACACAAAGTATGTGGACAAAGCTCAGGCAGAAAGCCTTCACATGCCCTCAGACCTTGGGCAGAATGCCTTACTGAAATCATTCACAGGCCCAGAGAAATCCCTCTGGCAAAATACAGCACTGAATGGTGTTATCCAGGTCCTCCTCATCAATAGTTTGTATTTCTGAATCCAATACATGACAATACCGTGATGGACCAGATCCATGTCCACCAATTGCAAACAACCATTGTAAAATAGTTTACATCCTGGGAGAAATTACTTGCATCCATCTGGGAGAGACTCAGCTCTCATCTTCCTCACCCCACTGCTCTGTAGGCCCTTGCAATCACCAGATTTAACCTCTCTGTGCTCTGCAGCACTGCTGGCCTGTGGGTTGCCGCAGGCACACTGAGAGCACTGCCCAGACAAAGCACCTTTCAGCAGACTGCAGGAGAGTGCCAGGTGCACAATGGAAGGTAACATGAAGTAATTTTCACCAGTTTGAGTTCAGCTTATAAAGCTGTTCCACCATGCCAGCTGGTTCAATGCAATCCACTCACACTTGGGACATAACAGGACCTACTTCTGCTTGGAAGATGCTCTATCAAGTGGAAGTTGCTCTTTTACATAAGGCAGAGTAACTGGTCACTATCCTCAGTGACCTGTATTAAAACTGAGGCTATGAACTACTGTCTTCATTTCTCTGTCTGTAAAGCAGTATGTCAAAAAGTCAAGTCTTGCAGAGATTTTTTGAGGCACCATTAGCTGTTATTCACAAAGCAATTTAAGAATCTATTGTTTCTTTTTCAGTGGTAGGAAAATGACATTCAGATGAAGAGCAGTTTTATATCTTATCAAAGAAGTGCTAAATTGAAAGTCTTCGTTCATATGAGTTACATTTGCCTTGAAGCTTGCAGAGAGAGAAAGCAGGAAAAACCAATCAGATACTTTCCAAAAGATGTGTCTTCTCCATAACTCATATTTTGGAACATTATTCACCAGACAGCAAGATTTAGAGCTAACCCAAACCTGGGATGTTCCCACTGTGACTGCAGTCTGCCTTTACACTGACAGAATTCTTAACAGTTATCTAGATAAACAGTATGTCCAGTGCTTTGTGCAAACAGGTGTTTTTACAGAAGGAACAAAATTAATTTTTCCATAGATCTGAACAGTGGGTGTAGCTTCTGATGATATATTTTCCAAAACCTTCTGGTAACCTTAGTGTTTTATTTTTAACCAACACACACGCAGACAGACAGAAAGAAAGTCAGACAGAAAGATAACTCCTACCCTCGTGAGCTGCAAAGCCACTGCTGCCTACACACAGCAAACCCAACAGGCAGGCCAGAAAAAGCATGTCACTTGCGCACAGAGATCCAAAATAGAGAAAGGTCAAGCTTAAGGGTCAAGATAGTTACGTGACAAGTAATGAGATTCAGCTCTAGAGAATTTCTTTCCATTCAGTCTGATTTCATAAGACTTATCTGTTTGCAAGCAGCTTTAGTGTTCCAACAAACAACACAAACATGAACACAACATTACAGAAGGCCCTCATTCCGAAAACTTAGTAAAGACACCAAGGCTGAACTTGCGTCATGGCCAAAAAAGTCTTTTTAGCTGTGGTGTCTCCAAACTAGATTTAAGGTGTGTGAGCCAAACATACACAACTTCGAACTGCTGTTGTGCCTTCTACAAGGGTTCTTATAAAACAGGTACTAAAATGATTTTCTGAGCTCTAGCACAGCTCTAGCACAAGTTCTAGTACTTAAACCTCACTAATTTTACCTAAACTTTACAATAACTTTAAATAAATAGTTTTAAAATCATAAAATACAGTTGAATGATGAAGCTCTGTGATAGGTACTGCTGCCACTGACTAATCTACCAAAGGATTATGCTGAACTTCACCAAATGCTTGATGGGAGAACATAACCAGGCATATGCATTTAATCAAAATCAAAACACTGATGTGATTATTTTATGATAGTCATAGATAAGAAGCCAAGCTGATAATGAGCTATTGCTGAAATTCCCAGATTAACTTCCCATGCTTTCATATTGACAAAGCAGGAACAACATCATACATCACGAGATGAAAAAGTTGTCCTATGTTTCAATCTGCTAGCCACAAACCCAACAGATTTTGCTTCCCTTGCACTATTAATTACCTTGGGTTTGTTTGTCAAAAAGCTCTTTCAGAAAGTTGTGCAGAGAGTAATAAACATGCATTACTCATCAGATCCTGGAAATCTCGTTGCATTTATAAAAAGCTTTCAGAGTAAATGGATCTCAGTTCTAATGCTCTGCCACAACATTAATGTCATTGTACTCACCAAAACAACCCAGGAGCAAGTTACTGTGCTAGCATGAGCAACAGTCTGCTCTGATTATTATTTTTATATTTTTATTTGAATGTTTTTATGCAAAAGATGAATAGCCTCAAAATAGATGTTACACGGGATCTGCTTGTATGCAGGTTTTAATTAATCTGAACTCATATACAATTCCATATGACTAATGGATTAAATAACATTTTGAAAGGTTTACTACACTGCTAAAATCTCTAAATTTGCATCAGAACAAAATCTGCAAGTAAACAAAATCTTATTAAAGCAGAGGCTTACATCAGATTTAATAACAAAACTTTTTCTGTAATAGCTACTGACACAGCTACTAATTCAACACTTTCATGCACATGAATCTGAATTTTCTAAGCTGAAACAAGCAACATACTCTTGTGCTTTTTTTTTTCCCCTGGAGTTCAGAGTGGTTTTTCCAGGTAAGAAAGCCAGCCCAGCCCAGGATCTGGGATACCAACTGTGCCACTGCAGCAGAGATTAGAGGCAGGCAGGGATGGAGATTCTGTATATCAGAAACAAACATCCCAGTCTACAGTTTCCAAATTAATTCCTAGATACAGTGTTTTTTATCAGCCCAATATGATGAAGTGTTATAAAAGAAAGGAAGGAAGACAGGAAAAAAGGCAAAAATACCCTCAATTCATGCCACTACCTTGAGAATGGGATGAAAATCCCCGTTGTCTCCCTGGAGCTGAACACGTCCATCACACTCCAAACTCTTTAGGAAAGTTTGGAGTGGTGAAAAGGGTTTACCAAGAAAACTGAGAGAAGGCAAAATAACCCCAAGACAACCGACCAAATCCCGCAAAAAGCCAAACCCAAAACAAAAACGTCAGAAGAAAAGCCTTGTGTCTGTACAGCCTGATGGCTGAAGCTGTAATGCATCTAGAGCCTATCTACCCCTGCGAAGGGACTCACCACAAGCGTGCAGCACAGGAACTTGTTCATTGTGGTCGGTTGAAGAAACCTCAGTGCGCTGGGAATCGGGCAGAGTCAGCGCCAGGCTCCAGCAGCTGCTTACATTCCCAACATTAAAGACACGATATATATATAGTCCCGGTGTAACAGGAAGCTTGGGCTCAGCTTTGATCACACATTCCCTGCCATGACCAAACTTTTCTCTCGCTCACTCCCCCTCACCACCACCCTCCCCAGCTTTTTTTTTTTTTTTTTTAAGGAACCTGTAAAACGGTGACTTAATGGAACCCTTTGAGCGCCGTAACCACAGACTGGAAAATGCAGGAGGGAGTGTCAGGGGCTGGCCAGGGGAGGGTTTGGTTGGGCTCTGTCTGACTGTCTGGCTATGCCGCCCGGCTCTGCCCTGGGCAGCGGGGCCGGAGGAGGGACCCGCGCCCCGGGGGCAGGGCGGACGCTCGGCTCGGCTGCGCTGGGGCTCCCAGTGGCGGGGCTGGCTGGAAGAAAAGGCCAGGGCAGGGGAAGATGAGGAGGAGGAGGAGGATCCCCACTCATTTCCCTTCCCTGCTGAGGCAGGAACGAGAGGAATGGCCCCCGCCGCTCGCCGAGGCAGCACCGGCAGCGCTCGTCCCGAGGGTCTTTGCCCGGGGGAGAGCCCTGTGCGAACGGCGACACCCGCCTTTTGCTGTGATTCTCCGAGGCCGTTCGGTGTTTTCAGCATGTCCCTGCCCACAGCAGAAGCCTCGCTCAGGGGGTTGTTCTTCACCACCAATTTTAGTTAGAAACGAACATTTTTCTAAAGTCTTACGGATCAAACACTCCTGTTCGTGCCTCACGGGATTGCTCCCAGGGCTCCATGGCAGCCCTGGGGAACCTCTGTGTGCCAGGTGTGGAGCAGAGCAAAAGACGTAGAGAAAGGATTTTTTTTCTCCCAGCTTGCATATATCCATAAAGGAATAAGGCTGTGAGATCCCAGGGTAGAAGCCAAACCCAGATGTGCCTCCTGCTTTCACAGATGGTTTTCTCTCCCTTTTCGAAGGCCAGGCCAAAACCTCAGCTTTGAATATTCCAGCTCTCGAGCATTTGCAACCTGGGGCCCGTGCTGGCTCTGGGCTGTGCAGTTTTGCCCCTTTGAGTCACAAGGCTGTGCGGGATTGGCAAAAGAGTGGGGTGGAAAAATCCTGCATATTATTTCATAAAAATTCGGCCTTGCTAAGTCAGGAAACCATCTTCAAGCACAGCCTTGAGCATTCCTCCTTAGACATCTGTAACCATTTGAACACCCATCGAGCATAACCTAAGACTGAAGCAGATGCTGGTCACACTTGTTAGAACTATAAAAATTCAAGACATTTGAATTAGTGATAAGTGCTTTGTAAGAGGTCATGTGAAAACTGGCACAGAAACCCCACCAACCAAAGCAGTATTGCTGGCATCTGTTGGGTAATAATCACCACTTGATTGGTATTGTACCTGGAATGGATGATGTAACCGTTCCTGTAATCTTTTCAGAACACTTTTAGTGCTTTAGCATTTATTCCTAAATATATTTATGAACATACTGTCCAGACAAAAGAGCAGGAGTGCCAATAAATGAGATCTACTCTATGTTTCCACATTTTCGTTGTGAGGTAGGGCTGAGGACTGTTCCTGACATGGACATCTTTAACCATGTCAGATAGCTATGGTATTCTCCATATAGGGACCAACTTCAAGTGTCAACCATAGTGCTATAGCAATTCCAACAACAACAAAAGCTATTTACACTAAACTAGCTATATCCTGTTGAAGGCCAAGAGCTGGACTTGGCAATGTGTCTCTTCTGATTGGAAAAGGCATGCTTCAGCGCCAAGCCTCTGGGAGGTGGGTGGGGTTGATTGCTTCCCTCTCAGATACAGCAGAAAAGCATCAAACTCATTACAAGCTCCCTGTGCTTAAATAGCACTGTTAACTGAATTCCCATGGGCCTTGGCTGGGGCTGTCTTCTCATTGCTGGTGCTAACCACACATGCACGACAGCTGGCCCTCTGGAGAAATAAAACTATAGATCATAAGCCTATGTTCAAACAGGTTAATGTGTATAGACAATATTGTTCATGTCAGAATTTTCTAGAGATCAAAATATTTTATGTCATGATCCAGCAAACAAATTAAAAAGTCACTAAAATTCTTTAGCTGAAAATGTGGCAATCATTAAGAAGTGGCATCTTCTTCAACACAACTGTTTTGTGTATATTTTTGTTCAGACTTAGATTTGCTGACTTGGCTGAAAATGTGCTTTACTTTCAGAAGCAGTGAAAAAAATTACACAGGTCAACAAGAAGAAAACAAGTCTTCCTCGAGTTCATTCAGCTAAATGGAAGGGAGCCAAGGTATAACTGTTTCAATGAGGACAGCAGGTTTGCACAGTTGGCCAGGAGACCATCATCTTAATGATACATGAACATGAAAGTTTCAACTATCTAATCTCATTGGAGTCCGTAGAGCTGGCTGTGGATGTCAGGAGGGAACTGTATAGTTGTACTTAGCATGTTGGATCTGGAAATCACACATAGACAATAAATACAGGATCCCACACTACCATTTTCAGTGTCACTTTCCAAGGAAGAACTGCACTTTAACAAGGTTTAAACGGCAGTTTGAATGTTTTCACAAGTGTTTTACAATGTTGCCACTTTGCCTTTGGGAATTAGTTAAGATGTGCTTTGCAGAGCATGGAATCATAGGACAAGGCAGTAAACCCTGTAATAAACACTTGTCCATGCTACAACCAAGCTGTTCTCAGCAGTGTTTTAAATAACCACGTTTGTGACTACATATCATAACACAGAAGGGACACAGTCTGAAATTATTTTTTAAAAGTTAAGTTCCTTTAATTGTTCATTATTCATAGCATAGTTTACAAAATGCAATAGGAAAAGAAACTAGAACAAAAATAGTTTCTTCTTTTATTAACAAACCTTAAGTGTTGAGGCATTAAGTATTCCATTCCATGCTATAGGAATATGACTAGCTTGTTTTAGCAATCATTAGTTAAAAGAGATGCAGAAACAGCCCTCTAGTTAATAGAAATGGTTTGCTGCAATTTCTAACAGTACATGACACTGGAGAAAGTTGCCAACACTACATTGCTTTCAATCTGCAGTGACGTGCTTTTGGTAGGACATCAGCTTATTGATTCAGTACTAGTCATATTTCCAGACAGGTATTTATCTTTCCCTGTTTTTTATCCTCACTATTTGTATTGCTGTCCTGGATGTTATTATTGTTGTAAATCTATTTTTGTTCCCATGCATCATTATAATCACCAGGTATATAAATGGTGTTTCTCTTCCAGCCTGTCTGCTATCTGGAAAAATTCACAAGTCCAGACCAATGACTTGGTGCTGGCAGGTGAACACTGCATAGCTGAGTCATCTCAATATATCAGTGTGATGTTTATTGAGCCCAAGCAACAAACAGTGGGAAGACTGTGGCTTCAGGCTTGGGACTTAAAGTTCACCACACATTACATTTCAAGAACACTCAGAGCCTTGTCATTAAGAGATTTCTGTCAAACTAAGAGAGAGGGATCTCTAAAAGATCAATTGCATCTGAAAAAAACCCCCATATTAGTAGCTGCAAGAAGGAAGCAATCTGTCATTCTACCATGCTTTTACAGCTGTTGCTTAGAATTTAATCTCTCTCTTTAAATTGTAAGAACTGATGCTCTGAACTATCCTGAGAAAAATTTGAAAATGGAGGCTTAAAGAAAACTGTGCATCTGAAGGCAGTGTAGTGGTGCAGGTAGCAGGAAAGTATGTTTCAGATTTGACCAAAGTAGGAGAAAACCCACTACAGATATTTCCCCATCCTTTTCCTCTCCTATAACTCAGAAACCCCAAGGAAAAGATTTCATGCCATCATACACTGAAGGATGAGAAAAGGTATTTAGCGAATAATGTTATCAAAAGAAAACTTATCCTTAAAGTGGTTATCTTTGTTTTAACAGTGTGGCTTGTGAGTTTGCCTCATTTTTATAATTTTTTTTTTAATTGAGACCGTGTCTTATTTTGTGAATCTGAGACAGATACAAGGTGCTAATATACCACTTGTCAAACTGTGTCCAGAGAAGATTTGGATTATAAGATTTGAAGATTTCAATGAAGGAACTGGAAAATTAAGAGTCACGAAAGGCGTATAGAATTACCAGCCATACAAAAAAGTGAATACAAACATTTCCTCCAACTTCAAAGCAAAGAAGACCACATATTCTTTGCTGTTCAGGCTTGCCTACCTAGGGAATTAAGTTAGCTGGTGAATCTGGAGAGTGCTGGTTTCCTGTGCAAACACCCATAGCTTGCAGATAATGTTATCTTCTGTAGTCCTCTTTCAAAGTAGATTCATATCATGTAATTCATCTGAATTTGTGATTTTTTTCAGGTTATATAAGCAATCTGAATCAGGTAGGATCAGACTCCTAACTTTTCAGATGTATGTAGTTCAGAGCAAGCCCCGCCTCCATCTGTATGGAGGCCATTTAACTGCTGCACTGTAAGTTTAAATCCCAGCCTGTTACACAGTCACTCCAACCTACTGGCAAACAACCATGAGCATAGGGAATGCTGGAGAGCTTGGAACTGAGGAATGGCAATTTCATTACACTATTCCTGCCCTGGCCATTTTTGGCCTTGAATTTCTTCTTAACTTGATCTCTCGTGACATCATGAGGCTTCTTGCAATGATTCAGTTCCTTCAAGAACTCAGAAACATTAAAGATTTTCTGAAAAACTCAGTCGTAAACCAAACAATTCAATAAGAAGGAATTCATTGTTCCCAGAAACGACATTTCCAGTTAACACCAGGACTCCAAAAGAGAAAGAGACAGCACATATTTTACCGAAAACTACGGAAACTGGAACTGAAACAAGACAAGCTTTAGCCAGTAAGACTTTCTGGCTAACAGGTTTTTCTTTTTTGTCTCTACCAATTTGCTTGCTACTCTGTAATTGAAGGTCACTGGTTAAGGAAAATGGTCCTGTTAGCTCACGAGGAGTGGCAGCAATTTCATTGCTTTTAGTCTGACTTCATTGTGTATATTTGGGCAGCATTAACATGGCACCAGTTTTCCCTCCTTCTGCTTTTCCATATATGAGAGGTTGCAGGCCAGGAATGATGCCATGCTTGACCTTCAATGAATTTTGCATGGACATCTGAGGTTTTTTTGCTACATGCTCTGAATTCAAATCTCTCAGACACTGGGTTCATTCAACTGTGAACCAGCTATTTGCTTGTACAGCTTGATGGACAGCCTGTATAATTTACATTCAAATGGTTTCACCACCTGTGGATTGCCAGGTTCTTCCCTCTCCCGTTTCAACCAGGAAAGTATTTAAAGGTAGTTGTCATCTGTGAGAAGAAGATGGCTGCTCCCTGGCACGGGACCTTGGCTGATTCTGTGACAGTAAATATCTGCAGTACAGCAGGGCCTTTCAGTGCTGAAGAGTCTGAAACACAGGTGAGATAAGAGACTGGAACCTCAAGAGTAGAGTTTGCTGAGGCCGGGCAGAAGAACCGCTATAAGAGAATACAGTCTTTAAAGGAAATCAAGCAAAATAAGAATATTTGGTATAAAAGCAGTATCTTTCAGCTGTAAATGTTAAGCAATTGGAATGACAGCTCTATGAGTTATGCAGATAACATTACAATTACAGTAATTCCAGATACATAGCTTTTCTCCTTATTCACACAAAGTTTCTGACCTTGCCCTCTGTCATATCAGTACCATGCTCCTTTGAACTTTTCCAAAATCCTTTTCCCACTGAACTGAGTTAAAACATCTTGTCTACACCTTTGAGAGGGATATGGTCCTTTCCCTTACTAATTATCTGCATGTTACTTCTCATGTGGCTTCAGTTTCTCTCCCCATGCCACTGAGGACAGTCCCAGCTTGTCCATTTCCCCCCAGCCATCTCTATGTCTTCATCAGTATTGTCTTCTGTTCATAGGTCATTCTTTTTGAATGAAGTTTGAAGGCTCTTTATTTACTAGTCTATCTACCCTCTCTAGGAGAAATGAGTATCTGAAGGGCAGGCCATAAGAGTATGTAATATATGTGTAATACATAGAATCAAAGAATATGCTGAGTTAGAAGGGACCCCTCAGGATCACTGAGTCCAACTGCTGGCCCTACACAGGACACCCCAAGAATCACACCACGTGCCTCAGAGCACTGTCCAAACACTTCTTGAACTCAGACCAGTTTGGTGCTGTGACCACTTCCCTGGGGAGCCTGTTTCAGTGTCCAGCCACCCTCTGGTGAAAAACCTTTTCCTAATATCCAACTGAAACCTCCCCTGACACTATACATGCAAAAACTGAATGTACTTCTCTGCAAGTAGAAACTTGCTGTACTTTTAAAAATATTGAAAAATTTCTTGAGAAAGTATGCTGCCTTTCTCAGACTTTGTGGAGTACCACCCATGAAAAACCCCATTTACAACTATACACAGAAATAATTACAACAAAGTAACAAAATCTATAATGAATGCCTGATGTTCTCTCCCTAAAATTTATTTGAAATTCCTTGAACAATATCAGCTCTGCAGCTTCAGGCTTCAAAGGAAGTGAGTGCAGCAGTGCAAGCCAAGAAAAAAAGGAGGGATCTTTGTGAAGTGATACAGAAGGAATATGCAATTTGTGTATGATGGCAAAAGTCACTGTGAAAGCTTGCCACGTCCCTGCAGAAATAGCACATGCCCATGTATTAAATGCTCTGAAGCACCTATTAGGTACTTTTGGTTGTGGCCAGACTTCAGACATAATAGAGCTTTTGTCCTTTTCTTGGCAGAGAAAGTTGAAAACCAAAAATAGAAGGGGGAAGAAGGTGGAAGGAATTTCAGCCTCCTCAGGAGATGCATTCCAGCTGGTGTGGACTGTGCTACATCCTCCCTGGATGCTACAGTGCATTCCTTTGTTTTCTCTGAGCAGATATTTTCTTTTGTTTAGCCCATCAGTGCCCTGCAAATTATGTTGTACCTCCTCAGCAATGGGGAATGCATTGTACAGTACTTGTCTCCCAGCTCTGAACTTTGCCCAGATTTAGCATTTTTATCACATGCTGCTCCTTACTCATTTTGTTAAAAGAACTATTAATTATTATTATTAATTTATCTTATTCAGCACCAAGTGAGCTAAATTAAGCTTTGGTGGAAGCCAAACTGTAGACTTCATGCATATTTATTCTTCATCAGCACACACACAGCAAGCAGGGTGGCACCCTGAGAGCAAGAGCACGGATTCCAGCTCTTTGCCCAGCAGGGATTGGGACTTTGAAAGAGATTACCCAGTCAGTGATTGTTGTCCACAAGGGAATGCTGTCGATTTAAAGATTTTGCATCTACCATACTGTGCCACAGTTAGCACCATGTGTTTTCTGTGTTTCATGCAACGTGAATTTTAAACACTGGACTTTTGACTTCCCTGAGTTTATGTGTGTGTGCAACACCTCTGCCCTGGATCACCTTTATTCACCCCTCTAAAAATATATAAAGTTCCAGATCAGCTTCCTTCTAAACCTGTCTGCTCCAGTGTTTGGAGGATTTTGCTTTTGAGGATTAACCTCAACTTTCTAACTTCTGGGGTTTTTATTTTTATTTGCATGGAGATCCCCATACACTAGCATATGTCCAGAGATACAAGGATTTTTCTGTGAGACAAATTTGCACATTACCCTGCTCCTTCTGAATCAAGATTCAAAATGCCACTACAAGGACAAATATTACAGAAGGAGCCTAGAGTCAGTGGTGATGGGCCATGAACCAGGCTTGTTTCAGCGAACCAGAATTTAAAGGCTCCTCCCAACTATCAGTAAGAAGCTGACTTATTTTAGCAGGAGTAAAGCAGAACTTCCTTGATAAAGCCATGTATTGCAGGTGATGATGCTCACCTGATCTCTCCTGAAATGTTTCAGTAAGTGTTGCTGCAGCTGTGAGTTCAGCTCCACGAGACAAAAGATTGGCTCCTTGGCTAGTCTGCTCTTGGACTGGCTTAGGACTCGAGACTTGAGAAGTGGAAAATGTAAAGAGAGGAAATAAATATTCACCCTTTTAAAAAGATTAACATAGAAGAGATGAACATACTTTTTTGCTATGTAAAAACAGATACTGTGACCAAGAAAGTAGAATAATAATAATTTTTAAATGCCCTTTTAGTTCAAAGAATTCAGTGTTGCTGCTTTAAATTGTTGATGCTGACTGTGCAAGGAAAACTAACAATGTTCTGATTTGTTGTAAGAACTTCTCTCTAAAATGTAAAAACATTTCTTATCAGACAAAGCCTTTCCCTTCTCTGCTTCTGCCATCTTTTTTTTCATATTGCTATAAAAAGACTAGCAGTAAATGTCAATGAAAATGAAGGAAATGTGGAAATACATAGAAACTGCTGCTCTGCTTTTTTTTTCCCTGTGAATTCTTTTAAATAATTTTGATTTGCATCCAGAGCAGTATGGAGGCACAAAACAGTGCATGTGGAACAGCAAGCAAGAATGTGGAGTGAATACTGATGCACCCAAACACCCTCCCCTAAGCTCTCTAAGCCTGAAAAATCCTTCTGCAGCATAACTACCAGTTCCTGTAGAGCTTGCTTACATCCTCGTGGAGGAAAGTCCTTTAGCATTTAATAGAAAATTATTATTTTTGATACACTTTTTGAGCTGTTAGAATTTAATATAAAATTATATCCTTGCTATATAGTAGCTTGGAAAAAAACCCTCTACAGACAATCATGAATAAATTCTAACATGTTTTTAGTGGAAATTTTCAGGACAATAGTGTTTTTTAATAGGACCTACTTGAATACCTCTTGTTAAATAAAATGCAATTTCTTCACAACAGCAGAATTTTGAACTAAATAAATTGTACAGAAAAATTTACCAGAACAAATTTTGACTCTTCAGTGCAAGAGGAGTACAGGGACGCTTATGAAAAAGTGAAGAAAATTGGGAAAAAAACCCTCCAAATATCTTTTTTCCTGGAAAATGTAATATCAGTTCCGGAAGCTTAAACACTTAAGTTATTTAAACCTTTTGGCACAAAATGGCACCTTTCCTTATCTTCTAATTTCATATGCCAGAGATCAGAGATGCCAGCTGAAGCCAGTGAGCTGCACAGGACAGAGTCTGGGGCCAGACTGGTACCAGAACACTTTTTGTTCACTAAACCATTAATTTTGTGAAAGGCACCATGTGATGCCTGGCCTGCAATAGCAGAAGACTGCAATCAGTGACATTCCCTTTTCTGCTACCTCTGCTTCACGTTTTTCATAAATTGGGGGTTCATTTTTCTTCCATTCTGCGTATAAAATGACTTTACATGTTCCAAGTGGAAATACACTTAGGTAATCACCCAGAAGGACAGATATAAAATTTCAACATAAGTGCATGTTGGATGCCTCTATTCCATATAGAAGCAAGTAACTCCGAGGACAAATTGGCTGCTGTTCCTACTCACATGTAGAGTTTAAAGTTGCAAAGAGATGAAAAGCATCACAATTCCAAAACTAACGATAGGAAATTTGCTATTTATAAACTCTGTATGTGCTGTTTGGAAATGTTTACTTCTAGGCCATTTCTCAAAAAAAGGATGGGGTGGCCCACTGTAAGGCTCTTGAAAGGTCTGACTTCTCTTTTCTGCTGGGACATCACCTTCCCCATGCACTCCCAGGAAAACATCTACTATGGTCTCCAAATTGTTTTAGCTGTGCAAGATGAGATGGGATCTGATGATCTTGCAAAATTGGGCCTGTAATTTATTTTTTGCCTTGTGCTTTGGGTAAACCCCCATAAACTGGTATTGCTAACAGATTAATACCTCAAACTGGGATGCAGTTGGATTCTGCAGTAAGAAGAGCTATATGATTACCTTGGATAGGTAAATAAGAAGTGGTGCTCACAGGCCTTGGCATTTAGTGTGCTGACAGTGACAATGGAAAGATTTATTAAAAACTACTGCATCAATTAGAGTCTGTATTTTGTTTCACTGCAATATGCTTCTCTGTGTTTTGCTTTCTAGCTTATTTAGCAAAATAAGCTCTCTGTTGAATACATCAGCTGGCTGTTAAAATGAGTGAAAATTCATGGTCTTCCACAACAACACTGCACTGAAAAAAGCAAATTAAATCCAGACATGCAGATGAGAAGAGCAAAGTAGGCTCATCGGCCTGGCAACAGCAAAAGCCAGACAGGGTTTGTTATCTCTCCATCTCCCTTCTCCCTTCCACACAGTTGTAGGAGCTGATTCACTATGACAGGAAGAGAGCAGCACCCAGATCAAGGATCTCTTTAATGGAATCTCATTGCCTCACAGTGAAGAGCTGTTTTATCCCTCTTATCTCCGTTTCTCTTCAAGCAGCCTCACTGCCTTTCCCTCATTCACCCCTCCCTCTGAAACCCTACTCCATCTTCTATCAAAAAAGGAGGAGGAATAAAGCTATGATGTTTCTTGCTGCTACTACCATATTCACTTTCCTTGCATGTTGTGACTTTTCTATTGGGGCTTTGACTGTTTGCATTTCATACATCCATGTTTTATATCACTCACAAAAGGGCTGTGACATTTTGAATGTGTTCCAAGTAAATAAGATTTAGATATGGACAAGCATGAGGCAGTGGCACCACCCCAATGAAGAGCAGAGTGCCAGGCACTATTTTAGACATTGAATCAAAACTCAGGTATATGGTGCTGTGCTCCTCCCTTACCCTTTTTCTGCTTAAGCAATAGCCACCAGTGACACTCAGAATGGCAGTATCTATCTTCAAATTGAACTCTGGGGAGGCAGAAAACAGCAGAATATTTAATGGCTATAAATCTTGCTCAGCAGCTGAGGGCTAGTTGAGCATGGGCCAACCCAAATACAGCTGTTATGCAAATATGACTGTAAGTCAATCACTTTATCCCAATAACTAGGAGACAGTCTAGGACATGTTGAGCTCTACTGCATGACAGGGTTGTATGCTGAGATCTCCTGTTGAGTGGGGACACCTGTCAAGGTTACTCCTCGAGATTAAGAGAGTCCTTATCAAGTGATGCTCAATAGGTGAATTGGAAATAGGAGCCCTGAAATTTTGAAATCCTAGCTAAGTGATATAAAGGATTATTTGTGCATATATGATCCTTTAGACATAAACAGCTAGCGAAGTCTGGGTCTAAGCCTGAATCCAGCCACCCCTCAAACTCCCGTCTGAGAAAGAGTTTAGAATGCAGAGGGGTCTTTTCTGACCCTAATAACTCTATGGGAGGATCTCTGGACACCTTTGTCTGACAGCGTCATCCATGCAGTGCACACCTTGCAAATGAATCTTGTTAAGACACTATCATATCTGCCATTGAACTTTGTTAACTTACTGTCTGATATCAATAAAAGGTATTGGTGCTTGTCTCTTGAGAGTGAAGTACATGACTCCATCTGTGACAAGGCGAGGCTCAAACCCTGTGAGGGGCCCCCATACTCCAGCTAGTTCCATTGTATGCCAAGGCCTTGTCTAAGATATGCAAGTACTTGTCCAATCCAAGTGTATCAGTAGCCCACTGCTTTGAATAGGATTACTCACACTATGAAGTACCTTCCTGAACTGGAGCTTCAGTACTGACTTGAATAGCAGAGAAAAAAAAAACATTTGAGATCCACTGGAAAAGTGCTAATTCAAACCCCATGTAAAATGTAGGCTAGTCTGAACAGCTACGTTATTTCTCTGAAGAAATATACAGTCATCTTGGCAAAGCTCACTTGTTATTGAATTCATTTTTATATGACAATCTATGGGAAATTTAGTAATGCCTCACATTTACTTTTTTAATGGAAACTATGTGAAAATATTTCAAGTTAACAAATGCTAACACCCTTTAGTAGTCTTCAAAACATAACTAGAGATTCAACATTTTTCTTTATTATGATCCTATTTAAAAATCACAGATAAACACAACTACTTCTCCTCTGAAAAAATGGAAAACCTTTTCAAGTACTGCATATCAAAGAAATAAAATGCAAGGAGATATAGATCAAATAACATCTATATGAAAGTAGATCAAATAACATTTTTGTTTCTTTTATTGCCAACTCATGTGGAGGTCCTTTTGTTTTCTCACATAATGGATGGTTGCTTGGGGCAATCTCTGTGAATCACGTACATTTGTCTACCATTGCATTTGACCCAATGACTTTACTGTGAAACCACAGTTCGTGGTACCTCCTAAGGGTATTCACAGTGAAAACTTTATGCATCATTTTAGGGGTGTTGAAATGACTGAAATACAGTAAGAGGCATACAGGAATTTCCCTCACCAGCAGAAGATGAAGTAAACAAACAAGAAAATACAATTTCATCATAAACCCATCGGGGTTGGAGATGGGTCACCATATAGAGCAGTATAGGAAGAATAGCTTGGTTTCCATGTTCATTAAATACTACTCTGCTGAAACTGCAAGCAAGAATGCTGATTAGCCCTAGCCACTCTACATCGGACCAACATTGAGAGATGTCTAAATATTCATCTGACTGAAAAATCTGCAGCTTCTTGTGACCTAACTTATTTCCAAAGCAATTATTTAGAAGTAAACAATTCTGCTTTCCTTTCTCAAAACCTCACTCTCTGTCTTAAACTGTTCTACTTTTGCAAAAAATGCATAATTAATTCTTCTAAACACCCTGATCACTTCTTGCTACAATATTGTATTGATGTTACTCTAAGGATCCCCATCACAGCTCTAATATTTTGCACTGAAACTGTTGTCTAGATTAATTGTGTTGGCCCCATTGCTGGACTCCAAAGCCAGAAATCATTCTGCTTAGCAAACCTAATGATGCAAATGCTCTGAGGTGACTTAGAGAAGATTACAGAATCGTAGAATAGTTTGGGTTGGAAGGGACCTTTAAAGGTCATCCAGTGTTACCCCCACAGGTGTAAATCACAGAATATCAGAATAGTCAGAGTTGGAAGGGACCTTGGAGATCATCTAGTCCAAGCCCCCTGCCAAGGTAGGGTCACCCAGAGCAGGTGACACAGGAATGTGTCCAGGTGGGTTTTGAATGTTACTATGCTCTGCCACAGTCAATGCAAAGTTCTTCCTCATGTTGAGGTGGAAATTCTTGTGGTCTAGTTTATGGCCGTTGCTCCTCATCCATTTTGATCATAAGATCCCTTCCTGAAATCTTAGGGTTTCACTGATTTTTACAAACACCATAAAAAATATTTGGCTTATCTTGTCTTTGTACACAGAGCATCAGCTTCTTTTTTATGCTATGCAGTTCAAAAAACATCACTCTACTATCTCAGTGTAGAACCCAGTAGCTTTTGTCCATGTTTTCTAGATACCTAGTCAGAACTCAAAGACACAAAGAAGAGAAGAATACACCAGTATTCTTAGTATTTTGCTCCAGTGGTTGACCACCATCAAAATAATTTCCTGCTGCTTATTCTCATTATCTTCTTACTTAAATTATGTAGACAGTTCTGCCTGATGTCATTTTGTACAACTGAAGCTTCAGTCCAACACCTATTTAAATCAAGGGAAACATTCATATTGATTACAAAGAATATTGAACCAAGCTCTGAATTATATATAACACTGCTCTGTGGTTTATGAGATGAATGTTAAAGAAAGTATCTCTTTATTTTCCAGCGGAAAGAGAATAAGAATGATAGAGAGAATGCTGCCCTCTCATGGTTTTATGGATGAATATGATCTCATAATATACTAAAAATTAAAAAATGACATTTTTAGGGTGCTATGTGCTGATCTGTTATATATTGCACTGACAGGCATACTTGTAACAGGTCTCACCCCTGCCACAATAAATGTGATAAAAGCACTGAAAACATAGCCCATTAATGTCAGACATGGAAGTAATGAAGCACCAGGAGAAAGTGTGATGCAAGAGGCAAGTTTAATATCACTGTTTTCCACCCAGCTTTGAAAACTCATCCATTCTTCAGAAGAACTGTTCCACACTGCAAGAAGGCCTGAGTGCCACTGAGAAGGAGATAGAGAAAGAACTTTTCTAGTTTAAGGGCAAGTCAGTTTCAAATTCCTGGAATCTTTTTCCCTTCCCAATGAGTAATCTTCTGAACACACATAAAGAAACAGAAATGGGTACAAACTGATTGAGAGGAAATCAGGCTTCCCACACATCTTTGGTAGCTATTGAGCAGTATGGAACATACCCAGCATACCCAGCATATCCAGTGCATGCAAGATCCAGGGCAGCTACTAAACTACCCTCAAGATCAGAGCTGCTGTTGGTCTTCTGTGCCCTCCATGCACATTCTCAGCACAGCTGATAATGACCTTTACTGTCTTCATGACCAGTTGAAATTTCAGACTGAAAAACATGGTGTTAAACCAGAGGATCCCTGTGGTGATCTCCCTGGAAAAGTATTCCTTGAAGCTATTCAAAGCAGCTTCACATTTTTTTGTAAGAACTGGATATAATACTGCATAACCTCAGACCATGAGCTCTGTCATGTCTCATGTTCTGCAGAGTCCTACATGTGTAAAACCATGAAAGAAAACACATCAAGATGTGCAGACCATTGAAATCTTCAAGTAAACATTATCCACATTTATCTATCACTTCCTTACTAGGAATAACCAAATTCCATCTTGACTAACTGCTAAACTATGTTGAATTGGAAAAAAAAAGACATAAAATAATTAGTTATATTTAAACAAATCATAGGCCAGAATAGACCATTAGGTCATGTAGCCTTGTGTCATGCACAACATGAATTTCACCTAATTACTGCCAATAAGTTATGTTTGATTACAATAAAATCCTCCAGAAAAGTGTAAAAATGTCAAAAAAGATAATTTCTTTCTTTGGCAGATTGTGAAGGTTAAATCTCTGTCATTCTTAACTGTTTGCATATTTCTCCTTTACTTCTCACTGAAAGACATTTTCTGTCTTTCAGTCATCATTTTATAGCCTTATTGACATCTTAATTTTACAGATGGATCTTCCAAACTGTTGTTACTCAAAGGTTAATGGAGACTTTCTAAAAAAAAAAAAGTAAGGGCTTTATCTCCATAGTGGTATTTTTTAATAATTTTGGGTGTAGTTATGACAATATAATGTAAAATAATCTCCTGTTCCCATTTGAGATGGTAAACTCCTGGATTTATTGCCCTGAAAGAGAAACTTCATCCTTAACACATTGGTAGTGTTATGGTTTGCCCATTTTCTCAAAATTGGACTGGGGTATATTGGTCTGGCCATACTAAGTCTAAAAAATTACTTGAATACCAAATATGAGTATTGAATACATTTCAAATGACTTTATTTTGTGTCAGGTTATAACACTGTAATAAGGTGAATGGCAGCAGAGTAATTCTGGTTTCCAGTTGGTCTCCTGGAGGAAAACCTGTCATGTCTATCACAGTCAACCAGATATATTGCTCCAAACACAGACTGGATTTTACTTCTCTTGAGTGTCCTAGAGAAAGGGAGAGTTCAGGCCTACCCAGTTACTTGTCTCTGCCCCTCACTGGTGCCAATGTTGCATGCCATGTTAAGCAATTTTAAAATATCAGAATAAAGGTAGAATAAAAATATACTGTATATATTTTTTACTCCTCCATTTCTCTGTAACAGCTTTCTGGGCTTCAAGAGCTCACATACAGATTCATATTCAAGAGATCACTTGAACAGCTTCAGAAGACCGTGCAATCCTAGCAAATGATGTGCAAGCTCTGTAGCCTAAAGCTTTAGAGAAGTGGTTTATGGACAGTACTGTAGACTTCAACTTCCAGCAATATGTGTAGCCAGGCATGACTGCTGCTACCATAACCTAAGCTGATAAGGAGAATAAATGACCTTGCTCCAGAA
The DNA here is from genome assembly GCF_047495875.1 of Pithys albifrons albifrons. NCBI lineage: Eukaryota > Metazoa > Chordata > Aves > Passeriformes > Thamnophilidae > Pithys > Pithys albifrons. The sequence goes on along the minus strand of NC_092461.1, from coordinate 42,033,960 downwards.
CATTATCTTCATAGTTTTGAGTCTGTTGTTCTAGAGGACACAGAAAGGTACATGTCATAGAACCATTCACCACTGTACATGAACAACAGCTCCAAGATAAAAGGAATGAAAAATGACATTTAATTGTAGTCATCTTATGGTCCATTGAGCCCAAATTTTCCCTCACTCTAGAGCATGGTCAGGTGCTGGAGAGAACCACAGAATCACCAGGGTCATTTAGGTTGGAAAAGACCTCTAAGATCATCAAGTTCAACCTTTGACTGAACACCACCTTGTTAACTAGACCATGGCACTAAGTGCCACATGCACTCATTTCTTGAACACCTCCAGGGGTGGTGACTCCATCACTGCACCCCTGGGCAGTTCATTCCAGTGCTTAACAACCCTTTCCACAAATAAATTCCTTCTGATTCAGTTGCTCTTATGGATTTCAGAATTGCTGCATTTCTCTGTGGAAATCTGTTTACTGAAGTAGCTGTACAGCTAAAACAGCTCCAGAGCTACAAAACAGAGACTTACCTTCTCCTTTATACATGTTTTGTATTAGCTGTGCCCAGGGGTTGTTTTTTTACCCATACTTCATCCTGCCTTATTAGTATGGATAAAGGAGCTGATGACTACAGAGATTGCAAGGGTTTTCTTTAGAATCCCTCAAGGGCCATTTTGAGCATTTTTGTAGCTATTTATCTACCCCAAACAGAATGAAAATGGTCAAATGAGAGAGGAATGAAACATTATGCAAAGAAAGAACTGGAAGAACCAGGATGACTTAGTACAAAACAAGGGACAAGGCCTCTAAAAAAGTAACAGCAAAGCTAGCCATTCTATACCCATACTGAGCACAGAAGAGGAAAAATCAAGTCAAAAGGCAGCAAGAATGCTGTAGGCTGACCCCTGGAAAAATACTCTCTGCTTGGAAGACAGTTAAATACTGGAAGAGGCTGCGTGAAGAAGCTTGGCTTCAGTGTCATTACAGTTATATAAGGAGAGGTTAAAAAAACCTTTGTCAGCCACAGTTGATTTTATCTGGGGACAGCAGAAGGTCTCCAGTGGTTTATCAGGGTCTTTTCTAGGGAACACCTGCCGTCCTGAATAAACTCTTCAGCTTCTGTTCCACACCAACTGACACTGAAATCACAAGAGCTGCAATAGTTATGGAAGTCTCAGGAAAGAACCAGGCAACATTTCTGAGAGGTTTAGGCACAGGCTTTCCAAGTACACCCAAAGACTTTAGGCCTATTATACCCTGTGCCACCACGCTGGGAGAGAGGGTTTGCAGAGGTGCAGGGATGAAGCCTTGTGGTTAGAGGACATTTGCTATTGGGTGTTTACAACAGCAGACAGGAAACCAGAATAACAAACTCTTGGCAGAGTTACCAGGTAACAGTTTTTTACTTATTGTTCATATAGATGTATTGCTGTTTTCTACCACTAAGCCTGTGTGCCTTTTCCTCCAAATGTAGTTCCAATAGTCTTCTATAAATTCTTTGACTTGGTGGCAAAGATGTGTTGTGTATTAGGGGCACATCAAGAGGACACACAGTCTGCAAGAGAGCTTGAGCTAGGGAAGTTGGTTTCAAAAGAAGATCCACCCAGGAGCTATTTAAACCTGTCCCTTGTTTTTGCCAGTAACATCAGGAAGAAGGCTTGCAAAGAGAAATTCACTTTCTCCTAAACTAGCCAGAGGCCTTTTTAAGGAAACAGAAAGGAAAAAAAAATCTCCTAGTAGAGCTTCCTTTCCTGACTCCCTGATGGTCCTTACCTACCAGGTCTAAGAAGCAGTAAGTAGGAGCAGGAAAGGTTTTAAATGCTTGATTTGGTATGAGGGAAGTAGAAAAGCTCAGATTTTCAAGGAGCTTAAAGTGCAGGTCTGAGTCTGAGATCTATTCTGTACATGAAAGCAGGAGAGGAATTCATGCCAACCAGGTGAGGAAGCACAGGGGAATACACTTGTGAGCTCTTGTCACCATAAAATCAATGTCCTTCAATCCTCTGAGCAGTTTTGCAACGGCAACGGAGCATCTTCTAAGAGACTCTTTAATTCAGGGGGCTGTGAGAGGCTGAGAGAAACTCAGACACATATCTAGCACAACAGTCTTTTGCTTGCCTACACCATTCCCTTCTTGGGAATCAGGAAGCAAGTTCAAGGATGGCTGAGGCTCTTAAATACAACACACTACTTTTAGCTACGCAAGGCATGTTCTTTGCCCATCCCACGTGTAGCATCAGGTACTAAGTTTCCCAGAAGTCATGAAGCATCAGTCATTCTTAGTACCCAGGCAATTTTTCTAGTGGGCCTTTTCATCCTTCCCAAGCACTTTAAAGTAAACTCAGCTTTTTGTTGCAGTCTGACATCCCTTTCAACCATTTCTAGGATTTATCTCATGTGTGCTGCAGACATGCTGCAGGCTCTGCTCCAAATCATGCTTCAAGGACCATTTGTTTTAGTCGTTTCTGGGTTAGTCTGTACCTCCCAGCACAGGCTAGTCCAGGCACTTGCTCTCCCAACATAAAAGTGACTCACTGTGCCTAGACACTGTCTTCTCCACCCCTTCTTTCCTGGGTGAACTCAGGGTCCCCAAATCATTTAATCTTCCTGCTTGACTGTATCATAGCAGATGTGACTTCCAGTGGAACTAAACCCATTGGCAACCAAACCAAGAACAGTCCATCCATCTGTTTCTTGATCTTTTGAGGCATTTTCTTCCAGTCAGAGGTAGAAGATAGAAGGAAATGTGTTCTTCAGTCTTAGAGAATTCAGGGGCCAGGCTTGGTCAGAGTGGGGAACAGTTCCATGAGGGAAACAATAAACTATAAAAAAATGAAAGAAAATAAAATTAATTGAAATAAAATAAATAAGATATTCAGTGTCAGAATCTGAGTGGCATTTATGAGTGTACAGGAAAATACTAGCATCCATGTGGTCTCAATGTTTTATAAGAGCAATAAAGCTAACATGGACTCAGTCCAATCTCTAAAATTGTGACACAGAGTGTTATTGCTAATTCTTGAAGATTAAAGCAGCTTCTGGCTCTCTCTCAGTGGCCCAATATGTACTGCAAGCTGCCAGAAAATAAATAAGCTGTATTAATTGCCCTCTGTCTTGGTGTTTCTTCCAAGAATGGTTGGCAACTGTTGCCATAGCCATTGCAAGTTCTCGCCAATGGCCAGAACTAAGAAGTGGATGGGTAATTTTGGCACCTTTTTTTCTGCTTTCCTACATTCACCACAGGTATATCACACCACAGAGAATAATAACAAATGTTATAATAACAAATGTTTCTCTTCAGGCATCATTATCTACTAGAGAAGTATTGAGCAAAGTATTCCAAGGTCAGACTTTCCCGGTAACTGGTGGGTATTTAAATTCATTAAACAGTGGAATTCACACTGGAATCGCAACAGCATTTTCCTTTCTTGGGCAAAGTTTTTATGGATGACAGGGTTTTCCAGTAAAGAAACTCAATGGACCTTCAATCATTCCAGTTGAAGACTCTCTTAATTGTGAATCAACTACTTAGATCTGCATTCCCTGAAACTATGGAACTGAAGAGACCAATAAACACAAACAATGCATTCCACTCTATCATAAGTGGTTTGCTTTTTTACTTTTTTTTTGTATCAATGCAGATATTATCTCAGATGCAAATTCTCAGCTTTCCCACTGTTCTCCATAATACATCCCTTACAGGAAAACCCTAATGAGGTCTTAAATTCAGACTTTTTTATGATTGTTCTCTTTCCAGTACTCAGGGAAAAAACACAATTCCAAAGCTCCTTCAGTATTTGTATCTTAGAGTCAATATCTGGTGTGTGAGGTCATTGCACACACCCAGGCTTTTAACTTTGAGACATTTCTTGTAACTTATAATAAAGACAATATGTGTTGCAATCAGTGTTGTTTCCAGGCCCAACAGTTATAACTGTTCACACTTTGGTTAGTACTTTATCTATGTTTTCTCTGATCTTTGGATAAAGTGGCAAGAGGATGCATCAGGTGGTGTGGAATATTGACATAATTTTCTGGTGACAGAAGAAGGGAGGCTTGCAAATGAGATCTGGCAGCTGTGTGGGTAAAAGGAAGAATACGTATCAGAGTATTAAATCTCTATTGTATTTTATTTAAAATTTAAGCAAGAAAAAAGAAACTGCTGAGACACATAATCATTGCTGACTACAGCACATGCAAACAAATAAACCCATTTCTTTCCATTTGATTAAAGAAAAGGTGTTGCATTTCTGCAATGTAATTGATAAGTTGAGTAAATAACTCAGTGTACAGTACACTCAAGAAGCTAGTGTTTATTAGGTTCTGTGAGAACAAACAGCATTATATGCTATTATATTCCACTTATGAGACAACAGTATAATCTGGGAAAAAATGAATCAGGCCCTGTCCCTGGGAATTTCCACCTGACAATATTTAATAGCTGCCTTAGAGGGTCAATAGAGGACAAGAGATCTGATCAGCTCATTTCCTGGTCCTTAGGTGCTGGTTTTGGCTGTACTAGTTTCTTGTCATTACCACTGGAAGTTGGATTTGAGCTGAGGGAATTTCTGGAATTTAGTGTTCATAAGTTACGTACGCACACTTTTTTGCTTTTTCATAGTATGTCTTTTTCCTGATTCATGGATTGAGACCAGTGGTCTAAGTAGAGACAAGAAAAAAAGGAGGGTGTCATTCCAGCCTCAGCAGGAGCTGCTGCCTTGTACAAACACAGCAAACACATACACAGTACCTAACAGGAAAATTTTATGGTTTAAAAAGTAAAGCCTTTGAACTAAACACAAATCCCTTGCAGCAAAAGTGGGAAGAATTTTTGTGTTCAGCACAGGAAATACTTCATGCATTTTTCCCTAGTGGAAGCAGCACAAAGAATAATTCGTACTGAAATGAAGTTTTGTGGTGTCTCAACTTTGTTTAAAACTTTTCGGAGAGTCCAACTCTACACTGTCTGGTAAAAAAATCTATTTTTTCAATCATTTAGCTGACACAGTGTGGTCTCCTTTGAAGGATGCAGAGCAGGCAGACCAGTCAAAGAGCAGTTACCTTTATGACAAGAACAGGTCTGATTCTTTCTTGCAAGGCCTCATCTCTTTTTTATTAAAATACAGAACATTCGTACTCACTTAGATGAACTCTGAGCCTCAGAAGTCCTGTAAATAGTTTTGTGTTTTAATAGATAAAAAAGGTGAATGGATACAACAATTCATCCAGGCAGTGACAAATCTCCTTTGCAATGAAAAAAGACTGCTAAAATGCAACAAAGTGATGAGGAAAACCACATTTAATCCATACATGTGGCTGGATGGGCACCTCCAGTTACAACTTCTGCTCACAAGAACCATTACCTTGCCTGAGCTCAGCATTCAGAAGCCATTCTCTTGCCTAGGGCTGTTTGGGAGTCATACAAAAGGAAACTGCAGCCAGAAATTGCTTGATTGACTGAGTGTGCTGACAGCACAGGCAGAGTGCATCAAGACCTCCAGCCACAGCCACCTTCATTTAAAAATGGTGGGAAGGGGTGAGCTCCACAGTAATGCCGAGGTTATCGTACTTGCTCAGGTAGGAGAGCTAGCATATGGACCTTCTAGGATGACAGAACCCAAGGCCATGGCTCTTGCTTCACAGGAGAGAGCCCAACCATGAGGCTAGTGACGCTCTGAGTGAGGAGTACACTATTCCTTCTTGTCAAAATTGAGACTGACTGTAACTTGGAGATCCGTGAGTCCAGGGAGACAGCAATGAGTTAGCAGCTCAGCTGTGAGAGAGCTCTGCTTCTGAAGTAGGGATTAGCTTTAAACTACTCAGTATCAAAACACTCAAACTTTTTTTGTCTTTTGACCTTTTACCTCATAAAAAAGAGCAAATCTTCTGTTACTGCTGCTTCTTTGTAACAGGGGCTAAAGTGCACACTGAGTCGAACTGGTTTGAAGTGAAGAACTATTACAAAGCTTTAAAGGAAACATAGGCTCATAAAATTACTCTTTACCCCACTTAGAAGTTCCCTTTCCATCTCCTCCTCACAAAAATACTTTAATTTCCCTTTATTTTTGTTGGGGGTACTTACAAAAGACTTAGTGTTGGCTGCAGGCCACCTATGTGATTTTCCTGCATTGGGTAATTTCAAACAAGACACAGAACTAAGTCACCATGAAGAGTCTAAGAATATAAACTTATAAAATTCATGGATGCATTGTTCACTTACCATAGAACATAGCCAAACATTCCTTCCCGTTATTGCCATTTTATTATTGGGGAAATGCCCAGTCCTGCTCATTCTTACAACTCAGCAGGTTCTTTTAAGCCAAAAGAGTGTTTCAATGAGGGATGAAATTCACTTTTAAGTTTTTATTAAATGATTTCATGTAACCTTGGCAAAAAGATACCTGTTAAATAATTTCATATGACTATGACGATCAATGCAGAACCAAGATTTGCAGAAAGTGAGTTAGTAAAAATTTCTGGACCTAAGGTTGAAACAAAGAAGATCATTCTTCCAGGGGAAAAAAAAAAAGGGATACTTCTTTGCCATCCCTCTGGTTTTGCAATAAACTTTTCCATTTCTGCTGTGCTGTTTGTGTCTTCTGCACTGGTGATGAGTTAAATTCAACAGACAACAACAACAACATCCTGAACATTTCAAGAAATATTTTATTTTGGTTTAAGTGTACTGAAGTAGATAGTATTAAAGTCGAATGGATGGAAACAAGCAAAATACGCTGAAGAATCAACTCCTTTGAAAGCAGTGAAGAAACAGAAATTGCCATTAGAAGTACTTTAGCTGCAGGCTGGACGGAGAATTACAGACACACACAGAATAAATGGAGAGCTCATTAGAGACTGACTGCAGTGAGCCGAGCAGATAGGTTAGTTGGATATTTCCACCTCCGGAACTTTAGTCATTCAAGTTACCAGAAGAGTGACTTTCCTGAAGTTGTGTCTGTTTTGCTAAAGGATCAGCAAGGCAAGCTAAATTAGCACATCTTAGTAGGAAGAAAGTCCACAAGTAAATCCCCATTACATGGGCTCAACTAATGAACCACTTGATACAAACTGCCTTCACAAAAGTGATGCCACTTCTGCTATAACAGCTTTGACCAGAACAACTGTGACTACTTCATTGGACTTTCCATCAGTAGTTTCTCACTGTGCCTATGTCCACAGACATCCACACATTGTGATTTCCAACAAGACAGCAGGGACACAGGAGTTCCTTCTAGTCTTAGGGAGTTTCAAAAAGGGGAGCAGCGAGAAATTGTTCTGCACTACCTAGACAGAATTTGGCTTGGAAATAGCTTACAGGTTTGGGGGATCTATAAGCAAAACATTTGCTTCTTAGCATCAAGTTTATTTACTTTACTGATCATGCAGGAAAGAGCATAGATTAGAATCACTAACTTATTCCTCAGCTTCTCTCAACTGAAGCTGTTGTTTCTCACCTTACATATAAAGTAAGATTTCATGGTAGAACTACTATGGCTTATTTCAGTTTCACACTGCTACATTTCTCAGGGCTTACCCAGGGACTACAGGGAGTCCAGCAATAGCTCTCCTTCAGCAGTGAGAATAAGAGAAGCCTTGGCACTGAAACATCCATCAAAACAGAATGCAGTGATGACAAACATAAAGGGATCCATTATCAGTTTTCCTGTATATATTACAGGCCTTGGACCTCTCTGGTTTTCAAGATCAGAGAGACTAAAATATGTGGCAGGATATGAGGCCATGAGTACTACTCAAATTCCCCATGTAGCACTGACGTAGGGCTGAGACAGTACCAAATTTTATGTGACCTTCCTGGGCCAGGTGTGCTTTTCAGCCTGGCTAAGGACATAACATTTACTTAACTCCTGACAATTGTGGAATGCATTGCTAACCTCACCACAGCCTGGCACAAAGGCAAACGGCAACCTACAGCAGTATGACCAACCTACCTCTGTGTCTAGCTTAGAGCTGCCACATGCAGCCTGGCAATCATTCAGTCCCTTACTGTCCCTCACCTGCTTTTTGTGAAAACAATGTAATTTCCATTACTGGCATCCAAAACCCAATGTTATAAATATAAAAATCAGACAGCTATTCCCTCTCTCTTTATAGGATTTTCCAAGATTGTCTTGGATATATTTAGTATTCATGTGTAATGAGTCAGAGTGTCCACCTGTGGTCTCCATAAACCAATTTTGTAAATAGCATTGACTGATGTGACTCAAAAAAAAAAAAAAAAGGCCAGTTTCTGTTTTCCAGTTTTAGTCTGAATTCAAACACTGTTTGCAGTTCCAAGAACTCTGTGGGTTTTATGCTCTGGGTCAGTGGGTGGGGAATACTGGAAAAGGCACACTCCATCCTGTCCCCTTGTTCCGGTGGGCTGTAGGTCTGCAGAAAGATGACTTTATTTTATAGCACAGCAAACAACTCTTTCATTTAGGAACTGTTTAATATGCAACCTACATGAGGCCCTGGCATATGCACTTTCCTGTGTCCCTTCTTCACTTGGAGTTTGCTTTTGAAAAATATTGAATTTTTATCCTGCTCAAATGAATATAGAAAAAGAGCTGAGGTCTGTCTCTCATAGGGGTTGAAAAGCATGGAAGAACATGTCTAACTGACTTTCAGTAACACTTTGAAGAATATGAGACAACAACTTACTTCTGTGTTCTGTTATCTAAGCTCAATTTAGCCTCCTGCTGATGGAGGTGGTCACACGGGGAAGTGACACCTAAACTACTTAGTTTGGACTGGAGTAATTCATGTGGTGTGAAGCCCTTCAGGGCTGCAGTAGAACCACAGAATCATTAAGGTTGGAAATGACCTCTAAGATCATTGATCCCAACCATTAATCAGCACCACTGTGTTCACTGCTCAACCATGTGCCCAGGTGCCACATCCACACTCCTTTTGAACACTTCCAGGGATGGCAATTTCACCATTTGCTTGTGCAGCCTATTCAGATGCCTGACCACCCTTTCAGCAAAGAAATTTTTCCAAATATCCAATCTCAACCAACCTAGTTCAACTTGAAGCCATTTCCTCTTGTCCTGTCACTTATTCCCTGGGAGAAGAGAAACAAACTCTATCTAACTACAACCTCCTTTCAAGTAGTTGTAGAGCAATAATGTCCCCCTGAGAATCCTTTTCTCCAAACTTAATAGCCCAACTCCCTTGGCTGCTCCAGGCCCTTAACCAGCTCCATTGCCCTTCTCTGGACATGTTGCCCTTCTTTGGAGAGCATTTGTCCCTGGTCTTGAATTAGCTAAACTGTGGGTCTGAAATGCTTCTGTGTGATCTGAAAGGTAACCTCCAGGCCTTTTTGGTGCACGAGAGAAATTTTGGACAGATATTAGGAGACTAAGAGCAAAGAAGAGGAGGCAGCTTGTATCCTGTTAATGACTGAAAGGTTGTGTTAGCTTAAGCTTAGATCAACCTCTCTGGCAGATCAATATCTCAAGTTAAAAGCACCCATCATACATAATGTAGAGATATATAGATTTGGGTTTAAAGTTAACTGTAAACGGATAACTGAAATCAGCTCTACAATGAGGGCAAGCCACAGCTCCAGAGAAGATATACCTGAAATATACCTGAAACTCAGGCTTCATTTTAAAATCTGGCATTTCTTAAGATATTCTTAAGGCTTTTCTTAAGTTCTTACCTTAAGATCTAGTTTCATCTGCTTCCTTTGTAATCTTTACACAACACAAGCAACTAGACAGTTGTTCTATAGTTGTCAAAGGACAGTATAAAACCAGTTCAGACTAAAGTATCAAAAGGACACATATAAGTGCACAGGTCCATGCATAAGAAGGCTGTTAATATTCAAAGATAACCACAGAAATAAAGCAAGAGGATATACTTGCTGAGTATTTAAATAGTCTGTTGACTTCAGTGGTAAAAACCAAGGGCAGGCTGGCCCCTTACTGAACAGCTGAATGAAATAATTGCTGATTATGGGAATATCAGCTGGGTTTTGGTTTAGTTTTTACATTAGATACCTTGTCTTTGGGGCTTAGAAACAGACCCTTAACTCAGTCACATGTGTATTAAAAGGTCCATTAAGACTCACAGAGATTTTTAACCTGCTCTGAGTTGCAACCTTAATAACACGGCTTCATTTTCCTTCACCACAATTTAATGCAATTTACAATTAGCATGTTTTCATTTTGAAAGTCAAGAAATGTGGTACCTTGAAGGATTTTTACATTAATGCTTCAGAAACACTTGAGTTTGGAGCTTAAAGCAAACTTCAAGGCTTGCAAAACCACTTGGGTTGGAATGTATAATACGATAAAAGGCAATATCTGTCTGACTCTGCCAACTGGAACCACCAAGCACCGTGCAGATTGATTCGGACCTGAGTCTGCCAGGTGCCACCTTGTCTTTTGAGTCACTGTGTACTCTCAGCTCTTCGAAATCAACAGAACTAAGTCAAAACACAGTACTTACTGAGATCCAGTTTCTAACAGATAAGTAAAAGAATATTTTCTGTTACATGCTTTGAATAGAAGAAAAAATGCAAAGCATCCACTTGCAGACATCAAAATTACTGAATTTACTGAGGGACCAGCAATTCTCACATCATAATGAATACAAAGCAAGTAGTGAGCTAGCAGATAACATGAGGCATGTTAATTTGGAATTATAGCAGCATTTGATAGCAAGGCAATGGCTAAAGTCCTATCAGCATTTCCATTATAAGCCACCATAAAAATCTACTGAAACTAGATACTTGGTGTGTGGTTTCTGAGCCTCGGCATCATTCTAATATTTGCATTTGATTAAGCAGTTATTATTGTAGCATTCCAGATAACAATTCAACTGAAGTTTAGGAGAATTAAGATTATTTGTGCTTCTGTTACCTACCAAACTTTGGTCTATAACATTATTTGCAATGCTTATTATTCCATAACTGTAGGAAAGAACTTTCTTATTTTAAAAATAACTTACAAGAGTAGAGTAATTGCTCATTCTTTATGAGTATGTGCTAAGTGTTCCTGTTGTAGATACATGTGGCTGACAATTTCCTCTTAGTGTTAAAATTTGCAGTAGAATTCAAATATAACTAACGCAAATCCAGTGTGGGAATGGTGTCTTCTGCCTATTGTATTTTGTGCTTTTTGGTGCCTATGATGCTATGTCAAGATTATTTTCCAGTCTTCCTCAGGCTAGTGGTATTCTTACTTGGAGAGGAACCCTGTCAGGCCAGGCACCTCCCAAACAGGAAAGGCAGCTCAACTTTTGTCTCAATGGTGTCACAAGCTAAAAAGGCATGACAGAAGCAGCAACTCAGCAATCAGTGAAATCTGAATGGGTCCCCTTGGGCATCAAGCAAAGCCAGTCCCCTCTGGAAACACAGCAGCTATTTTAACAGTGCCAGCAACATGACAGACCGAAAGGAAGGAAGTATAGAAAAAAGAACCATAGGCAATTAAAGCAACCAGAACTTTAAGGTAATTACCCAGCCTGTAACATAGCCAAAAGCCAGGATAGATGTTGCTATTCTTGTGACAAGTGTCATCCAGTATTTTACAGCCTGGAGAGCCTCACTGCTGGGATTTACCTGCAGGAGAGCACCCCAGCAGGGCCTGAGTGACTCAGGGTGAAGAATGTCGTCTTCTGAACCACAATGCCACATCCTGTGGCACTTTGTTTTATCGCCAGGATTCCCCTGGCTGTCTGATACCAGGTAAGATCATTGGAAAGCTGAATATATCTAAGGTCTTGGACCAAGTTTGTGCCTGCTGCAATACATTCAGCTGAAGGTTTCATTTTAATTTCTTCTAGTCCTTATAAAAGTAAGAATGGTAGGTCTAATTTTAAAATATGTCTCTTTTTCTGCTAAGTATTGCCAAGCTTTCTGGTTTCATAGTCATTTAAAGAGAAGTCAGAGTTTCCATTACAAACTTCCCTTTCAGGGATTTATCATTGCAATAAAACATATTCTCATAACACATATATACTCTGCACAAATTCTCTGCTGAAGGAAGCTGAGCTCAAGTGTCAAAAATTGCTATACTAGAGCAGGATACAAGGAAAAGAATGGAGAATGTCATTCTGAAATGAATGCAAAATGCTTGATTTTAAGCACCTGAGGAATCTCATTGAGTTCCAGAGCTTTGTTTACATTGTTAAGAAAGCAAGCAAAGGGACTAGAGTAATTAGTAATTGTTAAAAACAATTAATTAGCTAAATAAATATATAAACAGACACCATAAAAATGCCTTGAATTCATGCAAGGAAAAGCCACATCTGCCCATAGAAGAAAAGACAAAGTCAAAATGTTAGTACAGAAAATAGTGACACCTCAGATGTGTAATGAATTTCAGGTTTGTTTTTTATCTCAGCTCTTGTTCAATTTAATTATAGAAAACTCAAGCTGTTAAAAGATATTTCTCTTCTACCTTCTGAAAGAGATAGTTTTGATAATGCACTGAGACTTATGCATCTTCCTTCTGCCATCTCATAATATCTATCTTCCATCAATACACGAGGAAAAACTAATATATATTACAGTTATTGAAGGAAGATTAATGTGTGACAGAGAGTAACTGAATGTTGTTTCTGTAAATAACCAATTCCTCTGCTGAGCTTAGAACTCTAATCCAGCATTTCAGCAATAGAAACTGTTCCTTCACTCATTAACACACTGATAAAAAGGTATCTCTACTGTCAGAAGTATTTCCCTACACAAATCTAACAGAACCACATCTGCATCATCCTGTGGTAGGCATGATCCTGCAGGGACAGGCAGACTTAAAATAAAACCTGAAACTCTTGTTTTCTGATACAGAGCAACTTAATAGCACAAATGTTACTGTGTATATAGTATGTTAAAGGCAGAGATGAAACTCTTCCTTATTAAGAGGATAGTTGGAATCCTAATTATATATCTCATGGATATAATAAAATACTGATTTTGTCTCTTGCAGGTACAAAAATTGCGTAAAACATACAACCAAAATGTAGGCATAACAGTTTCACAAAACTACTTCAAGATGAAACTAAGAGATGGAATACAGAACAGATAGTGAAAAAATAGTTTCTGAATTTCAACACCATAACTATAGACCTTGCAAAAAGAAGGGATCAAGAGAAATTAATGGAAAAGTCAAGGAAAGCCACTGAAGAAAGGAAGATTTGTAGACATTTTGAACATATTTGTAGAGTTTATGCCTATTAATTAAATTCTCTACTGCAGTTACCCAAACCCCACACCAAATATTCAAAGAAACTGCCACATTCAACAAATTTAGTAAGTTGTAGAGCAAAAGCATGTGCCTGTGGAAAGAAAAAGGGTTTTGACAAGTAAATGTACCAAAATTTTATCTTCTCCTCTGCTGTTGAATTGGGATGTAACTACTGATAAACAACAGCAATCATACCAAAACCAAAAATTCCACAACATCCATTAAACCACCTTTTGACTTTTTTTTTTTTTGGTGCAATCCATTTTATCTGTAAAAATATCAGAATAAGGACATCCCTAGCATTTTAAAATACTACACACATTTTAACTACTTACTCAGGTGGTTTTAATACTTACTTCCTAATTGAAATGAAGCAATGGCAGAGACCTGCTCTTTTTGGCCCTCTTCATAACACTGGATCTATCAACTCTTGTGCTTCAATCTCTTTCCACATATTATTTTTAAAGTGCTTACTTTTAACATAAGATTAGTAGATAAAGTGGCAAAACTGCTACATAATATGTCATGCTGAAACTTACCTTTTTTCTTTTTATCCCCAAGACGGATGATCCACCTCTTCATATACTGGAACGACAGCCTTCTGGGAAAAGTACAGGATTTTCTCCAGCTCAGCTCCTGACCAGAATGCTCAACAAGTTCAGTTGTAGCAGTTTTTAATCAAACTTATTGAGACCTTACTGGAAAAATGGTTTTTATGTGTTTGGCCAGCAAGGTTTGAATTGGCACAGAAGTTTATTCATAGTAATTACTGACATATAATTTTAATTTAAACTTATAGAAGAAAAGAATATGGTACAAATAACAGAGGTGTTTCTACTGACGAAGCTCTGTGGGTCAGGGTATAAAGAAGCTGGCTGGGCACAAAGACTGTGGGACTGTGTTTTAGCTGTATCAGGATTGACTCATATTTTTAATTCATACTTTTGGACTTACACTTTTTGTTTAACATATAGGCTTCAGAGGCTGAGAACTGTCAAGGTAATCTCAACCTGCTCTTTTTTCTTGTCAGTCTCCTAGTTCACTGGACAGTCTGTAAGAGGCATTCAGGGAAGCACAAGTCACCTGGGAGATTTTTACAGGAGCTCTCCAAGATAAAAAGAGATGCTTAATAACGAAGCAATTTTTTTCTCCCACCAGTTAAGGGAAAATCGAAAGTAAGAGCAATATGGATAACAAAGCTGACAAGGAAGGGTTGTTAAGGCAGAACACATGAACCCATATTTGACAGTCTGTGAAATCAGCCAGCTATGATACTTGATTGACTATTAAAAGATTCTATTTCCCTCAGTTTGGTAGAATGAAGGTGTCACAGGCTGTCCACCTGCAGTTCCTAAGGGGATTTCACTGCAGAGCCAATTTCACTTTAAATGCTGGCTTACTAAAAGCCACAGAGTAATTTTAAGTCTGTGGTAGCTGTTGCATAGAATGGACGAAGTGGAACCTCTCTTGCCGTGATATATGTTTGTTGTTACAGTAAAATCAAAAGTGAGCAATTCAGATCTATAGGAAAACCCTGTGAGACTCAGCTATCAGCCAGAAGCAGCAAGGAGCTCAGATGCTGCTGGCTGATAGGGAGGAGGTTACTCCCTAAGAATTCACATAGTAGGAATTCACAGGACTCTGCAGGGGCACGAAAACAGCCAGGATAAATAATATAAACATGGGACTTGTGAGAGATAGGCTTTAACCAATTTAAGTATCTGGCGTGGTGGTGTGTTAACTCTTTTAGCCAATAAGCTGTAGTCCTAACCCTATATAAACTGTGTGCTTTGTGTAATAAAATGTCTTCACTATAAACTTCATAAGCTTGTTGGTGAAGTCCTTTCTCTCCACCGAAAATTGTTTACTTTATATGTTTCTCCAAGTAAGGGAACTATCTATTTTCATCTTGTACCACACATGCCTCTTGAAGGGACTAAAGGCACAATGTGGAAGAGTTGCTTTGAAGGATAAGGGAAAAATCATCCCTTTAACACAGAGAAAATGCAATAGCCTGAACGCTTTATGTGTATTCTGTGCCCAGTGCTAGGAGTAGATGTATTCCCAAAATAACACAGGGGTGCACTCATTTCTCTGAAACAACAAATAAACCAGCTGAGGATAATCTGGTGAACAAAGGAAAAAAAGCCAACACACAAAACCCAAACCCAACCAACCAACCAACCAAAAACTCTCCTAACAATTTCCCCCATGAAGATAAGCTGTTTCTTTAATATTCAAATGTATCAAAATGGTGCTTAGGCAAATTTAGTCTGAAAATGTTGCCAAGTGCCATGCTGCTTCAGACAAGGAAATATTTTACAGTAAAATATTTTCAAAAGTTGAATCAGTTTTAACCACTAATTTATAGTTACAACAACTGGAACTCACATGCCTTTGGGCTCTTGTGTCAAAAAGCTTTTACTGAGAAGGGGCCAACTCACTCAGACCCAGCACTGCTGATGCAGAAACCTTTGTCATATTTAGTCAGCATGTTACAATGAACAAGAGCCATCTGGGAAGGGCTCTGTCTTAACAATTCAACTACATTTTGTGGAAGGGTTCTGCCTTAACAGTTCAACTGCAGCTGTTCACCTCCACTGGCACCACAATATGCAAAATGTCAGAAAAAGATTCTTTGTGGAAAAGGAAAATTAATTAGGGTTGAAAATTGTAATAAATTTTTATTAAATTAATCTTAGGGGTAGACCTCCACATGAAGAAAAAGTCATAAGAAACGGTCAATTTGCCATAAACAGCACTCGGTAACTAAGCAAAACACTAAATATCTGTGTGTGCTTGTGTTAGGCAGCAGGTCAGTGAGAAATGACACCCTGGACATGTTTAAGAGGCATCTGGATCTGGCACTGGGTGATACAGTTCAGTGAGCTGGGGGTTACAGGGGTAGTGCTGGGTTAACAGTTGGACTTGAAGATTTTAAAGATTTCTTCCAACCTTGATGATTCTATGAAAGCAAAAAACAAGCCTCAGCTCAACAGAGTGCTGCAGGCCTCAAAATGTAAAAAAAGAGATAGTGTTTATAATATTTAATCTTTATGGCTGAAGCTATTTTTAAAGCACCTTGATAATTTGTTTTGGGGGCCGGAGGGGTTATCTTGCTAATGATTTTAATTATCTGCCAGTTTGCTTACAATTCTGGTCTACTGTTAAGTACAAAGGCTGAATTTCTGCTTACAGCCCACACATTATTTGTTTTCCCCTTTCCCATGCCTTGGAGTTTATACTCACCTTTGGTTTAGATTCCTGAAAAGTGACAGGTACATACAAATGGATGAGCTGATCCACTAAGTGCAGGAATGTTGTATTGGTACCCACAGATCACGTGCATCATTGATCCTTTCAGGTTATTGGATTCAATGGGAGTTTTTCTACACTGTGACACTTTTTATTCAGTCTTGGCATGACTAAATGGAGAATGGTAGGCATGCAATATTGCAGAATAAAGGATACTTGGGAAACCCCAGGTCTGACACTTCCTAATTTCAAAGTGTTGATTTTGTAACCAGATCTAATTTCACATGAATCAGGGCCCAG